>NC_092379.1:56765922-57084908 GCF_030028105.1 Mobula birostris
ACACTCACAACACGCTGGAGGAACTCAGCAGGTCAGGCAGCATCCGTGGAAACGATCAGTCAATGTTTCGGGCCGAGACCCTTCGTCATGACTGAAGAGGGAGGGGGCAGGGGCTCTACAGAGAAGGTGGGGGGAGGGTGGGAAGGAGAAGGCTAGTAGGTTCCAGGTGAAACACCAGTAAGGGGAAAGATCAAGAGGTGGGGGAGGAGAAGCAGGGAGGGGGAAGGCAGGAAAGTTGAAGAAGAAATAGAGGAAAACACAATGGGTAGTAGAAGGAGGTGGAACCATGAGGGAAGTGATAGGCAGTTGGATGAGGGGGCAGAGTGAAACTGGGATGGGGGAAGGGAATTACCGTAAGTTGGAGAATTGGTGGTATGCCTGAAAGCACATACCACCAGGCACAAGGACAACCTAGAATAAAATAAGAATTCTTCACATCACAATCTACCTCGTTATGATTTGTATCTCATTGCACTTTCATTGAGGCTGTTACACTTTAATCTGCTTCCTGTTATTATTTTACCTTGTACCATCTCAATGCTGTGTAATGATGATCTGAGGGGACACTCTCAAGACAAGCTTTTCAGTCTACCTCTTCACATGGGACAAGCATAAACCAAACCAATCCAATCCAATAAGGAAAGTGTGAGTATGGCGACTGTCAGGAGTGAGCTGAAGGGCAGATGCAACCAGAATCAGAGGAGCATGAATGGCTGTGGGTCTGGTGTGGGTCTGGTGTTAGTCTGGTGTGGGACTGGTGTTAATCTGGTCTGGGTCTGGTGTGCATCTGGTGTGTGTCTGGTGTGTGTCTGGTGTGGGTCTGATTTATAGGAAGCAGGAAGCAGGAGGAGATCATGAGAAATATAGAGTAGCCAGGAAGGAGCTTAAGAAAGGACTTAGGAGAGTTCGAAGGGGGCATGAGAAGGCCTTGGCATGTAGGATTAAGGAAAACCCTAAGGCATTCTACGCATAGGTGAAGAACAGAAGGATGACAAGAATGAAGGTGGGGCTGCTAAAGGATAAAGAAGGCAACATGTGCCTGGAGGAGGAGGAGGTTGGGGAGGTCCTAAATGAATACTTTGCTTCGGTATTCACAAGTGAAAAGGACCTTGATCAGGGTGAGGTCAAAATAGAACAGACCTGTGTGCTGGACAATGTGGAGATTAAGGAAGAAGGAGTGTTGGATCTTCTTAAAAACATCAAGATTGATAAGTCCCCAGGGCCAGACATGATATACCCCAGGTTGCTGTGGGAAGTGAGAGAAGAGATCGCTGGAGCAGTAGCTATGATCTTTGAACCCTCTTTGGCTGCAGGGGAGGTGCCGGAGGATTGGAGAATGACAAATATAGTTCCCTTGTTTAAAAAAAAGTAATAGGGAGAACCCTGGGAATTATAGACCGGTGAGTCTTACGTTGGAGGTATGCAAACTATTGGAAAAGATTCTTAAGGATAGGATCTACAAGCATTTGGAGAAGTACAGTCTACTCAAGGATAGTCAACATGGCTTTGTGAAGGGAAGGTCGTGCCTCACGAGCCTAATTGAGTTTTTTGAAGAGGTAACAAAGGAAATTGATGAGGGTAGGGCAGTGGATGTGGTCTACATGGATTATAGCAAGGCATCTGACAAGGTGCTTCACGAGAGACTCATCCAGAAAGTCATGAGGCATAGGATTAGTGGAACCTTGGCTGTATGGATAAAAAAATTGGCTTAAAGGTAGAAAGCAGAGGGTAGTAGTGGAAGGAAAGGATTCTGCCTGGAGGTCAGTGATGAGTGGACTGCCGCAAGGATCTGTCCTGGGACCCCTGCTCTTTGTGATTTTTATAAATGACCTGGATGAAGAGGCAGAAGGATGGGTGAGTAAGTTTGCGGATGACACGAAGATTGGAGGAGTTGTGGATGGAGCTGTAGGTTGTTGAAGGTTACAGGAGGATATAGACAGGATGCAGAGTTGGGCAGAAAAGTTCAATCCGGATGGAGTTCAACCCAGGTAAGTGTGAGGTAATGCATTTTGGAAGGACAAACCAGAAGGCTGAGTACAGGGTTAATGGTCAGTTACTTAAGGGTGTGAATGAACAGAGGGACTTTGGGGTTCAAATCCATACATCCCTCAAGGTCGCTGCACAGGTTGATAGGATAGTTAAGAAGGCCTATGGGATGCCAGGCTTCATTAATAGGGGGATTGAGTTCAAGAGTAGAGAGGTCATGTTGCAACTCTACAAATCTCTGGTGAGACCACACTTAGAGTATTGTGTTCAGTTCTGGTCACCTCATTATAGGAAGGATGTGGAAACTATGGAGAGGGTGCAGAGGAGATTTACCAGGATGTTGCCGGGATTGGAAAACAAGTCTAATGAGGTAAGGTTAGCAGAGCTGGGACTTTTCTCTTTGGAGTGTAGAAGGATGAGAGGGGACTTGATAGAGGTTTACCAGATTATAAGAGGCATAGATAGGGTGGATAGCCAGTACCTGTTTCCCAGGACATAAATAGTAAATATCAGAGGGTATATATACAAAGTTAAGGGAGGGAAGTTTAGGGGAGACATCGGGGTAAGTTTTTTACACAGCGAGTTGTGAGTGCCTGGAATGACTTGCCAGGAATGCTGGTTAAGGGGTAGTGTGGGTTTAGTACTTTTTTAAAGGAATATATAGGTCGGCACAACATCGAAGGCTGAAGGGCCTGTATTGTGCTGTGGTTTTCCAGTGTTCTAGTGCTGTGGGTCTGGTCTGGGTCCGGGGTGTCGGTCTGGTGTGAGACTGGTGTGGGTCTGGGGTGTGGCACTGGTGTGGGTATGGTCTGAGATTGGTGTGGGATTGGTGTGGGTCTGGGGTCGGACTGGTGTGTGTGTGGGTCTGGTGTGGGTCTGGTGTGGATCTGGTGTGGGTCTGGTGTGAGACTGGTGTGAGTGTGGTGTAGGTCCAGGGTGTGGGTCTGGTCTGGGTCCGGGGTGTGGGTCTGGTGTGTGTGTGTGTGTGTGTGTGTGTGTGTGGGGGGGGGTCCGGGGTGTGGGTCTGGTGTAGGACTAGTGTGGGTCTGGGGTGGGTCTGGTGTGGGTGCAGGGTGGGTCCGATGTGGGACTGGTGTAGGTCTGGTGTGGGTCTGGTGTGGGTCTGGTGTGGGTCTGCTGTAGGTCTGGTGTGGGTCCGGGGTGTGGGTCTGGTGTGAGACTGGTGTGGGTCTGGTGTGGGTCTGGTGTGGGTCTGGTGTGGGACTGGTGTGTGTGTGTGTGTGGGTCCGGTGTGGGACTGCTGTAGGTCTGGTGTGGGTCCGGGGTGTGGGGCTGGTGTGGGTCTGGTGTGGGTCTGGTGTGGGTCTGGTGTGGGTCTGGTGTGGGTCCGGGGTGTGGGTCTGGTGTGGGACTGCTGTAGGTCTGGTGTGGGTCCGGGGTGTGGGGCTGGTGTGAGACTGGTGTGGGTCTGGTGTGGGTCTGGTGTGGGTCTGGTGTGTGTGTGTGTGTGGGTCCGGTGTGGGACTGCTGTAGGTCTGGTGTGGGTCCGGGGTGTGGGTCTGGTGTGAGACTGGTGTGGGTCTGGTGTGGGTCTGGTGTGGGACTGGTGTGTGTGTGTGTGTGGGTCCGGTGTGGGACTGCTGTAGGTCTGGTGTGGGTCTGGGGTGTGGGTCTGGTGTGGGTCTGGTGTGGGTCTGGGGTGTGGGTCTGGTCTGGGTCCGGGGTGTGGGTCTGGTGTGTGTGTGTGTGTGTGTGTGTGGGGGGGGGTCCGGGGTGTGGGTCTGGTGTAGGACTAGTGTGGGTCTGGGGTGGGTCTGGTGTGGGTGCAGGGTGGGTCCGATGTGGGACTGGTGTAGGTCTGGTGTGGGTCTGGTGTGGGTCTGGTGTGGGTCTGCTGTAGGTCTGGTGTGGGTCCGGGGTGTGGGTCTGGTGTGAGACTGGTGTGGGTCTGGTGTGGGTCTGGTGTGGGACTGGTGTGTGTGTGTGTGTGGGTCCGGTGTGGGACTGCTGTAGGTCTGGTGTGGGTCCGGGGTGTGGGGCTGGTGTGGGTCTGGTGTGGGTCTGGTGTGGGTCTGGTGTGGGTCCGGGGTGTGGGTCTGGTGTGGGACTGCTGTAGGTCTGGTGTGGGTCCGGGGTGTGGGGCTGGTGTGAGACTGGTGTGGGTCTGGTGTGGGTCTGGTGTGGGTCTGGTGTGTGTGTGTGTGTGGGTCCGGTGTGGGACTGCTGTAGGTCTGGTGTGGGTCCGGGGTGTGGGTCTGGTGTGAGACTGGTGTGGGTCTGGTGTGGGTCTGGTGTGGGTCTGGTGTGGGACTGGTGTGTGTGTGTGTGTGTGGGTCCGGTGTGGGACTGCTGTAGGTCTGGTGTGGGTCTGGGGTGTGGGTCTGGTGTGAGACTGGTGTGGGTCTGGTGTGGGTCTGGTGTGGGTCTGGTGTGGGTCCGGGGTGTGGGTCTGGTGTGAGACTGGTGTGGGTCTGGTGTGTGGGGCTGGTGTGAGACTGGTGTGTGTGTGTGTGTGGGTCCGGTGTGGGACTGCTGTAGGTCTGGTGTGGGTCCGGGGTGTGGGTCTGGTGTGAGACTGGTGTGGGTCTGGTGTGGGTCTGGTGTGGGTCTGGTGTGGGACTGGTGTGTGTGTGTGTGTGGGTCCGGTGTGGGACTGCTGTAGGTCTGGTGTGGGTCCGGGGTGTGGGTCTGGTGTGAGACTGGTGTGGGTCTGGTGTGGGTCTGGTGTGGGTCTGGTGTGGGTCTGGTGTGTGTGTGTGTGTGGGTCCGGTGTGGGACTGCTGTAGGTCTGGTGTGGGTCCGGGGTGTGGGTCTGGTGTGAGACTGGTGTGGGTCTGGTGTGGGTCTGGTGTGGGTCTGGTGTGGGACTGGTGTGTGTGTGTGTGTGGGTCCGGTGTGGGACTGCTGTAGGTCTGGTGTGGGTCTGGGGTGAGACTGGTGTGGGTCTGGTGTGGGTCTGGTGTGGGTCTGGTGTGGGTCCGGGGTGTGGGTCTGGTGTGAGACTGGTGTGGGTCTGGTGTGGGTCTGGTGTGTAGGTCTGGTGTGGGTCTGGTGTGGGTCTGGTGTGTGGGGCTGGTGTGAGACTGGTGTGTGTGTGTGTGTGGGTCCGGTGTGGGACTGCTGTAGGTCTGGTGTGGGTCCGGGGTGTGGGTCTGGTGTGAGACTGGTGTGGGTCTGGTGTGGGTCTGGTGTGGGACTGGTGTGTGTGTGTGTGTGGGTCCGGTGTGGGACTGCTGTAGGTCTGGTGTGGGTCCGGGGTGTGGGTCTGGTGTGAGACTGGTGTGGGTCTGGTGTGGGTCTGGTGTGGGTCTGGTGTGGGTCCGGGGTGTGGGTCTGGTGTGGGACTGCTGTAGGTCTGGTGTGGGTCCGGGGTGTGGGTCTGGTGTGAGACTGGTGTGGGTCTGGTGTGGGTCTGGTGTGGGTCTGGTGTGGGACTGGTGTGTGTGTGTGTGTGGGTCTGGTGTGGGACTGCTGTAGGTCTGGTGTGGGTCCGGGGTGTGGGTCTGGTGTGAGACTGGTGTGGGTCTGGTGTGGGTCTGGTGTGGGTCTGGTGTGGGACTGGTGTGTGTGTGTGTGTGGGTCCGGTGTGGGACTGCTGTAGGTCTGGTGTGGGTCCGGGGTGTGGGTCTGGTGTGAGACTGGTGTGGGTCTGGTGTGGGTCTGGTGTGGGTCTGGTGTGGGTCCGGGGTGTGGGTCTGGTGTGGGACTGCTGTAGGTCTGGTGTGGGTCCGGGGTGTGGGTCTGGTGTGAGACTGGTGTGGGTCTGGTGTGGGTCTGGTGTGGGTCTGGTGTGGGTCCGGGGTGTGGGTCTGGTGTGAGACTGGTGTGGGTCTGGTGTGGGTCTGGTGTGTAGGTCTGGTGTGGGTCTGGTGTGGGTCTGGTGTGTGGGGCTGGTGTGAGACTGGTGTGGGTCTGGTGTGGGTCTGGTGTGTAGGTCTGGTGTGGGTCTGGTGTGGGTCTGGTGTGTGGGGCTGGTGTGGGACTGGTGTGGGTCTGGGGTGTGGATCTGGTGTGGGTCTGGTGTGAGACTGGTGTGGGTGGGATGTGGGTCTGGTGTGAGACTGGTGTGGATCTGGTGTGGGTCTGGTGTGTGGGTCTGGTGTGGGTCTGGTGTGTAGGTCTGGTGTGGGTCTGGTGTGGGTCTGGTGTGTGGGGCTGGTGTAGGACTAGTGTGGGTCTGGGGTGGATCTGGTGTGGGTGCAGGGTGGGTCCGATGTGGGACTGGTGTAGGTCTGGTGTGGGTCTGGTGTGGGAATGGTGTGTGTGTGTGTGTGTGGGTCTGGTGTGGGACTGGTGTGTGTGTGTGTGTGTGTGGGTCCGGTGTGGGACTGCTGTAGGTCTGGTGTGGGTCCGGGGTGTGGGTCTGGTGTGAGACTGGTGTGGGTCTGGTGTGGGTCTGGTGTGGGTCTGGTGTGGGTCCAGGGTGTGGGTCTGGTGTGGGACTGCTGTAGGTCTGGTGTGGGTCCGGGGTGTGGGTCTGGTGTGAGACTGGTGTGGGTCCGGTGTGTGGGTCTGGTGTGGGTCTGGTGTGGGTCTGGTGTGTGGGGCTGGTGTGAGACTGGTGTGGGTCTGGTGTGGGTCTGGTGTGTAGGTCTGGTGTGGGTCTGGTGTGGGTCTGGTGTGTGGGGCTGGTGTGGGACTGGTGTGGGTCTGGGGTGTGGATCTGGTGTGGGTCTGGTGTGAGACTGGTGTGGGTGGGATGTGGGTCTGGTGTGAGACTGGTGTGGATCTGGTGTGGGTCTGGTGTGTGGGTCTGGTGTGGGTCTGGTGTGTAGGTCTGGTGTGGGTCTGGTGTGGGTCTGGTGTGTGGGGCTGGTGTGGGACTGGTGTGGGTCTGGGGTGTGGATCTGGTGTGGGTCTGGTGTGAGACTGGTGTGGGTGGGATGTGGGTCTGGTGTGAGACTGGTGTGGATCTGGTGTGGGTCCGGGGTGTGGGTCTGGTGTGAGACTGGTGTGTGTGTGGGTGTGGTGTGGGTCTGGTGTGGGTCAGGTGTGAGACTAGTGTGGATCTGGTGTGGGTGGGGTGTGGGTCTGATGTGGGACTGGTGTGGGTCCAGGGTATGGGTCTGGTGTGGGACTAGTGTGTGTGTGGGTCTGGTGTGGGACTGGTGTGAGCCCGGTGTGAGACTGGTGTGAGACTGGTGTGGGTCTGGTTTGGGTCTGGTGTGAGACTGGTGTGGGACTGGTGTGGGTCTGGTGTGGGTCTGGTGTGAGACTGGTGTGGGACTGGTGTGGGTCTGGTGTGTGTGTGGGTCTGGTGTGAGACTGGTGTGGGACTGGTGTGTGTGTGGGTCTGGTGTGAGACTGGTGTGGGTCTGGTGTGAGACTGGTGTGGAACTGGAGTGGGTCTGGTGTGGGACTGGTGTGAGACTAGTGTGGGACTGGTGTGTGTGTGGGTCTGGTGTGAGACTGGTGTGTGTGTGGGTCTGGTGTGAGACTGGTGTGGGACTGTTGTGTTTCTGGGTCTGGTGTGAGACTGGTGTGTGTGTGGGTCTGGTGTGAGACTGGTGTGGGACTGTTGTGTTTCTGGGTCTGGTGTGAGACTGGTGTGGGACTGGTGTGTGTGTGGGTCTGGTGTGGGACTGGTGTTAGACTAGTGTGGGTCTGGTGAGAGACTGGTGTGGGACTGGTGTGTGTGTGGGTCTGGTGTGGGACTGGTGTTAGACTAGTGTGGATCTGGTGTGGGTCTGGTGTGAGACTAGTGTGGGACTGGTGTGTGTGTGGGTCTGGTGTGAGACTGGTGTGTGTGTGGGTCTGGTGTGGGACTGGTGTTAGACTAGTGTGGATCTGGTGTGGGTCTGGTGAGAGACTGGTGTGGGACTGGTGTGTGTGTGGGTCTGGTGTGGGACTGGTGTTAGACTAGTGTGGATCTGGTGTGGGTCTGGTGTGAGACTAGTGTGGGACTGGTGTGTGTGTGGGTCTGGTGTGAGACTGGTGTGGGACTGGTGTATGTGTGGGTCTGGTGCAGACTGCGTGGGTAAAGTACTGGCAGGGGGATGGGAAGGAGATAGTGTTGGAGGGCAAGTTCTATCTTATATTATGTTAATTTCAGTTTGTTTGCTTATGTTTGTCATGGAATGCATTGTGCTGCAGCTGGAAATAAAACTGCATTTCTATGCTGAATTGAAAACCTGCGACAATGAACTTGAAGGGGATGCCAGAACTACCTGGCAGTGGAACATTGAATATTTACTCCCCTGCAGATTACCCAGGCCAAAGGTGAAGAACGATTTTTTTTTGGTGTTGGAACACTAAGTGGCTTGGAGTGAATGCGGTGGTAGTACGGGTCCCACGAGGTGCTGGGTGGTGGAGTCTGAAGACTGGATCCTGCCCCTTCCAACCTCTGGGGGATCTCCATTCTCTCCCAGAGTTTAACGTTAACGTTGGTAGCCGACAGCCGCAGCAGAAAGCAGCACCTTAGGAAGTGTAACCGGAACAATATGCAGCAACAATATTAAAATAAATAGTACCGTTGAAAAAAAAGACAATCCAGCTTTAAATACCGAAGGCTGGTCTCGCCTTTGCAGGGAGCTCAGTCTGACCGGGTGCCGTGTGGATTGAGGACAATCTGCTCCACGGCTCCGGTCGTCATGCCCCGTTGCAGTCTTTGGGTCGGCATCTTATTGTTCCAACTTTTATTGTGGACCTTGATCTTTGCTGAAACTGAACTGGACTCGAAAACTGCGGCGCCGAACAACGAGAGTGGCCAATGGGATTCGGCAGCCTCCAGCCAGCCCGAATCCAAAGCTATGCAGCCGGGGTGGGAGCCCGAGGAGGAGAGCGCAGGCGGCGCCGCACTCAAGATTTTCTCCATTGAATATCACCACGTCCAGGTGCCCTTTGAGATAACACTATGGATTATGTTAGCGTCGCTGGCAAAAATAGGTAAGGATGATTACCGGTCCGGTATAAATCTGCAGGTTCTGTGATTGCTGCTTTGCGCAGATTAGAGAAGCTGCCAGTTTATCAGACTTTGTAGCTCAGTATGTAAAGATGCTTTTGTCGGGGTTCGGCCTGAGGATGCAAATCTTGTAAATTCTGCTGCTTTAGTTGCTATGGAAGTGGGAGAAATTGCATGTACATCGTTAGGGACGGTCGTTTATGCCCGGCGTTACAATCAATAGACTGCTTGTTTACGTTCCGAGTCCGTACTGCAGTTCAGCGCTGTGGAAGAAAACTCCCAAACTGTTTGGCTTTAAGCCCTGCACTGAAAGGACGAGAAATTGTCTTTATATTGAATCCAGTTTATGTTATTCAGTTATCGTTTTGATGAATTTTAATAATTTCCAAGTGAGACACCCAACTTGTCTGTGTTGACAATGGGACAGATTCGTATCCTTTTATATATTTTCAGCCTGGTCGGGGAAACGGGATGGACGTGGGGTGTGTGTGGCGGGGCGATGAACGGGTAACACTGCCATTTTCACAGACCATTTGCATTAACGAGATGCAGTGATCTCTGAGTTGGCCTTGTCTTTCCGAGGGACATTGAGAATGTAATGTAATGTTTTCCCAGGGCTTGCGCAGGTGTGCTGAGATTCCTGGGAACAACCCTTGGATAAGACTGGGGGAACATTAGTTTATAGTCATACTTCATTGATCCCGGGGGAAATTGGTTTTAGTTACAGTTGCACCATAAATAATTAAATAGTAATAAAACCATAAATAGTTAAATAGTAATATGTAATTTATGCCAGTAAATTATGAAATAAGTCCAGGACCAACCTATTGGCTCAAGGTTTCTGACCCTCCAAGGGAAGAGTTGTAAAGTTTGATGGCCACAGGCAGGAATGACTTCCTATGACGCTCTGTGCTGCATCTCGTGGAATGAGTCTCTGGCTGAATGTACTCCTGTGCCCACCCAATACATTATGTAGTGGATGGGAGACATTGACCAAGATGGCACGCAACTTAGACAGCATCCTCTTTTCAGACACCACCATGAGAGAGTCCAGTTCCATCCCCACAACATCACTGGCCTTACAAATGAGTTTGTTGATTCTGTTGGTGTCTGCTACCCTCAGCCTGCTGCCCCAGCTCACAACAGCAAACATGATCGCACTGGCCACCACAGACTCATAGAACATCCTCAGCATCGTCCGGCAGATGTTAAAGGACCTCAGTCTCCTCAGGAAATAGAGACGGCTCTGACCCTTCTTGTAGACAGCCTCAGTGTTCTTTGACCAGTCCAGTTTATTGTCAATTCGTATCCCCAGGTATTTGTAATCCTCCACCATGTCCACACTGACCCCCTGGATGGAAACAGGGGTCACCGGTACCTTAGCTCTCCTCAGGTCTACCACCAGCTCCTTAGTCTTTTTCACATTAAGCTGCAGATAATTCTGCTCACACCATGTGACAAAGTTTCCTACCGTAGCCCTGTACTCAGCCTCATCTCCCTTGCTGATGCATCCAACTATGGCAGAGTCATCCGAAAACTTCTGAAGATGACAAGACTCTGTGCAGTAGTTAAAGTCCAAGGTGTAAGTGGTGAAGAGAAAGGGATGAGTTCTTTTGTACAAAACTGTTTTCAAACATATTGAGTTTGAATAAGTACAAAGAGTGGTGCTCTGACTAACATTAACCAATAGAAAGGCCATTCGGCCTATCATAATGTGCTGGTTTACTGAGAGAGCTATTCAATTAGCTGCAGGGCACTGATTTTTACCCCAGAGCCCTGCACTGATTTTCTTTCACAAAAATATCTTTCTTGTACCCCATGAGGATTACCATTTCTCAAGCAAAATAATAACCTATGTAATATTTGTCTGTGCAGTGAAGTAGAAGGAAATATTTTTATTCCATGAATCTCTGGCTATGCTGGCATTTATTACCCAATTTTATTCCAAGTAGGAGGTGATGATGAGCAATTTTAGACCTGTAAAGAAGAGAAACAGACCCTTCGGCCCATTGCATCTCTGCAAGCCATCATGCCTATCGCTACTAATCTCTCTTGCCTGTATTAGTTCCATATCCATCTGTCCTTTGCTCATTAAACAATCTATCTGGGTGCCTTTTAACTGTCATCACTGTTCCTGCCCTAGCACCGAATAGCAAAGCAGCACCTTGACTACAAGCCAAAATGGATATGGGTTAGTACATGGGTGCCACAATAACATAACACGATAATGACAGTGCCAGCACTCAGAGTCGGGAGTTCCATTCTGGTGCTGGCTGTGAATGCCTGTGAACACATGGGTTTCCTCCGAGTGCTCTGGTTTCCTCCCACTTTCCAGAGACGTTCCATTAGCGGTATTGTAGGCTTACATCTGTGCGTTGCAGCTGGAAACTTAATAAATCGATAAAAGAGGGGCCTGTGAAGGAAGTCAGGATTGTTCCTTCAAGCAGTATGTCACATAGGCAAAAAGCTGTTTTAGCTTTGGACAAGTGTTACAGGGAGGATTAAAGGAAGAGGCGAAATGAACAGACAAGTCTTCCCTTCCCACCACCCTGGGAGGTTATCAGTAATTCCCAGCATTGGGGGGGGGGTGATCAGTAAATTCCAGCACCCGAGGGGGGGGCAATCAGTAACTCCCACCACCCCGGGGGGTTATCAGTAACTTCCAGCACCTGGGGGAGGTCAATCAGTAATTCCCAGCACCTCGGAGGGGGACAATCAGTAATTCCCAGCACCCGGGGGGTGAGGCAATCAGTAATTCTCAGCACCTGGGGGTGGGACAATCAGTAACTCCCAGCACCCGGGGGGGGGGGTCAATCAGTAATTCCCAGCACCTGGAGGGGACAATCAGTAACTCCCAGCACGCAGGTGGGGGGCGGGGGACAATCAGTAACTCCCAGCACCTGGGGGGGGGGGATGATCAGTAAATCCCAGCACCCAGGAGGAGGACAATCATTAATTCCCAGCACCGGCAGGGGGGTCAATCAGTAATTCCCAGCACCCGGGGGGTGGGACAATCAGTAATTCTCAGCACCTGGGGGGGGGGGACAATCAGTAACTACCTGCACCTGGGGGGGGGGGGGTCAATCAGTAAATCCCAGCACCTGTTGGGGGAGGTGATCAGTAATTCCCAGCACCCGGGGGAGGGCAATCAGTAACTCCCAGCATGCGGGGGGGGGGCCGGGGGATAATCAGTAATTCCCAGCACCTGGGGGACAATCAGTAGTTCCCTGCTTCCGGGGGGAGGGGGGAGCAATCAGTAATTCCCTCCACCCGGGGGGGGGGGGGGGAGACAACCAGTAATTCCCAACACCTGGGGGGAGGACAATCAGTAACTCCCAGCACGCGGGGGGGAGGGACAATCAGTAATTCCCAGCACCTGGGGGGGGGACAATCAGTAATTCCCAGCACCCGGGGTGGGGGTCAATCAGTAACTCCCAGCACCCAGAGAGGGTGATCAGTAATTCCCAGCACCCGGAGAGGGTGATCAGTAATTCCCAACACCTGGGTGGGGGGGACAATCAGTAATTCCCAGCACCCGGTGGTGGGGGGGGGACAATCACTAATTCCCAGCACCTGGGGGTGGGGGACAATCAGTAATTCCCAGCACCCGGTGTGGATGATCAGTAATTCCCAGCACCCGGGGGGGGGGGGTGACAATCAATAATTCCCAGCACCCGGTGGGGGACAATCAGTAATTCCCAGCACCTGGAGGGGGGACAATCAGTACAATCAGTAATTCCCAGCACCCGGCAGGGGGACAATCAGTAGTTCCCACCACCCAGGGGACAATGATCAGTAATTCTCAGCACCCGGTGGGGGGACAATCAGTAGTTCCCAACACCTGGGGGACGGTGATCAGTAGTTCCCAGCTCCCGGGGGACGGTGATCAGTAATTCCCACCACCCAGTGGGGTGGGGGAGTGATCAGTAATTGCAGGTGAAGCAACTCTTCCACTTCTGACAACCTAAACCACTGCATTTGGTGTTCACAATATGGCCTCCTCCACACTGTGGAATACATACACAGTTTGGACAATTGTTTCACAGAGCACTAACACAATGCTAGAAATTCAGAGCCACACAGACAAAATGCTGAGAACCTCCAGCAGTTTATACGTGTCACTTCACAGAACAACCCGGATCCGTGTGCGGGGTGATCCGAGTTTCCTTCTGCCTGCCGCTTCAATTCGCAATCCCAGTTCCTTTCTAATCTATCTGTCTATAGCCTCCTCCACTGCTATCCGAATGTGCTATGAGATCAACAATTTACCTTCCATCTGGACATCTTGCAGCCTTCTGTAAAAACACTGAATTCCTCAACTTCAGATAAACTGTTCTCATCATCTCTCACTATCATGTTCCTTTCGCGCACAGTCTTTTTGAAATACCTCTCTAATGGACAGTACCCATGCTCTTTTTCAGCTGGACCAGATAAACTGCACCCTAGGGTTCTGAAAGAGGTAGCGTTAGAGATTGTAGCAGCATTAGAAATGATCTTTCAAAAATCATTGGACCAGAGGACCATGGTGCCAGAGGACTGAAAAATCACAAATATCACTCCACTCTTTAAGAAAGGAGAAAGGCAGCAGAAAGAAAATTATAGACGAGTTAGCTTGGCCTCAGTGTTTGGGAAGATGTTGGAGTCAATTGTTAAGAATGAAGTTATAGAGTACTTGGTGACACAGGACAAGATAGTCCAAAGTCAGTAGGGTTTCCTTAAGGGAATATCTTGTCTGATGAACCTGTTGGAATTCTCTGATTAAATTACACATAGGAGAGGTAAAGGGGATGTAGTGGATGTTGTATATTTGGACTTTCAGAAGGCCTTTGACAAGGTGCCACTCATGAGGCTGCTTACCAAGTTAAGAGCCCATGGTATTACAGGAAAGTTACTGGCATGGTAAGAACATCGGCTGATTGGTAGGAGGCAGCGAGCGGGAATTAAAGGATCCCTTTCTGGTTGACTGCCATTGACTGGTGGTGTTCCGCAGGGGTTGGTGTTGGGACCACTTCTTTTTATGCTGTATATCAATGACTTAGATGATGGAATAGATGGTTTTGTTGCCAAGTTTGCAGATGATATGAAGATTGGTGGGGGAACAAGTAGTGTTGAGGAAACAGGTAGGCTGCAGAACAACTTAGACAGAGTAGGAGAATGGGGAAGAAAATGGCAAATAATATACAATGTTTGAAAATGCATGGCCATGCACTTTGGTAGCAGAAATAAATGTTCAGACTATTTTCTAAATGGGGAGAAAATCCAAAAATCTGAGATGCAAAGGGACTTGTGCAGAACACCCTAAAGGTTAACTTGCTGGTTGAGTCAGTGGTGAGGAAGACAAATGCAATGTTAGCATCGATTTCAAGAGGTCCAGAACACAAGAGCAGCGATGTGATGCTGAGGCTTTATAAATTACTGGTGAGGCCTCATCTTGAGTATTGTGAACAGTTTTGGCATCAGAAAAGATGTGGTGGCATTGGAGAGGGTCGAGAGGAGGTTCACAAGGATGATTCTGGGAACGAAAGGGTTATCAATCAAGGAACGTTTGATGGATGGGTCTGTACATGTTGAAATTTAGAAGGATGGGGGGGATCTCACTGAAACCTTTTGAATGTTGAAAGGGCTAGACAGAGCAGATGTGGATAGAATGTTTCCCATGGTGAGGGGGCTGTGACAAGAGGGCACAACCTCAGGATAGAGTGGTGTCCATTTAAAACGGAAAAATTTCTTTTGCCAGAGGGTGGTGAATTTGTGGAATTTATTACTACAGGCAGCTGTGGAGGCCGGGTCATTGGGTGTATTTAAGGCAGAGATAGATAGGTTCTTGACTGGACATGGCATTAAACATTACGAGCAGAAGGTTGGGAAGTGAGGTTGAGAAGGTGAAAAAATGATCGGTAGTGATTGAATGGGGGAGCAGACTTGATGGGCCAAATGGCCTAATTCTGCTCCTATGTCTTATAGTCTTAAGATCTTATCAATATCCATGGGGTCTTTTGTCTTACCCTCCTTTTGTCACACCTCCCCAACCCCCAGCTCAGCTCGTCCTCCATTTTTGAGAAAGGGTCACTGGCCCAGAGTTCTTTCCACAGATTCCGCTTGACTAGCTCATTTCTTCCACCACTTCTGTTTTTGATCAAATCCCATGATTTGCAGTTTTATTTGTTCTGTGTAATTGAGGGATCGAGGTGTTCTTCCACATAAGTCACAAAGTGTTGGCAGCCTGCTACAGCAAGTGATTCAGAAATCAAATGGCATATTGGCTTTTACTGTGTGCGGGAAATCTTGTGACGCCTTCTTGAATTGCTACATTCCTTTCAAAGTCAAAGGAAATGCATTATCTATATATATATATATATGTCGCCATATGCTACCTTGAGATTCATTTTCTTGCAGGCATTTACAGGAAAATAAAGAAATACAATGGAATTTATGAAAAACCTATGCAACAATAAAGACTACCAAACAACCAGTGTACAAAAAAAACAAATAGTGCCAATTAAAAAAAACACAAATAAGTAATTCTGAGAACACGACTTGTAGAGTCCTTGAAAGTGAGTCTGTAGGTTGAGAGTTGAGGTGAGTGTAATTATTCACACTGGTTCAGGAGCTTGATGTTTGTAGGGTAATAACTGTTCCTGAAACTGGTGGTCTGGTGTGTGGGCTCCTGTACCTCCCGCCCGGTGGTGATAGTGAGAAGAGATTGTGGCCGGGATGGCGGAGGTCCTTGATGATGGATGCTGCTTTCCTGTGGCCACACTCAGAAGAAAGAAGTGAAGGAGAAGGATCTCCCAGGGTGCTACTGGAGAGGTGTAATGGGCTGGATTAATCAGTCCCAACCTTCCAGTGTCCAGGAGATGTGGTACTAAGTGTCCAAGCACAACAAAGTAACTTCAGCCTAATTTGTTACCATAAAGCAGAAAGCACTAATAAACCACACAACGTACTACATAGCAAGTCACAAAGATTTCCACAAACATTTCTGTAAGGCACAAAGATTTTGGGGCTCACGATTGTTAGTCGCCAATTGATTGTGCTGTTGTCAGCGGAACTTGGAATTCTGACTCATTAGTGAAACCACCCTGTTCACAGGCATTGATCATGATCTGGTCCTGCTTGAAGCCCAATGAAACGGGAAAGGCATCCCCATGAATACAAGTTTCACAAGTGCGGAGGCACACAGGGACAGACAAATTCTTTGATCTTTTGTTCCCTTTCCATTAACTCAGTCTGGTTTCTTTCTTTCAGACAGTATATGTGTTCAACAACACAATGTACAGCATACCCTCATAAATCAATTAGACATTTGCATGGTCTCAACTCATTATCTTGTAACACACAGCATTCCTTGGATTTACAAAAGTATATTAATGTTTACGTGTAAGTGATAAACCTGAATCCAAAAATAATCCATCAAGCTACCTATCAAACCACTTGACAGACATTCACATTTTAATGGTGCCTGAGACTAAGAAAGAATCCAGCTACTTCCAACAAGCATTTTACAGACATTGACAGTGTTTACTCTGTCATTCTAAATATCCCACGAATCTTGAGGCTATGTCCCCTACTGTAGTTCTAGTCTCACTTACCAGTGGAAACAACTTTCCTGCCTCTTATCCATCCCTTTCATAATGTTTCTACAAGATCTCCTCTCATCCTTCTGAATTCCAGCGAGTACAGTCCCAGGTGACTCAAACTCTCCTCGTAGTCTAACCCCCCCATCTCTGGAATCAACCTGGTGAACCTCCTCTGCACCGCCTCCAAAGCCAGTATATCCTTCCTCAAGTCAGGAGACCAGAACTGCATGCAGTACTCCAGATGTGGCCTCACTAGTACCTGTACAGTTACAGTATAACCTCCCTGCTCTTAAATTCAATCCCTCTAGCAATGAAGGCCAACATTCCATTTGCCTTCTTGATGGCCTGCTGCACCAGCAAACCAACCTTCTGTGATTCATGCACAAGCACTCCCAAGTCCCTCTGTACAGCATCAAGCTGCAATTTTTTACCATTTACATAATCTGCTCTTCCATTTTTCCTTCCAAAGTGGATGACCTTGCATTTACCAACATTGTACTCCATCTGCCAGACCCTTGCCCACTCACTGAACTTGTCTGTATATCTCTGCAGACTCTCCGTATCTCTGCAGAATTTGCTTTTCCAATCAATTTAGTATCATCAGCAAACTTAGATACACTACACTCGGTCCCCTCTTCCAGGTCGTTAATGTATATCGTGAACAGTTGCAGGCCCAGCACCGACACATACGGCACACCGCTCTCCACTAATTGCCAACCAGGCTTTAGAGCATTGCTGCCTTGGTATTCATTCAAGGAAGTAAGGATTAATGCAGTGCAAACTTCACTTGTCTTTTGTTGACACTATCTACAACACACAACCTACTGTGGTTGTAACAACTGCAATACATTTGTGGCTGCTCCTTTTGAGTTTCTGGTCAATGGTAATTCCAAAATCCTGGATTGGGGAGCATGCCTTATGAGAATAGGTTGAGTGAACTCAGTCTTTTCTCCTTGGAGTGACGAAGGATGAGAGGTGACCTGATAGAGGTGTATAAGATGTTGAGAGGCATTGATCGTGTGGATAGTCAGAGACTTTATCCTTGGGCTGAAATGGTTGCCACAAGAGGACACAGGTTTAAGGTGCTGGGGAGTAGGTACAGAGGAGATATCAGGGGTAAGTTTTTTTTACTCAGAGAGTGGTGAGTGCGTGGAATGGGCTGCTGGCAACGGTGGTAGAGGTGGATAAGATGGGTATTTTAAGAGACATCTAGATAGGTACATGGATAGGTAAAATAGAAGGCCTAAGCCTAATAATTTCTAAGGTAGGGACATGTTCGGCACAACTCTGTGGGCCAAAGGGCCTGTATTGTACTGTAGGTTTTCTATGTTTCTATCTTTTGGTGTTCGATGTTAGCTGTTCCTTAAGTTCCCAGGCTCAGCTTGAAAACCAGAACCTCTGAGTTAAATTTTATCCTTGTTATAGGCTAGAGATTCTTTAGGCAGGCATGCATTTGTGACGAGACAGTTGCCCATTATGCAATTGACATATAGATGCACTTATATAAATGTTCTCATTCAGTGATGAAATTGTTGGGTTGTGTTGTTAATTTGGATCCTCTTCCTGTCACCTTCTTTCATTATCACTGCACACAAACATAGATATCTATTTTACTTGGCAAAATGTAATAATTCCAAAATAGAACTGAAAATGACTTCTGCTGTCTGTTTCTGCAAGTGAGAGTTATAGAGAAAGAGACCCTTTATCCACTCTAACCACACTGACCACGATTCATCCAGTGACCAGACCCTTCACCCAGTGACCAGACCCTGCACCCAGTGACCAGACCCTTCACCCACTGACCAGACCCTTCATCCACTGACCAGACCCTGCACCCAGTGACCAGACCCTTCATCCAGTGACCAGACCCTTCAACCACTGTATCCACACTGACCACGATTCACCCAGTGACCAGACCCTTCATCCACTGTGTCCACACTGACCATGATTCACCCAGTGACCAGGCCCTTCAGTGAGTGACCAGACCCTTCACCCACTGACCAGACCCTTCACCCAGTGACCAGACCCTTCAGTCAGTGACCAGACCCTTCACCCAGTGACCAGACCCTTCATCCACTGTGTCCACACTGACCACGATTCACCCAGTGACCAGACCCTTCACCCACTGACCAGACCCTTCACCCACTGACCAGACCCTGCACCCCGTGACCAGACCCTTCAGTCAGTGACCAGACCTTTCACCCAGTGACTAGACCCTTCAGACAGAGACCAGACCCTTCATCCACTGACCAGACCCTTCATCCATTGACCAGACCCTGCACCCAGTGACCAGACCCTTCAGTCAGTGACCAGACCTTTCACCCAGTGACTAGACCCTTCAGACAGAGACCAGACCCTTCATCCACTGACCAGACCCTTCATCCATTGACCAGACCCTTCACCCAGTGACCAGGCCCTTCATCCACTGACCAGACCCTTCATCCACTGTGTCCACACTGACCATGATTCACCCAGTGACCAGACCCTTCAGGCAGTGACCAGACCCTTCACCCAGTGACCAGACCCTTCATCCACTGTGTCCACACTGACCACGATTCACCCAGTGACCAGACCCTTCACCCACTGACCAGACCCTTCACCCACTGACCAGACCCTGCACCCAGTGACCAGATCCTTCAGTCAGTGACCAGACCCTTCATCCACTGACCAGACCCTTCACCCAGTGACCAGACCCTTCAGTCAGTGACCAGACCTTTCACCCAGTGACTAGACCCTTCAGACAGAGACCAGACCCTTCATCCACTGACCAGACCCTTCATCCATTGACCAGACCCTTCACCCAGTGACCAGGCCCTTCATCCACTGACCAGACCCTTCATCCACTGTGTCCACACTGACCATGATTCACCCAGTGACCAGACCCTTCAGGCAGTGACCAGACCCTTCACCCAGTGACCAGACCCTTCATCCACTGTGTCCACACTGACCACGATTCACCCACTGACCAGACCCTGCACCCAGTGACCAGACCCTTCATCCAGTGACCAGACCCTTCATCCACTGTATCCACACTGACCACGATTCACCCAGTGACCAGACCCTTCAGTCAGTGACCAGACCTTTCACCCAGTGACTAGACCCTTCACCCACTGACCAGACCCTTCATCCATTGACCAGACCCTTCACCCGGTGACCAGGCCCTTCATCCACTGACCAGACCCTTCATCCACTGTGTCCACACTGACCATGATTCACCCAGTGACCAAACCCTTCAGGCAGTGACCAGACCCTTCATCCACTGTGTCCACACTGACCATGATTCACCCAGTGACCAGGCCCTTCAGTGAGTGACCAGACCCTTCACCCACTGACCAGACCCTTCACCCACTGACCAGACCCTGCACCCACTGACCAGACCCTGCACCCAGTGACCAGACCCTTCATCCACTGACCAGACCCTGCACCCAGTGACCAGACCCTTCATCCAGTGACCAGACCCTTCATCCACTGTGTCCACACTGACCATGATTCACCCAGTGACCAGGCCCTTCAGTGAGTGACCAGACCCTTCACCCACTGACCAGACCCTTCACCCAGTGACCAGACCCTGCACCCAGTGACCAGACCCTTCATCCACTGTGTCCACACTGACCATGATTCACCCAGTGACCAGGCCCTTCAGTGAGTGACCAGACCCTTCACCCACTGACCAGACCCTTCACCCAGTGACCAGACCCTTCAGTCAGTGACCAGACCCTTCACCCAGTGACCAGACCCTTCATCCACTGTGTCCACACTGACCACGATTCACCCAGTGACCAGACCCTTCAGTCAGTGACCAGACCTTTCACCCAGTGACTAGACCCTTCAGACAGTGACCAGACCCTTCACCCACTGACCAGACCCTTCATCCATTGACCAGACCCTTCACCCAGTGACCGGGCCCTTCATCCACTGACCAGACCCTTCATCCACTGTGTCCACACTGACCATGATCCACCCAGTGACCAGACCCTTCAGGCAGTGACCAGACCCTTCACCCAGTGACCAGACCCTTCATCCACTGTGTCCACACTGACCACGATTCACCCAGTGACTAGACCCTTCAGTCAGTGACCAGACCTTTCACCCAGTGACCAGACCCTTCATCCACTGTGTCCACACTAACCACGATTCACCCAGTGACCAGACCCTTCAGTCAGTGACCAGACCCTTCACCCAGTGACCAGACCCTTCATCCACTGTGTCCACACTGACCACGATTCACCCAGTGACCAGACCCTTCAGTCAGTGACCAGACCCTTCATCCAGTGACCAGGCCCTTTACCCACTGTGTCCACACTGACCATGATTCACCCAGTGACTAGACCCTTCAACTGCTCTGTCCACACTGACTGGTGAAGCAAAATAGTGTGAATCATTGAGCTTTTACCATTTTCTCAGCTAAAGCAGCTTTCAATATTTTTGTAACTAAAAATCCCCAATCTTTTATTAGCATTTTCTTTCTGAGTTAATTTTTAAACTCTTTGATTTGACAGATATTTACAGATTTACAAGCTGTATATATTTTAGGTTCATTTCCAGCTGATCAAATATTAATGAAACATTGCCCTGAAGCTGGGATTCGACACTTCTCAGCAATGAGTCATTATGCACTATATAGCGGGTACAGGAATGAATAACCAATATTTGAGGGACACAACCTCAAAGAATTTATCTCATAATTCTTATTATGCTTTTTGCTGTCATATTTTGAGTTTTTGCTTCCTACAGTCAAATTGTTAAGGAATTGCTGAGAATTTATAGGTCAGTTTTAAAATGACATGATGCCTCTTTAATTTTTTACGTTAGCTGTGTCCTCAGCTGTTTACACTCATAGTCCCAGCAAGAATTTAACCACAAAATCAGAGTCATAAATGATACAGCACTAAGACAGGCCTTCAGCCCCGTGTGTCCACTCTAACCCCATTTTACTCTACCCAACTCCTTCAGTTCTTAGCCTGCACTTGTAAGTTTATAATGCTCCACTATCCCAGCAATTTAAAAGTCTGGAGATGTTAGAAAAGTTCGAAGCACCCAGAGAAAAGTCATGCATTGAAGGGAGAACATGCAAACTCCACATGGACAGTGGCAGAGGCTACAATTGAACCCAGCTCACGAGAGCATGAAGGTAGCAGCTCTACTCGCTGTGCCAGATTTCACCCACAGGGTGGTTGGAAGTCCGACTCTAGAGACTGAAAAAGACATCTGGGGCTGAGACTTGGGTACAGAATGAAGACAATAAACAGTCGATCATCCAGCTATATCATACTGTGGGCCATCAAGACTGAAGGACTTATTGGCTGTTATTTAGCACATGATCCCACTAAATTACACTAATTAACATGCGACTATGCCCTAGATACCCTCCTCAATTTTCTCCCCTCAACTTTGCACACGCCCCCCCCCCTACTTTTGGGCTCTATTTCCATCCCCCTCATCCTCATGGAGGCCCATGGTGCTGTCACAGACGGGTCACTTCGACAGCACAGAGCTTCCTAGCTGGAGTGTGCGAATGGGGCAGCAGCTGTGAGCTCAGAACTTGTGGGGCAAGTAGAACACAGTAAGGTAACACTATTATGATTTCTTAAAGTGATTATGCCGCAATTTGCAGAACAGGTTCCTCATTTAATTCCTAGGCCATTTCTTTGTTGTTACTATATTGCTGTTTGTGGATGTTTGTTAAAAGCAAACTGGATTCCTAAATTACAACAGGGCGACACTTTAAAACTCCTGAACTGTGAACAGCACTGTATGCATGTTTTTCTTTGCTTTTGTGAGCATGTCCATATTCGTTGGGCCGGACTTTGCTGCTGTCCCTAGTCAGTACTGACACACATCTGTATCCAGGAGAATCCGAGAAGAGTTCTTGGGCGTCTTAGGGTGAATAGGGTGCAAGGGAACAAGAAGCGGGAGAATGAAATGGATGGAGCTGACATAAACTCAATGGGCTGAAGGGTGTCCATAGGTAATATGTAGATTCCCAAACATTAACATGTTGGGATGTAAATCCTTGATTGAAATAGTAGATCTTCACTAAGCTGTGGGGCCTTGTTAATCTACTGGTGTCAGGTTGATTAAATCCCTCCACAAAACAACTGAGACAAATGCTTGCAGCCCCGCCCCCATCCCTTTTGTCAAAAACATTGAAGACTGTTATCTTCTTATTGAAACAGTTAAAATGCACTGAAAATTAATGAAAAATAAGAAAAAAAAATCACATGAAAGCATTTGGAAAAATGTTTAAACATATTTAAGGAAAATCTAACTAATTAAAAGTTAACACAAATTGCTGGAGGAACTCAGCAGGCCAGGCAGCATCCATGGAAAAAAGTACAGTCAACATTTCGGACTGAGGCCCTTCAGCAGGTCCTGAAGGGTTTCGACCCGAAACTTCGATTGTACTCTTTTCCATAGATACTGCCTGACATGCTTAGTTCCCCCAGCATTTTGTGTGTGTTGCTTGGGTTTCTAGCATCTGCAGATTTTCTCTTGTTTGTAATTAGAAATTGAATTAGATTACTTGGTATTTATGCCTCGCATTCATTCCTCTCATTTGAAAGGAATAGGTTCACTGTTCTCAGCTGTTTTCCCTGTGGATTTCAATGAAGACAGTTCATTGTAGAAATGGCAACACTTTCCTGAAGTTCTGCCCTACTGAGAAAAGCAATTTTGTTTTCATGTTCTTTTGACCCATTACATATCTACTTTGTATTCTAACATAGCCGTTCTAAACTACTGTATCTTGAAAACGATGCTGAAACAACACAATGCAGCAAAGTGGTGAGGACTAAATACGTCTTGTAAACCTTCAATTTCCTTGGTTTGTTCCCACCGCAAATTTAGGCCGTATTGAACTAAGAATGTGTTGCCCTGGAAAGGATCCGAAGGAGGTCCACAAGAATTAAAGGCTTAATACACAAGGAGTGTTAGGTGGCTTTGTCCTGTATTTGATGGGGTTCAGATGGATGAGTGGAAATCCCATTGAAACCTCCAGAGCAGTGAAGTGCCTGGCTGGGTTGAATGTGGAGAGGATGCATCTATTAGTTGGTGAGTCTATGAACTGAAGCCGCAGCCTCAGAGTAAAAGGACATTCCTTTAAAGCATCTCTAGGAAGAGGTACAGTCGACATTTCAGGCCCAGACCCTTTGAAATCTCTTTCAAATCTCTCACTAACTCTTCCTTCAGTGAGTCCTGACGAAGGGTCTCGGCCTGAAACGTCGACTGTACCTCTTCCTAGAGATGCTGCCTGGCCTGCTGCGTTCACCAGCAACTTTGATGTGTGTTGCTTGAATTTCCAGCATCTGCAGAATTCCTGTTGTTTACATTCCTTTAAACCTGAGATGAGTCAAAATTTCTTCAGTCAGAGGGTACCGAAGCTGTGCAATTCTTTGCCGCAGAGGGCTGTGAAGGCCCGGGTATAGGATGTGTTTAGCAATTGATTAATTGGTAAGGGGTTAAGGATTACTGGAAGAAAAGTGGAAAATGGGGTTAAAAAACCATCAGCCATGATTGAAAGGCAGAGCAGACGCAATGGGCTGAATTGCCTAAATCTGCTCCTATACAGCATCTTACAGCTTCTCTCACAAAGCTGGGGTTGGTTTAATGTTCCCCAGGCTTCAATCAGCACTGGCTCACAGTTCCTTTTGATAACACCAGAAGCAGCCAAGTTAAAACTGTACCCACAAACGTGTGCTTTGTTGTGCTCAAAAAGCCCTGAATGCCATCCAAAAGATGACAGGCCATTTTGTTGGCAATCATTTCCTCCACCTTAAACATCGACTGTACTCAAAGTCTTTGCGCTGACAGTGCAGTGTGACCATCTACAGGGTGGACTGTTTACAGCTTCCCTAGGACTCCTTCAACAGCACAACCACCCCGGAGAACGACAGGGGCACCGAGTGTATGGGAGGACAGTACCTTTGAATTGCTGATCTGAACTCTTTCAAATTCAAGAGTGAAACTCCTGCAATTTCCTGCTTAATAGCATTGCTGCATCATTTCACTTGCTCTAGGATAACTGGACAGAGACACAAAGTTCTGGCCAAAGTCAAAGTTGAGTTTATCGTCATATGCACAAGTACATGTAGGTACCAAAGCAATGAAAAACTTCCCTGCAGCGGCTTCCCTGGCATGTACTAACAGCATTCACAATATAAATTAATCATGGACTAAACAAAAGTTTACAGAAGAACACAATTACAAGAACTTAATTAGAACAAAGTTTGTTTTAGTGTAAAGTGACCAAAGTGAACCTGGAGTGATTTGAGGTGTAATTGTGCTTGGAGAGAAGTGGCAGTTCTTGAATCTGATCTTGTGAGACCCACTGTCTGATTATAAGTAGAGAAGATGCCATGGCTCAGGTGGTGGGGATGTTCCACCTCCTTCTTCGGGCAGTGCTTCCTTGTAGATACAACCGATATTGGGCTGAATCCACAACCTTTGCAACTTCTTATATTTGTGTGCATGTCATTTGCCGGACCAGAGCACGATAGTCATAGTCATAGTCATACTTTATTAATCCTGGGGGAAATTGGTTTTCATTACAGTTGTTCCATAAATAATAACTAGTAATAGAACCATAAATAGTTAAATAGTAATATGTAAATTATACCAGTAAATTATGAAATAAGTCCAGGACCAGCCTATCGGCTCAGGGTGTCTGACCCTCCAAGGGAGGAGTTGTAAAGTTTGATGGCCACAGGCAGGAATGACTTCCTATGATGCTCAGTGTTGCATCTCGGTGGAATGAGTCTCTGGCTGAATGTACTCCTGTGCCCACCCAGTACATTATGTAGTGGATGGGAGGCATTGACCAAGATGGCATGCAACTTGGACAGCATCCTCTTTTCAGACACCACCGTGAGAGAGTCCAGTTCCATCCCCACAACATCACTGGCCTTACGAATGAGTTTGTTGATTCTGTTGGTGTCTGCTACCCTCAGCCTGCTGCCCCAGCACACAACAGCAAACATGATCGCACTGGCCACCACAGACTCGTAGAACATCCTCAGCATCGTCCGGCAGATGTTAAAGGACCTCAGTCTCCTCAGGAAATAGAGATGGCTCTGGCCCTTCTTGTAGACAGCCTTAGTGTTCTTTGACCAGTCCAGTTTATTGTCAATTCGTATCCCCAGGTATTTGTAATCCTCCACCATGTCCACACTGACCCCCTGGATGGAAACAGGGGTCACCGGTACCTTAGCTCTCCTCAGGTCCACCACCAGCTCTTTAGTCTTTTTCACATTAAGCTGCAGATAATTCTGCTCACACCATGTGACAAAGTTTCCTACCGTAGCCCTGTACTCAGCCTCATCTCCCTTGCTGATGCATCCAACTATGGCAAAGTCATCAGAAAACTTCTGAAGATGACAAGACTCTGTGCAGTAGTTGAAGTCCGAGGTGTAAATGGTGAAGAGAAAGGGAGACAAGACAGTCCCCTGTGGAGCCCCAGTGCTGCTGATCACTCTGTCGGACACACAGTGTTGCAAGCACACGTACTGTGGTCTGTCAGTCAGGTAATCAAGAATTCATGACACCAGGGAAGCATCCACCTGCATCACTGTCAGCTTCTCCCCCAGCAGAGCAGGGCGGATGGTGTTGAACGCACTGGAGAAGTCAAAAAACATGACCCTCACAGTGCTTGCTGGCTTGTCCAGGTGGGCGTAGACAGGGTTCAGCAGGTAGACGATAGCATCCTCAACTCCTAGTCGGGGCTGGTAGCCGAACTGGAGGGGATCTAAGTGTGGCCTGACTATAGGCCGGAGCAGCTCCAGAACAAGTCTCTCCAGGGTCTTCATGATGTGGGAGGCCAATGCCACCGGTCTGTAGTCATTGAGGCCGCTGGGGCGTGGCGTCTTCGGCACAGGGGCGAGGCAGGACGTCTTCCACAATACAGGAACCCTCCGGAGCCTCAGGCTCAGGTTGAAGACATGGCGAAGTACTCCACATAGCTGAGGGGCACAGGCTTTGAGCACCCTGGTACTGACACCATCCGGTCCTACAGCCTTGCTTGAGTTGAGATGTTTCAGCTGTCTTCTCACCTGTAGAACTGTGAAGCCATCAGAGTGCTTCCAATAGGACCTCCAGAGTGTTGGGTAGCAAGTTGAACCTCCTGAATCCCCTATAACAGTAAAGGTATTGCCACACCTTCTTTGTCATTACATCCATCCTGAATTATAGATCATACAGGCTGTGTATAATCCAGTACAGTACAGTGAGTATTATATAGGCAGTGTATAATCTAATACAGTACAATGTGTATTATACAGGCAGTGTATAATCTAATACAATACAGTGTGTATTATGCAGGCCCTGTATAATCTAGTACAGTACAGTGTGTATTATACAGGCCCTGTATAATCTGGTACAGTACAGTGTGTATTATACAGGCCCTGTATAATCTGGTACAGTACAATGTGTATTATACAGGCCGTGTATAATCTGGTACAGTACAGTGAGTATTATATAGGCTGTGTATAATCTAGTACAGTACAGTGTGTATTAACAGTCCATGTATAATCTAGTACAGTACAGTGTGTATTATATAAGCTGTGTATAATCTAGTACAGTACAGTGTGTATTATACAGGCTGGGTATAATCTAGTATAGTACAGTGTGTATTATACAGGCCCTGTATAATCTGGTACAGTACAGTGTGTATTATACAGGCTGGGTATAATCTAGTATAGTACAGTGAGTATTATACAGGCCGTGTATAATCTAGTACAGTACAGTGTGTATTATACAGGCCGTGTATAACATAAAGTATATAGTATATAATATACGGGCTATGTACTAGTTTAACCAGCAGCACCCAAATCCAAAGAAGTAGCTGCAAAAGAACCTTTACCTATATTGGGCCCGTCTTCCCATTCTATAGTGTATGGAAATGAGATTATTCTCCAGTCGCTGTACAAATTATTTCCAGTAATATCTCAGTCAGAGAAATATCGAATGTATTTGAATGCCTGATGATGTTTGATATTTTGGGCGTATGTAGAGTATGGAAAAAATATTAACTCATTTCCACTGAGTTACCATTGTATTATGATATATTACAGCTTTAATCCACTTAGCATTACAAGTAGATCATTTCCCAGGGTCATAAAGTGTTGTTGAGGGGAATGTTAACAAATAACAGCAGAGTGTGAAGTAATTCCGTGTGATTTTATATTGATGTGTTGTTGCTGGTGCATGAAATTATTACCCATGTTGTTAGTTTCCTTTGAAATGTGATTTTCACTGTTTGTTTAAAGTACGGAAGTTTGAATATATTTAGAACTATACTGTTGAATTACCGGTGTCACATTTACAATGAAAAGCTTTTGTTTTGTGTGTCATCCATACAGATTGCGCCATACATAAGTACATCAAAGTAGTAAAAGCAGAATAATGCAAGATAAAGGACTCAATAAAGTGAGTGTGCAGAGGATGTTTCCCATGATGGGAGAGTCTGAGACCAGAGAACACAAACTCAGAATAGAGGGGCTTCCTTTTAGAACTGAGATGAGAAGGAATTTGTGGTGAATCTGTGGAATTTGTTGGCACAGGGGGCTGTGGAGGCCAAGCCACTGGGTGTATTGAAGGCAGAGGTTGATAAATTCTTGAATGATCAGTGCACAAAGGGATACAGGTAGAAGGCAGCAGATTGAGGCTGACAGGGTAAATGGATCAGCCATTTTAAAATGGTGGAGCAGACTCAAGGGGCCTAATGGCCTAATTCTGGCTGATATCTTATGGTCTTGTGGTCTCATAACTTTGCAGTTACCGAACAGTGCAAGTAGAAAATAATGTGTGAGGGAGGGCTATGACAAAGTAGGCCAGGTCCTCTTTGGATTTGCTGAAGCCATCTTGCTCCAGTATTTTCTGCAGTAATAGGGTTTGGAAAGTTTCTGCAAGATAGTTGAAATCAAAATGTGAAATGACAGAACATAGAACAGTTTGGCACAGGGAAAGTTTTTTTGCCTCACTATTTTGTGCTGAACTATTTTGTAATTAAGTACCAAATTTAAATAATTCATTCTGTCTCTCTGTCTCCTTCTGTACATACACTCTGTACCTTCATGTGTCTAGGAGCTTCTTAAGCACCACCACCACCACCTCTGGAAACGGCTTTAATCAGAAAATAATCATGCCCTGCACATCACTTTTGAATATAGAAACATAGAAACATAGAAAATAGGTGCAGGAGTAGGCCATTTGGCCCTTCGAGCCTGCACCGCCATTCATTATGATCATGGCTGATCATCCAACTCAGAACCCCGCCCCAGCCTTCCCTCCATACCCCCTGATCCCCGTAGCCACAAGGGCCATATCTAACTCTCTCTTAAATATAGCCAATGAACTGGCCTCAACTGTTTCCTGTGGCAGAGAATTCCACAGATTCACCACTCTCTGTGTGAAGAAGTTTTTCCTAATCTCGGTCCTAAAAGGCTTCCCCTCTATCCTCAAACTGTGGCCCCTCGTTCTGGACTTCCCCAACATCGGGAATAATCTTCCTGCATCTAGCCTGTCCAATCCCTTTAGGAT
Organism: Mobula birostris; assembly: GCF_030028105.1. NCBI lineage: Eukaryota > Metazoa > Chordata > Chondrichthyes > Myliobatiformes > Myliobatidae > Mobula > Mobula birostris. Next base: position 56,794,882 of record NC_092379.1, read on the forward strand.
CTTATACGTTTCAAACAGATCCCCCCTCAACCTTCTAAATTCCAACGAGTACAAGCCCAGTTCATCCAGTCTCTCTTCATATGAAAGTCCTGCCATCCCAGGAATCAATCTGGTGAACCTTCTTTGTACTCCCTCTGTGGCAAGGATGTCTTTCCTCAGATTAGGGGACCAAAACTGCACACAGTACTCCAGGTGTGGTCTCACCAAGGCCTTGTACAACTGCAGTAGTACCTCCCTGCTCCTGTACTCGAATCCTCTTGCTATAAATGCCAGCATACCATTCGCCTTTTTCACCGCCTGCTGTACCTGCATGCCCACTTTCAATGACTGGTGTATAATGACACCCAGGTCTCGTTGCACCTCCCCTTTTCCTAATCGGCCACCATTCAGATAATAATCTGTTTTCCTATTTTTGCCACCAAAGTGGATAACTTCACATTTATCCACATTAAATTGCATCTGCCATGAACTCGCCCACTCACCCAACCTATCCAAGTCACCCTGCATCCTCTTAGCATCCTCCTCACAGCTAACACTGCCGCCCAGCTTTGTGTCATCCGCAAACTTGGAGATGCTGCATTTAATTCCCTCATCCAAGTCATTAATATATATTGTAAACAACTGGGGTCCCAGCACTGAGCCTTGCGGTACCCCACTAGTTACCGTCTGCCATTCTGAAAAGGTCCCGTTTATTCCCACTCTTTGCTTCCTGTCTGCTAACCAATTCTCCACCCACACCAATACCTTACCCCCAATACCGTGTGCTTTAAGTTTGCACACTAATCTCCTGTGTGGGACCTTGTCAAAAGCCTTTTGAAAATCCAAATATACCACATCCACTGGTTCTTCCCTATCCACTCTACTATATACCACCCTCTCTCCTTAAGTGCATGCCCTTTACTTTGGGCATAAAGATACTGGTAGCCTACTCTATCTATTCCTCTCATAATCTTATAAACTTCTATCAGGTCTCCTCTCAGCCTCCACTGTTCCAAAAAAATAACACAATGTATGACCACGTTAATGGGACCATATTATAGACCACTCAACATTTAGAGGAACAAATTTGCAGAGAGATCGCAAACTGTTGCAAGAACCATAAGGTTGTTAAAGTGGACGATTTTAACCTTCCACGTATTGACTAGGATTCCCGCACTGTAAAAACTCTAGATGGGATGGAGCTTGTCAAATGTATTTAGGCAATTTTCCTTAATCAGTATATATCAGTCCCAATGAGTGAGTGTGCAATGCTTGATCTTCTCTTAGGGAATGAGACAAGACAGGTGACAGAAGTTTGTGTAGGGAAACACTTTGCATCCAGTGATCATAATGCTATTATGTTCAAAGTAAGCGTGGAAAAAGATAGCGCTGGTCCATGGGTTGAGATTCTAAATTGGAGAAAGACCAATTTTGATGGTATCAGAAAGGATCTGGCAAGTGTGGCTTGGGACAGACTGTTTTCTGGCAAAGGTGTGGTTGGTAAGTGGGAGGCCTTCAACAGTGAAATTTTGAGAGTACAAAGCTTGTATGTACCCGTCAGAATAAAAGGTAAAGATAATGGGTTTAGGGAACCTTGGTTTTCAAGAGATATTGAAGCCCTGGTTCAGAATAAGAAGGAGGTGTATAGCAGGCATAGATTGGTGGGATCAAATGAGGTAATTATGGAGTATACGAAATACAAGAGAATACTTAAAAAAGAAATCAGGAGGACTAAACGAAGGTATGAGGCGAAGAAGAACCATTAGGGATTCTACAAATATATTAAGAGTAAAGGATTGCAAAATTGGACCTCTGGAAGATCAGAATGGTAATCTATGAGTGGAGTGAAAGAGATAAGGGAGATATTAAATGGATTTTTTTGCATCTGTATTTACTCAGGAGACAGACACAGGGTCTATAGAACTGAGGCAAAGAGGCTTCATGGTAATTGACCCTATACCAATTACAGAGGAGCAGGTGTTTGCTGCCTTGAGGCAAATCAGGGTGAATAAATCTCAAGGGCCTGACAAGGTGCTCCCTCGGACTTTGTGGGAGGCAAGTGCAGAAATTGCAGGGCCCTAGCAGAGATATTTGCACCATCCTTAGTGACAGGTGAGGGACCAGAGGATTGGAGGATTTCCAGTGTTGTTCCGCTGTTTAAGGCTCTAAGAGTAACCCAGAAAATTATAGGCTGGTAAACCTGACATCAGTAGTAGGAAAGTTATTGGAAGACATTCTAAGGGACCAGATATATGAGTATTTGGATAGACAGGGACTGATTAGGGATAGTCAGTATGACTTTGTGTGTGGTAGGTTGTGTCTAACCTAATCCTATAGAGCTTTTTGAGGAAATTACCAGGAAAGTTGATGAAGGCAAGGCAGTGGATGTTGTCTACATGAACTTTAGCAAGGCATTTGACAAGGTCCCGCATGGGAGGTTGGTTAGAAAGGTTCAGTCACTTGGCATCCAAGGTGAGGTAGTAAATTGGATAAGACATTGGCTTTGTGGGAGAAGCCAGAAAGTGGTAGTAGGTGGTTGCCTCTCTGACGGGAGGCTTGTGACTGATGGAGTGCTGCAGGGGTCATTGCTGGGTCCTTTGCTGGTTAACTGGATCAACAAATTTGCGGATGACACCAAGATTGGGGATGGAGTGGACGGTGAGGAAGGCCATCAGAGCTTGCAGTGGGATCTGGACCAGCTGGAAAAGTAAGTTGAAAAATGGAAGATGGAATTTAATACAGACAAGTGCAAAGTGCTTCAATTCGGTAGGATCAACTGAGGGGTGTGGTAGAACAAAGGAAACAGGGAATACAGGTCCATAATTCATTGAAGCTGATAGATATGGTCATAAAGAAAGCTTTTGGCATGTTGGCCTTCATAAATCAAAGTCTTTTATACAGGAGATGGGACGCTATTTTGAAGTTGTTAAGATGTTGGTGAAGCCTAATCTGGAGCATTGTGTGCAGCTTTGGTCACCTACCCGCAGGAAAAGATATAAATAAGGTTGAAAGAGTACAGAGAAAACTTACAAGGATGTTGCCAGGACTGGAAGATTTGAGTAATAAGGAAAGAGTGAATAGGTTAAGACTTTATTCCTTGGAACATAAAAGATTGAGAGAAGATATGATAGAGGTATACAGAATTATCTATAGGGTATAGATAGGATAAATGCATGCAGGATTTTTTTCAATAGGGTTGGAAGGGACTACAACTGGAGGCCATGGATTAAGGGTGAAAGGTGAAATGTTTAAGGGGAAGATGAAGGGAAACTCCTTCACTCAGGGAGTGTGGAACGAGCTGCCAGTGAAAGTGGTGCATATGATGTTGATTTCAGAGAAGTTTGGAGAGGTACATGAATGAGAGGGGTATGGAGGCCATGGTCCGGTTGCAGGTTGATGGGAGTAGGCAGTTTAAATGGTTTGGCATGGATTAGATGGGCCAAAGGGCCTGTTTCGCTGCTGTACTTTTCTATGACTCTATTACAAATTTGTCCTAGCTCTCCCTATACTACATTTCCTCTAATCCAGGCTGCATCCTGGTACAGCTCTCCTGCACTCTTCCCAAAGCCTTCACATTACTTCCTATAATGGGTTGATCAGAACTGAATGCAAACCTTGTTCTAAATCAATATCAATAGCACTGCAACAAAAGCTGCTGCCTCTTAAACTGAGTGCCTTGACTAATAAAGGTAAACATGTCATATGCATTCTTTACTACCCTATCAATCCAGGGAGCCATTTTTGGGGAACTATTGTCAACATTGTAAAGGGACTTTGTGCAGTCCCTTTACATTTCATCTTGAATATCTCCAATAATGTTAGTTATAGTAACAGATATAACCTAGGCAAGTCTTTCATCGTAAAAGATGCTGCAGAATTGGACATTAACAACTGTGAGCACATCACAACTCACCTTCTGCTACATTAGAACATAGTACATAGAACATACAGCACAGCAGCCCACAGGCCCTTTAGCCCACGATGCCCTGCCAACTCTTTAACGTACACCCTTCCCTGCCACATAGACATTCATGTTTCCATATCCACATGCCTGTCTAAGTGTTCCTGAAACGTCCCTGATGTATCTGCATCAACCATCACCTTATCTGCATCTTTCCTCAACCTACCACTGTCTGTGTGAAAAAGAACTACCTGTGACATTCCCCCACTACACCCTAAAGTTATATCCCTCGCACTAGTCATTGCTACTCTGGAAACATGTCTCTGGCTGTCCACTCTATCTATGCCACTTAACATTTTGTACACTTCATTCAAGTTCTCTCTCATTCTCCTTGGCTCCAAAAAGAACAGCCCAGGCTCGGCCAACATATCCTCATCAGATACTCTCTCTAATTACAGGCAGGTCCTGATAAATTTACATTGGACCCTCTCTTAAAGCTTACACGTCCTTCTGATAATGAGGTAACCAGAACTGAACTCAGTACTGATTTATTTGTTCAGAGATACAGCACAGAATAGACCCTTTGAGTGAGATACACACCAATTTCACTCTAGCCTACTCATGGGACAATTTACAATGACCAATTAACCCCCTAACCAGTATTTCCCTGGGCTGTGGGAGAAAACCAGAGCACCCAGAGGAAACCACAAACATACAGGAAAAAACATACAAACTAGCTTACAGAGGGTTCTGGAATTGAACTCTGAACTCCAGTGCCCTGAGCTGTGATATAGTTGCACTAACCGCTACGCTACAGTGATGTCCCACTTCAACTGTGTTCTAACCAGAGTGTCAGAGAGCAACAACATCACCTCACAGCTCTGAAAAACAATTCCTCGAGTCATGAAACCCAACTTACCCTGCACCCCAACACTTTAACTACCCTATCGACTTGCACAGCAGCTTTGAGTGATCTATGAATGTGGACCCCACACTGTTAAGAATTCTGCCATTCACCCTGTATTGTGCCTTCGAGATGAACCTCCCAGAGTTCATTACACCTGCTCAGTCCTGCTCTGCATCCCATCAATGCTCTGCTGAAACCCTACATAGCACCTCCAATCTTCAAATCAGCTGCAAATTTACTAACACATTCTTCCAATTCTTCGTCCAAGTCATTTATAAATATCTCAGAAGATAGGGATCCCGGAACAGATCTCTGTGGAAGACCCATGGTCACCGAACTCCAGGAAGAATAGGCTCTGTCTACTACCTCCATATCCTTCCTGTGGGAAAGCAATTTTGAATCCACACAGCCATCTCTCCCTGGATCCCATGCCTCCTGGCATTCTGAATGAGCCTATCTTAGCAAATGTCTGACTAGAATCCACATGCATCACATCCACTGCCCTACCTTCATCAATTTATTTTACCACTTCCTTAAAGAATTGAATCAGGCTCATGAGGTATGAACTGCCACTCAGAAAGCTACGCTGACTATCCCTGATCAGACTCGAGGCCTTCAATGGATGTTACAGCCCATGTGTCTACGTGATACACAAGCCAGGGCAGTATGATATGGAGAGCAAGTTGTTGTCCATGTAGTAGGTTCCCCTTCTCCATGAAGCTGATGAATCCAAAGGAACAACGGAGTCTGATACAGTTTGGCACCAGCAGCATCGCAGGAATTGTCAGTCAGTGTTGAACTCAGTGTAAGACTGCCGTAGAGATCGTAGCTCTGGATTTTTCCTTGGGGTTTACTCCTGAATCCTTCCCCGTGAGTGGTTATAGCCACAAGGTAGCGGAGGTTTGAGATCAGAGTTTTCTTTCTCCTAGTTGAGCTGTCAACCACAGCTAACAAGCCCCATCTGCCCGAAGCAATTGGTTTTAAGGTGTCAGTAACCCACATTTGTCCCTACTTCTGTCACTGAGCTTTGTAGCTGAACCACACATGAAGGCCAGGAGCTGGACTTAGTGATCAGAGGCTATTTGAGATGCATGCCATTGGGAGAATCTAATAGATAGTGGGAGCTTATTCCCACCACCACCCCCGGCTATAACAATCTTAACAAATTTAAAGAATACATAGTCTAATCAGACTGTATCTTCCAATGCTTGTAAATCCTGTCTCTTGGGATCCACTCTGGAAGTTAGCTCACCACTGACATCAGACTCACTAGTCTATAATTCCCAGATTATCCTTACTCCCTTTCTTGAGAAAAGGAATAACATTTTCCAATCTCCAATCTTCTAGTACTACTCCTGTAGTCAGGGACGACATGAAGATCATTGCCAAGGTGTAGCAATCTCTTTCCTTGCTTCCTGTAGTAATGTAGGATAAATCCCATACAGCCTTGAGGACTTATCTATCCAAATGTTTGTCAAGAGTTCCAGCGTATCCTCTTTCTTAAATTCTACATGTTTCAGCATAGCAGCCTGTTCTATGCTGATTTCACATTCATCAAAGTCCCTCTTACTACTGAATACTGAAGCAAAGTATTCATTAAGGACTTGCCCTGATTCCTCTGACTCCAGGTATATGTTTCCTTTTTTATCCCTGATCAGTTCCACTCCCACTCTAGTCATCCTTCTGTTCTTCACGCATGTTTAGAAAGTCTAGGTGTATTCCATAATCCTACTCAATAAGGCTTTCTCATGTCCCTTTTCGGTCTTCTAAGTCTATTCTTAAGCTCCCTCTTGGCTACTTTGTATCTTACTAGAGCTCTGTCCAATCCTTGCTCCCTATACCTTAAGTATGCTTCTTTCTTCCTCTTGACTAGGTGGTCCTCCTCATTTTCAGCCATGCTTTCTTCACCACGCAACCTGCCATCCTTTCCCTGCTTCAATGGGACAACGCTATCTAGAACCACATGAAAGTCATCCTTCAACAACTTCCTCTGGTTGGCCCATTTATATACTGTGTCAAGAATCCTAGCTAAATTTACCGAACAAATTCCACCCCATCTAAGCATTTTGCACTGAGGAAGTGCCAATGAACTTAAGGGAAGTTGAAGCTCTCTATGATAACAACCCTGTTATTTTTGCATCTTTCCAAAATCTGTCTCTCGATCTGTTCCTCAGTGTCTCTTTTGCTATTGGGAGGTTTATTGGATATGCTCCCTTCCTGTTTCTAACTTCTACCTAACTGATTCAGTAGACAATCCCTCCAAGATGGCAAGCATTTAAAGATCGCATGGATGAACTGCAACAGTTGTTCATCCCAGTTTGGCAAAAGAATAAACCAGGGAAGGTAGTGCATCCATGGCTGACAAGGGAAATTAGGGATAGTATCAATTCCAAAGAAGAAACATACAAATTAGCCAGAAAAAGTGGCTCACCTGAGGACTGGGAGAAATTCAGAGTCCAGCAGAGGAGGGCAAAGGGCTTAATTAGGAAAGGGAAAAAAGATTATGAGAGAAAACCAGCAGGGAACATAAAAACTGACTGTAAAAGCTTTTATAGATATGTGAAAAGAAAAAAATTGGTTAAGTCAGATGTAGGTCCCCTACAGACAGAAACAGGTGAATTGTCTATGGGGAACAAGAACATGGCAGACCAATTGAATAACTACTTTGGTTCTGTCTTCACTAAGGAGGACATAAATAATCTTCCGGAAATAGTAGGAGACCGAGGGTCCAGTGAGATGGAAGAACTGAGGGAAATACATGTTAGTAGGGAAGTGGTGTTAGGTAAATTGAAGGGATTAAAGGCAGATAAATCCCCAGGGCCAGATGGTCTGCATCCCAGAGTGCTTAAGGAAGTAGCTCAAGAAATAGTGGATGCATTAGTGATAATTTTTCAAAACTCTTTAGATCCTGAACTAGTTTCTGAGGATTGGAGGGTGGCTAATGTAACCTCGCTTTTTAAAAAAGGAGGGAGAGAGAAACCGGGGAATTATAGACTGGTTAGCCTAACATCGGTGGTGGGGAAAATGCTAGGGTCAGTTATCAAAGATGTGATAACAGCACATTTGGAAAGCGGTGAAATCATCAGACAAAGTCAGCATGGATTTGTGAAAGGAAAATCATGTCTGACGAATCTCATAGAATTTTTTGAGGATATAACTATTAGAGTGGATAGGGGAGAACCAGTGGATGTGGTATATTTGGATTTTCAAAAGGCTTATGACAAGGTCCCACACAGGAGATTAGTGTGCAAACTTAAAGTACATGGTATTGGGTGTATGGTATTGATGTGGATAGAGAATTGGTTGGCAGACAGGAAGCAAAGAGTGGGAATAAACGGGACCTTTTCAGAATGGCAGGCAGTGACTAGTGGATGACACAAAGCTGGGCGGCAGTGTTAGCTGTGAGGAGGATGCTAAGAGGATGCAGGGTGTCTTGGATAGGTTAGGTGAGTGGGCAAATTCATGGCAGATGCAATTTAATGTGGATAAATGTGAAGTTATCCACTTTGGTGGCAAAAACAGGAAAACAGATTATTATCTGAATGGTGGCCGATTAGGAAAAGGGGAGGTGCAATGAGACCTGAGTGTCATTATACACCAGTCATTGAAAGTGGGCATGCAGGTACAGCAGGCAGTGAAAAAGGCGAATGGTATGCTGGCATTTATAGCGAGAGGATTCGAGTACAGGAGTAGGGAGGTACTACTGCAATTGTACAAGGCCTTGGTGAGACCACACCTGGAGTATTGTGTGCAGTTTTGGTCCCCTCATCTGAGGAAAAACATTCTTGCCATAGAGGGAGTACAAAGAAGGTTCACCAGATTGATTCCTGGGATGGTAGTACTTTCATATGATGAAAGACTGGATCGACTAGGCTTATACTCGCTGGAATTTAGGAGATTGAGGGGGGGTCTTATTGAAACGTATAAAATCCTAAAGGGATTGGACAGGCTAGATGCAGGAAGATTGTTCCTGATGTTGGGGAAGTCCAGAACGAGGGGTCACAGTTTAAGGATAAAGGGGAAGCCTTTTAGGACCGAGATGAGGAAAAACTTCTTCACACAGAGAGTGGTGAATCTGTGGAATTCTCTGCCACAGGAAACAGTTGAGGCCAGTTCACTGGCTATATTTAAGAGGAAGTTAGATATGACCCTTGTGGCTAAAGGGATCAGGGGGTATGGAGGGAAGGCTGGTACAGGGTTCTGAGTTGGATGATCAGCCATGATCATACTGAATGGCGGTGCAGGCTTGAAGGGCCGAATGGCCTACTCCTGCACCTATTTTCTACGTTTTCTATGTACCGCTTTCTGCAGCTGTGATAGTATTTCTGATTAGCAATGCCACTCCCCCACCTCATTTAACTCCCTTGCTGTCCCTTTTGAAACATGTAAACCCTAGAACATCTATCGGTCATCCCTGCCTTTGGGATAGCCATGTCTCTGTAATGGCCACAACATCACCGCCCCATATACTGTCTGATGCTCTGTTCATTGCCTTGTTCCTGACATTTCTCACACATTTGAACCCAACCAACTGGCTGCAATTGTGCCCTTTCTATTGTTGATCCTTCCTCACAGTCTCTCTACATGCCACCTCTACCTTTATACCAACTGCCAACTGACACATTATCCTGCTTCCTGTCCATCTGCCAAACTAGGTTAGACCCTGAACAACAGCTCCTGCAAACCTGCTTGTAAGGATATTGGTCCTCCTTGAATTCAGGAGTAAACTATCCCTTTTGATTAATAGCTAGGAGGGAGCTCATGTAGATTTAACTAAAGCCTAGACTCTAAAGGTTAAAGTTTTGAGGGCAGATTAGATAAACTGGTGTTATATTCCTGGAATTTTAAGGTGAAATGATGCTAACTTTTTTGAATATTAAAAGATGCTGATGAAACAGATAGAACTACGCAAACACGAGGAAATCTGCAGATGCTGGAATTTCAAGCAACGCACATAAAAGTTGCTGGTGAATGCAGCAGGCCAGGCAGCATCTACAGGAAGAGGTGCAGTCGACGTTTCGGGCCGCGACCCTTCGTCAGGACTAACTGAAAGAAGAGCTAGTGAGAGATTTGAAAATGGGAGGGGGAGGGGGAAATACAAAATGGTAGGAGAAGACAGGATGGAGAGGGATGGAGCCAAGAGCTGGACAGGTGATTGGCAAAGGGGATATGAGAGGATCATGGGACAGGAGGCCCAGGGACAAGGAAAAGCGGGAGGGGTGGGGGGACCCAGAGGATGGGCAAGGGGTATAGGTAGAGGGACAGAGGGAGAAAAAGGAGAGAGAGAGAAAGAATGTGTGTATATAAATAAATAAATATTGGATGGGGTATGAGGGGGAGGTGGGGCATTAGCGGAAGTATGAAAAGTCAATGTTCATGCCATCAGGTTGGAGGCTACCCAGACAGAATATAAGGTGTTGTTCCTCCAACCTGAGTGTGGCTTCATCTTTACAGTAGAGTAGGCTGTGGATAGACATATCAGAATGGGAATGGAACGTGGAATTAAAATGTGTGGCCACTGGAAGATCCTGTTTTCTCTGGCGGACAGAGCGTAGATGTTCAGCAAAGCGGTCTCCCAGTCTGCGTCGGGTCTCGCCAATATATAGAAGGCTACATCGGGAGCACCGGACTCAGTATATCACCCCAGCCAACTCACAGGTGAAGTGTCGCCTCACCTGGAAGGACTGTCTGGGGCCCTGAATGGTAGTGAGGCAGGAAGTGTAAGGGCAGGTATAGCACTTGTTCCACTTACAAGGATAAGTGCCAGGAGGGAGATTGGTGGGGAGGGATAGGGGGGATGAATGGACAAGGGAGTCGTGTAGGGAGCGATCCCTGCGGAAAGCAGAGAGAGGGGAGAGGGAAGGATGTGCTTAGTGGTGGGATCCCGTTGGAGGTGGCAGAAGTTACGGAGATAGAATTCCTGCTGTCCCAGATGAATGGTTTCGACTCAAAACATCAGCTGTCCATCTCCCCCGACAGGAGCAGCCTGACCCACTGACTTCCTCTTGCAGATTGCATTGCTCCAGACTGCAGTGTCTCCGGTACGACTGCTGCTGCTTGGGATGTACGACACCAGGAGCACATTCTGAAAACTGAAGTCAGGGTTTAAGATTGAAGTTGGCAAACAATTCTATTTACACCTCTGGCAGAGTTTGCAACTCTCCGATACTAGATCAGCTCTCCGTTATAAATCTGAATTTGATAGTAGTAGCCACTGGAATACATAGTTAAAGGGCAAAGGTCATGTGGTTACTTGTGAAATGATAGAACATGCTTAAATAGCCACAGTGAAGTCTAGGGACAAGCAGCCATCGTGAATTCATCCCCCCCTCACTCCCATCTTCCATCCTAAACATTTCTTCCTTTTGTCACTAGAATATTATCGCAGTGTTTGTCTTCTATGTGATTAACTGCTGTACACCTACTGTACCCACAAGTGCCACCACCTAACAAGGACAACAGATACCAGGCATTTGGCAGATGGCAGATCCCTTCTCTGTTCCCTGGCCAACGGTTGTGAATGGGAGTAATTTATCACCGTGGCTACAGCAGTTCAAGACAGCCAATCATCCCCTTTGCAGTGATCAATAATAAATCCTCTGAGCCAACCTCAACCTGTGAATGAAAATTCAAACTTATTATTGCGCTCTTTCTGATAATCCCAAATTGCTCTGAGCTTTGGGCAGTCTTAATTCTCAAAGCCCAGACTGATAAAGGGAATTAAAGTGCTTATGACTCTTTGGACTTGTACAATTTCTTTTGCTATTAAGATCCTCCTCTGGAATAGTTAACTGGCTGGGAAAACCATTCTCTGATTGGCCAAGATAGGTAGCAGTTGTAGAACCAGATGAAGGCAGCAGTGATCATGGCGGCTTCAACATTTTGTTGTTTGTTTTCAAGTATAATTTGTGTTAGTGTACTGTGAATTTACATTAACTTACACTTGTCCTCATCTTGCACATGACTGGCATTGCACATTTAGATGGAGATGTAGCATAAAGATTTTTACTCCTCATGTATATGAAGCATGTAAGAAATAAAGTCAATTCAATTTAATCTTGTAACATATTGTGAGAAGTGCTACAGTATAGGGACTCAAGTGACCCTAAGGTGGGTAAAGGAGGGATCCAAGTAAGTACTGCCAGGAAGTGGAGGACAGAGGAAGCTGTTCAGGAGGCAGAGGCGCGGCTGCGTCACAGGAGGCTGGTGGGAGTGGTCACACGAGGCCGAGCTGGGCTAGGATCCTTTTCAACACCCCAAATGGACACCAGAGGGAAGGAAAGGCGCTGTCTAGTTCAGGAGGAGGTGAGAGCAGTAGTGGAGGAGATGAGAGCCTGCAAGGCGGTGGGAATGAACCAACAGGGAGCTTGGACAAGATGGGAGAATGTGGTTGAGAGGAAAGTGACCTGGGCTGATCTTTGGAAAGCCGAACCACACGGCATCCAATTTCTCATCCAGGCAGTGTACGATGTGCTTCCAAGCCCATCAAACCTGCACACATGGGGCAAGGCAGAGCACTTGGTGAGGGACGGTACAGGTGGAGGCACGATCAGGTCCTGAAGACCATCGCTGAAGCCGTCAGCGCGGGAGTTGAGTGGGCCAAGCGGTCCCGACCCTCCAAGCAGACCATTGCCTTTGTCAGAGCTGGGGAGCAGCCAATACCTGCCAAAAGAACATCTGCAGGCATTCTGACCTCTGCAAGGGACTGGCAGCTGTTGGTGGACCTCGAAGGGCAGCTGAAGTTCCCCAACCATATCGCAGCCACCACCCTGCGACCAGACATTGTCCTAGTGTCTGAGTCTACTAAGCAAGTGGTGCTGCTGGAGCTGACAGTCCCATTGGAAGATAGCTTGGAGGAGGCCTTTGAAAGGAAGCTCTCCAAGTACGCAGGACTGGTCAGCAACTGTCAGCAGGCTGGATGTCTCCCAGTGGAGGTTGGTTGTAGGGGATTCATAGCCCGTTCTTTAGTTAAAGCCTTCAGCATTTTGGGCATCGAGGGAGAGAGGAAGAGGAGAGCCATCCGCAGTACCACCGATGTGGCAGAGAGGGCCTCAAGATGGCTGTGGCTCAAAAGAGGGGAGCCATGGAGTCATAAGTAGCTAGCCATCTGGACACAAGCTGGGGTCTGATCAGCCCCGGCTGGGTCACCTGGAGGAGGTTGTATGATGTTGAAAGACCCGAAACACCCGATGATTCCAGGAACATCACTGAAGCTGTGTCCAGAAGCATCAATAGATGTATGCACACAGTGCAGCTGCTGCAAAAGTTAATTTCATGGAATTTATTCCCTTTGTATGTATGGTTATGACAACAATAAGATCAAACACATTTTCACCCTCCACTACAAGCACTGGCCACTGAGATTGCTGCTGATCAACAAAGAGATTCCACTACAGCAACAGAGATTAATTCCTTCCACAGGGCTGACAAATCAAAAACCTTCTTATGACTAAATGGAGATTTGGGCTTTTATCTCCCCCATCGTGTTTGGGATCTGAATGCCACTGGTAGCTGTCTGCCCTTGTTGCCTGTCCCCTATTGTTCTTCAGGAAGTGGTAATGAGCAGCCTTCTGGTGAAAGTTCACTCACAGCGCTGATGGGAAGTTGTTCTATGATTTCAACTCAGTGATGGTGAAGGACTAGCCATGTGCTCTGAAGTCAGAGTGGCGTGTGACTGGAAGGGAACCAGCTGATTGTGACGCTCCTGTGTCCCGTGTGGTGCTAGACATTTCACAGATTTGGAAGGTGCTGAATGAGGAATAACGTGGGCAAGGAACTGCAGTACCTTTTACCAGTAGTAGTATTGCACCTGATACATTTAGGTGCAATGGTTCTTCGGAAGTCAAGAATAAGGCATTAAACTATATTGCTTATAAACATTTTATAAAGTGTTAAACAGCAGAAATGAACGAGAAAGAGGAGACAAGAGAACAAAGAAAAATAAAGAAAAACAGTCGCGGTCGTCAAATACTCAGACTAGAGATAATAAAAATTGCAGTAATATCTGATAAAATAGTAAGATTCAAGTGGTGTGACACATGCTATTGAAAATCTAGGTGATGGTATAAAAATACAATCAAGCATAGGAAAATTAAACTGCAAGAAAAAACACAAGGAAAATAATAATTCTACTTTGTAAACCAATGGGATTTACTGCAGTCCCTGAAGGAAGTGAGTATTAAGGTGGTTGTCAGTCATGCTCTTCTGGATGGTTTTAACTTTTTGAGAGTTATGTCATGATCAGCTGTTGTTATGAATTGTTGTCATGGTGATGGTGGCTCCTATTCTTTCAAAATAGCTCCTACAATGAGTAAGACTTCTCAGCTTCTGCATTATACCTTTTCCAATTACACCCTCAAATCCACCACTCAGCCCTTAAGCCATTTCCTGCCAGTCACTGCACTCCAAAATAGAAACATAGAAACATAGAAAATAGGTGCAGGAGTAGGCCATTCGGCAATTCCAGCCTGCACCGCCATTTATCATGATCATGGCTGATCATCCAACTCAGAACCCTGCACCAGCCTTCCCTCCATACCCCCGATCCCAGTAGCCACAAGGGCCATATCTAACTCTCTCTTAAATATAGCCAATGAACTGGCCTCAACTGTTTCCTGTGGCAGAGAATTCCACAGATTCACCACTCTCTGTGTGAAGAAGTTTTTCCTAATCTCGGTCCTAAAAGGCTTCCCCTTTATCCTCAAACTGTGACCCCTCATTCTGGACTTCCCCAACATCGGGAACAATCTTCCTGCATCTAACCTGTCCAATCCCTTTAGGATTTTATACGTTTCAATCAGATCCCCCCTCAATCTTCTAAATTCCAACGAGTACAAGCTTAGTTCATTCAAACGAGTACAAGCTTAGTTCATTCAGTCTTTCTTCATATGAAAGTCCTGCCATCCCAGGAATCAATCTGGTGAACCTTCTTTGTACTCCCTCTATGGCAAGGATGTCTTCCCTCAGATTAGGGAACCAAAACTGCACACAATACTCCAGGTGTGGTCTCACCAAGGCCATGTACAACTGCAGTAGTACCTCCCTGCTCCTGTACTCGAATCCCTTCGCTATAAATGCCAGCATACCATTCGCCTTTTTCACCGCCTGCTGTACCTGCATGCCCACTTTCAATGACTGGTGTATAATGACACCCAGGTCTCATTGCACCTCTCCTTTTCCTAATCGGCCACCATTCAGATAATAATCTGTTTTCCTATTTTTGCCACCAAAGTGGATAACTTCACATTTATCCACATTAAATTGCATCTGTCATGAATTTGCCCACTCACCCAACCTATCCAAGTCACTCTGCATCCTCTTAGCATCCTCCTCACAGCTAACACTGCCACCCAGCTTCGTGTCATCCGCAAACTTGGAGATGCTGCATTTAATTCCCTCATCCAAGTCATTAATGTATATTGTAAACAACAGGGGTCCCAGCACTGAGCCTTGCAGTACCCCACTAGTCACTGCCTGCCATTCTGAAAAGGTCCCATTTATTCCCACTCTTTGCTTCCTGTCTGCTAACCAACTCTCCACCCACACCAATACCTTACCCCCAATACCGTGTGCTTTAAGTTTGCACACTAATCTCCTGTGTGGGACCTTGTCAAAAGCCTTTTGAAAATCCAAATATGCCACATCCACTGGTTCTCCGCTATCCACTCTACTAGTTACATCCTCAAAAAATTCTATGAGATTCGTCAGACATGATTTTCCTTTCACAAATCCATGCTGACTTTGTCCAATGATTTCACCGCTTTACAAATGTGCTGTTATCACATCTTTGATAACTGACTCCAGCAGTTTCCCCACCACCGACGTTAGGCTAACTGGTCTGTAATTCCCCAGTTTCTCTCTCCCTCCTTTTTTAAAAAGTGGGGTTACATTAGCCACTCTCCAATCCTCAGAAACTAGTCCAGAATCTAACGAGTTTTGAAAAATTATTACTAATGCATCCACTATTTCTTGGGCTACTTCCTTAAGCACTCTGGGATGCAGACCATCTGGCCCTGGGGATTTATCTGCCTTTAATCCCTTCAATTTACCTAAAACCACTTCCCTACTAACATGTATTTCGCTCAGTTCCTCCATCTCACTGGACCCTCTGTCCCCTACTATTTCCGGAAGATTATTTATGTCCTCCTTAGTGAAGACAGAACCAAAGTAATTATTCAATTGGTCTGCCATGTCCTTGCTCCCCATAATCAATTCATCTGTTTCTGTCTGTAGGGGACCTACATTTGTCTTTACCAGTCTTTTCCTTTTTACATATCTATAAAAGCTTTTACAGTCAGTTTTTATGTTCCCTGCCGGTTTTCTCTCATAATCTTTTTTCCCTTTCCTAATTAAGCCCTTTGTCCTCCTCTGCTGAACTCTGAATTTCTCCCAGTCCTCAGGTGAGCCACTTTTTCTGGCTAATTTGTATGTTTCTTCTTTGGAATTGATACTATCCCTAATTTCTCTTGTCAGCCATGGGTGCACTACCTTCCTTGATTTATTCTTTTGCCAAACTGGGATGAACAATTGTTGTAGTTCATCCATGCGATCTTTAAATGCTTGCCATTGCATATCCACCGTCAATCCTTTAAGTATCATTTGCCAGTCTATCTTAACTAATTCACATCTCATACCTTCAAAGTTACTCCTCTTTAAGTTCAGAACCTTTGTTTCTGAATTAACTATGTCACTCTCCATCTTAATGAAGAATTCCACCATATTATGGTCACTCTTACCCAAGGGGCCTCTCACGACAAGATTGCTAATTAATCCTTCCTCATTGCTCAAAACTCAGTCTAGAAAAGCCTGCTCTCTAGTTGGTTCCTCGACATGTTGGTTCAAAAAACCATCCCGCATACTTTCCAAGAAATCCTCTTCCTCAGCACCTTTACCAATTTGGTTCACCCAATCTACATGTAGATTGAAGTCACCCATTATAACTGCTGTTCCTTTATTGCACACATTTCTAATTTCCTGTTTAATACCATCTCCAACCTCACTACTACTGTTAGGTGGCCTGTACACAACTCCCACCAGCGTTTTCTGCCCCTTAGTGTTATGCAGCTCTACCCATATTGATTCCACATCTTCCCGGTTTATGTCCTTCCTTTCTATTGCGTTAATCTCATCTTTAACCAGCAACGCTACCCCATCTCCTTTTCTTTCATGCCTATCCCTCCTGAATATTGAATATCCCTGAACGTTGAGCTCCCATCCTTGGTCACCCTGGAGCCATGTCTCTGTGATCCCAACTATATCATAATCATTAATAACAATCTGCACTTTCAATTCATCCACCTTATTACGAATGCTCCTTGCATTGACACACAAAGCCTTCAGGCGCTCTTTTACAACTCTCTTAGCCCTTATACAATTATGCTGAAAAGCGGCCCTTTTTAATGCTTGCCCTGGATTTGTCGGCCTGCCACTTTTACTTTTCTCCTTACTACTTTTTGTTTCTACTCTCACTTTACACCCCTCTGTCTCTCTGCACTGGTTCCCAACCCCTGTTGAAGAAGGAAGAAGAAAGAAGTCTGAGAGTCGGAGCGGGAGTGCGGAGGAAGACATTTTTGAAATTTTTGGGTTTTTTTCTCCAACGGCGTTCAGAGAGGCGGGACTGCGCAGGCATGTGACGTCGGGCAGTGCAGCGTGGCAGATTTAAAAGGGCAAAATAATGGCATCTTGGCAGTTTCTAAATGGCTAACAGCGTGAAGGATTGTCAGGTCATTAATTTTAAGAAGCCATGGCCACAGATTGCGATCTAGAATGGGTGTGGAATCTATAGCTCTATTCAGCAAGCAAAGAGTTAATCATTTCAGTATCAGCTGGGTTTGTTGCAGTTTTCTCTCAAACATTCTTCAAGTGTCTCTGAACCAAGTAACTGCATATGCTCAATTTATTACAGGCAGATCTTTTCCATTAGGGAGTGCGGTATAATTTAGTACTAGCAATCGAGAAGCAATACCTTGGGAAGAAATTATTTTAACAAAATGAGCTTTATTCATAACAGAAATTATTTACAAGCATAAACTGTACAATCCCTTTTCATTCTTCACATTCAGAGTCAATACTTTCTGCACTGTCCATTATATTCCTACACATCAATAGCATGTTACCACTCTGGGGTGGCCCTCTGGGTTCGTATACTACTAAAATTATTGAAGGACTTCCTCCCTCTCCAGTGGCAGGAGAACCCTACAACATGGTCCTTCCCACTGCCCACTGCCCTCAGCCCCTCAGCTCTCTCTCTCCAGAGGCAGGAGAACCCTACAACATGGTCCTTCCCACTGCCCACTGCCCTCAGTCCCTCAGACCCTCCCTCTCCGGTGGCAGGAGAACCCTACAACATGGTCCTTCCCACTGCCCACTGCCCTCAGCCCCTCAGCTCTCTCTCTCCAGAGGCAGGAGAATCCTACAACATGGTCCTTCCTACTGCCCTCAGCCCCTCAGCCCCTCCCTCTCCAATGGCAGGAGAACCCTACAACATGGTCCTTCCCACTTCCCACTGCCCTCAGTCCCTCAGCCCTCTCTCTCCAGTGGCAGGAGAACCCCACAACATGGTCCTTCCCACTGCCCTCAGTCCCTCAGCCCCTCAGCCCTCTCTCTCCAGTGGCAGGAGAACCCAACAACATGGTCCTTCCCACTTCCCACTGCCCTCAGTCCCTCAGCCCTCTCTCTCCAGTGGCAGGAGAACCCTACAACATGGTCCTTCCCACTGCCCACTGCCCTCAGTCCCTCAGCCCCTCCCTCTCCAATGGCAGGAGAACCCTACAACATGGTCCTTCCCACTGCCCACTGCCCTCAGTCCCTCAGACCTCTCTCTCCAGTGGCAGGAGAACCCTACAACATGGTCCTTCCCACTGCCCACTGCCCTCAGTCCCTCAGACCCTACCTCTCCAGTGGCAGGAGAACCCTACAACATGGTCCTTCCCACTGCCCACTGCCCTCAGTCCCTCAGCCCTCTCTCTCCAGTGGCAGGAGAACCCTACAACATGGTCCTTCCCACTGCCCACTGCCCTCAGCCCCTCAGCTCTCTCTCTCCAGAGGAAGGAGAACCCTACAACATGGTCCTTCCCACTGCCCACTGCCCTCAGTCCCTCAGCCCCTCCCTCTCCAATGGCAGGAGAACCCTACAACATGGTCCTTCCCACTGCCCACTGCCCTCAGTCCCTCAGCCCTCTCTCTCCAGTGGCAGGAGAACCCTACAACATGGTCCTTCCCACTGCCCACTCAGCCCCTCAGCTCTCTCTCTCCAGAGGCAGGAGAATCCTACAACATGGTCCTTCCCACTGCCCACTGCCCTCAGCCCCTCAGCTCTCTCTCTCCAGAGGCAGGAGAATCCTACAACATGGTCCTTCCTACTGCCCTCAGCCCCTCAGCCCCTCCCTCTCCAATGGCAGGAGAACCCTACAACATGGTCCTTCCCACTTCCCACTGCCCTCAGTCCCTCAGCCCTCTCTCTCCAGTGGCAGGAGAACCCTACAACATGGTCCTTCCCACTGCCCACTGCCCTCAGTCCCTCAGCCCTCTCTCTCCAGTGGCAGGAGAACCCTACAACATGGTCCTTCCCACTGCCCACTGCCCTCAGTCCCTCAGACCCTCCCTCTCCAATGGCAGGAGAACCCTACAACATGGTCCTTCCCACTGCCCACTGCCCTCAGTCCCTCAGCCCTCTCTCTCCAGTGGCAGGAGAACCCTACAACATGGTCCTTCCCACTGCCCACTGCCCTCAGTCCCTCAGACCCTCCCTCTCCAGTGGCAGGAGAACCCTACAACATGGTCCTTCCCACTTCCTACTGCCCTCAGTCCCTCAGCCCCTCCCTCTCCAGAGGCAGGAGAACCCTACAACATGGTCCTTCCCACTGCCCACTGCCCTCAGTCCCTCAGACCCTCCCTCTCCAGTGGCAGGAGAACCCTACAACATGGTCCTTCCCACTTCCTACTGCCCTCAGTCCCTCAGCCCCTCCCTCTCCAATGGCAGGAGAACCCTACAACATGGTCCTTCCCACTGCCCACTGCCCTCAGTCCCTCAGCCCTCTCTCTCCAGTGGCAGGAGAACCCTACAACATGGTCCTTCCCACTTCCTACTGCCCTCAGTCCCTCAGCCCCTCCCTCTCCAATGGCAGGAGAACCCTACAACATGGTCCTTCCCACTGCCCACTGCCCTCAGTCCCTCAGCCCTCTCTCTCCAGTGGCAGGAGAACCCTACAACATGGTCCTTCCCACTGCCCACTGCCCTCAGTCCCTCAGCCCTCTCTCCCCAGTGGCAGGAGAACCCTACAACATGGTCCTTCCCACTGCCCACTGCCCTCAGCCCCTCAGCTCTCTCTCTCCAGAGGCAGGAGAATCCTACAACATGGTCCTTCCCACTGCCCACTGCCCTCAGCCCCTCAGCCCCTCCCTCTCCAATGGCAGGAGAACCCTACAACATGGTCCTTCCCACTTCCCACTGCCCTCAGTCCCTCAGCCCTCTCTCTCCAGTGGCAGGAGAACCCTACAACATGGTCCTTCCCACTGCCCACTGCCCTCAGTCCCTCAGCCCTCTCTCTCCAGTGGCAGGAGAACCCTACAACATGGTCCTTCCCACTGCCCGCTGCCCTCAGTCCCTCAGACCCTCCCTCTCCAATGGCAGGAGAACCCTACAACATGGTCCTTCCCACTGCCCACTGCCCTCAGTCCCTCAGCCCTCTCTCTCCAGTGGCAGGAGAACCCTACAACATGGTCCTTCCCACTGCCCACTGCCCTCAGTCCCTCAGACCCTCCCTCTCCAGTGGCAGGAGAACCCTACAACATGGTCCTTCCCACTGCCCATTGCCCTCAGTCCCTCAGCCCTCTCTCCCCAGTGGCAGGAGAACCCTACAACATGGTCCTTCCCACTGCCCACTGCCCTCAGTCCCTCAGCCCTCTCTCTCCAGTGGCAGGAGAACCCTACAACATGGTCCTTCCCACTGCCCACTGCCCTCAGTCCCTCAGCCCCTCCCTCTCCAGTGGCAGGAGAACCCTACAACATGGTCCTTCCCACTGCCCACTGCCCTCAGTCCCTCAGCCCTCTCTCTCCAGTGGCAGGAGAACCCTACAACATGGTCCTTCCCACTGCCCACTGCCCTCAGTCCCTCAGACCCTCCCTCTCCAGTGGCAGGAGAACCCTACAACATGGTCCTTCCCACTGCCCACTGCCCTCAGCCCCTCAGCCCTCTCTCTCCAGTGGCAGGAGAACCCTACAACATGGTCCTTCCTACTGCCCACTGCCCTCAGTCCCTCAGCCCCTCCCGCTCCAATGGCAGGAGAACCCTACAACATGGTCCTTCCCACTTCCCACTGCCCTCAGTCCCTCAGCCCCTCCCTCTCCAGAGGCAGGAGAATCCTACAACATGGTCCTTCCCACTGCCCACTGCCCTCAGTCCCTCAGCCCCTCCCTCTCCAATGGCAGGAGAACGCTACAACATGGTCCTTCCCACTGCCCACTGCCCTCAGTCCCTCAGCCCTCTCTCTCCAGTGGCAGGAGAACCCTACAACATGGTCCTTCCCACTTCCTACTGCCCTCAGCCCCTCAGCCCCTCCCTCTCCAATGGCAGGAGAACCCTACAACATGGTCCTTCCCACTGCCCACTGCCCTCAGTCCCTCAGCCCTCTCTCTCCAGTGGCAGGAGAACCCTACAACATGGTCCTTCCCACTGCCCACTGCCTTCAGTCCCTCAGACCCTCCCTCTCCAGTGGCAGGAGAACCCTACAACATGGTCCTTCCCACTTCCTACTGCCCTCAGTCCCTCAGCCCCTCCCTCTCCAGAGGCAGGAGAACCCTACAACATGGTCCTTCCCACTGCCCACTGCCCTCAGTCCTTCAGACCCTCCCTCTCCAGTGGCAGGAGAACCCTACGACATGGTCCTTCCCACTGCCCACTGCCCTCAGTCCCTCAGCCCTCTCTCTCCAGTGGCAGGAGAACCCTACAACATGGTCCTTCCCACTTCCTACTGCCCTCAGTCCCTCAGCCCCTCCCTCTCCAATGGCAGGAGAACCCTACAACATGGTCCTTCCCACTGCCCACTGCCCTCTGTCCCTCAGCCCTCTCTCTCCAGTGGCAGGAGAACCCTACAACATGGTCCTTCCCACTGCCCACTGCCCTCAGTCCCTCAGCCCCTCCCTCTCCAATGGCAGGAGAACCCTACAACATGGTCCTTCCCACTGCCCACTGCCCTCAGTCCCTCAGCCCTCTCTCTCCAGTGGCAGGAGAACCCTACAACATGGTCCTTCCCACTTCCTACTGCCCTCAGCCCCTCAGCCCCTCCCTCTCCAATGGCAGGAGAACCCTACAACATGGTCCTTCCCACTGCCCACTGCCCTCAGTCCCTCAGCCCTCTCTCTCCAGTGGCAGGAGAACCCTACAACATGGTCCTTCCCACTGCCCACTGCCTTCAGTCCCTCAGACCCTCCCTCTCCAGTGGCAGGAGAACCCTACAACATGGTCCTTCCCACTTCCTACTGCCCTCAGTCCCTCAGCCCCTCCCTCTCCAGAGGCAGGAGAACCCTACAACATGGTCCTTCCCACTGCCCACTGCCCTCAGTCCTTCAGACCCTCCCTCTCCAGTGGCAGGAGAACCCTACGACATGGTCCTTCCCACTGCCCACTGCCCTCAGTCCCTCAGCCCTCTCTCTCCAGTGGCAGGAGAACCCTACAACATGGTCCTTCCCACTTCCTACTGCCCTCAGTCCCTCAGCCCCTCCCTCTCCAATGGCAGGAGAACCCTACAACATGGTCCTTCCTACTGCCCACTGCCCTCAGTCCCTCAGCCCTCTCTCTCCAGTGGCAGGAGAACCCTACAACATGGTCCTTCCCACTGCCCACTGCCCTCAGTCCCTCAGCCCTCTCTCTCCAGTGGCAGGAGAACCCTACAACATGGTCCTTCTCACTTTCTACTGCCCTCAGTCCCTCAGTCCCTCCCTCTCCAATGGCAGGAGAACCCTACAACATGGTCCTTCCCACTGCCCACTGCCCTCAGTCCCTCAGCCCTCTCTCTCCAGTGGCAGGAGAACCCTACAACATGGTCCTTCCCACTGCCCACTGCCCTCAGTCCCTCAGACCCTACCTCTCCAGTGGCAGGAGAACCCTACAACATGGTCCTTCCCACTGCCCACTGCCCTCAGTCCCTCAGCCCTCTCTCTCCAGTGGCAGGAGAACCCTACAACATGGTCCTTCCCACTGCCCACTGCCCTCAGCCCCTCAGCTCTCTCTCTCCAGAGGAAGGAGAATCCTACAACATGGTCCTTCCTACTGCCCTCAGCCCCTCAGCTCCTCCCTCTCCAATGGCAGGAGAACCCTACAACATGGTCCTTCCCACTTCCCACTGCCCTCAGTCCCTCAGCCCTCTCTCTCCAGTGGCAGGAGAACCCTACAACATGGTCCTTCCCACTGCCCACTGCCCTCAGTCCCTCAGCCCCTCCCTCTCCAATGGCAGGAGAACCCTACAACATGGTCCTTCCCACTGCCCACTGCCCTCAGTCCCTCAGCCCTCTCTCTCCAGTGGCAGGAGAACCCTACAACATGGTCCTTCCCACTGCCCACTGCCCTCAGCCCCTCAGCTCTCTCTCTCCAGTGGCAGGAGAACCCTACAACATGGTCCTTCCCAATGCCCACTGCCCTCAGTCCCTCAGACCCTCCCTCTCCAGTGGCAGGAGAACCCTACAACATGGTCCTTCCCACTTCCTACTGCCCTCAGTCCCTCAGCCCCTCCCTCTCCAGAGGCAGGAGAACCCTACAACATGGTCCTTCCCACTGCCCACTGCCCTCAGTCCCTCAGACCCTCCCTCTCCAGTGGCAGGAGAACCCTACAACATGGTCCTTCCCACTTCCTACTGCCCTCAGTCCCTCAGCCCCTCCCTCTCCAATGGCAGGAGAACCCTACAACATGGTCCTTCCCACTGCCCACTGCCCTCAGTCCCTCAGCCCTCTCTCTCCAGTGGCAGGAGAACCCTACAACATGGTCCTTCCCACTTCCTACTGCCCTCAGTCCCTCAGCCCCTCCCTCTCCAATGGCAGGAGAACCCTACAACATGGTCCTTCCCACTGCCCACTGCCCTCAGTCCCTCAGCCCTCTCTCTCCAGTGGCAGGAGAACCCTACAACATGGTCCTTCCCACTGCCCACTGCCCTCAGTCCCTCAGCCCTCTCTCTCCAGTGGCAGGAGAACCCTACAACATGGTCCTTCCCACTGCCCACTGCCCTCAGCCCCTCAGCTCTCTCTCTCCAGTGGCAGGAGAACCCTACAACATGGTCCTTCCCACTGCCCACTGCCCTCAGTCCCTCAGACCCTCCCTCTCCAGTGGCAGGAGAACCCTACAACATGGTCCTTCCCACTTCCTACTGCCCTCAGTCCCTCAGCCCCTCCCTCTCCAGAGGCAGGAGAACCCTACAACATGGTCCTTCCCACTGCCTACTGCCCTCAGTCCCTCAGCCCCTCCCTCTCCAGAGGCAGGAGAATCCTACAACATGGTCCTTCCCACTGCCCACTGCCCTCAGTCCCTCAGCCGTCTCTCTCCAGTGGCAGGAGAACCCTACAACATGGTCCTTCCCACTGCCCACTGCCCTCAGTCCCTCAGACCCTCCCTCTCCAATGGCAGGAGAACCCTACAACATGGTCATTCCCACTGCACACTGCCCTCAGTCCCTCAGCCCTCTCTCTCCAGTGGCAGGAGAACCCTACAACATGGTCCTTCCCACTGCCCACTGCCCTCAGTCCCTCAGACCCTCCCTCTCCAGTGGCAGGAGAACCCTACAACATGGTCCTTCCCACTGCCCACTGCCCTCAGTCCCTCAGCCCTCTCTCCCCAGTGGCAGGAGAACCCTACAACATGGTCCTTCCCACTGCCCACTGCCCTCAGTCCCTCAGCCCTCTCTCTCCAGTGGCAGGAGAACCCTACAACATGGTCCTTCCCACTGCCCACTGCCCTCAGTCCCTCAGACCCTCCCTCTCCAATGGCAGGAGAACCCTACAACATGGTCCTTCCCACTGCCCACTGCCCTCAGTCCCTCAGCCCTCTCTCTCCAGTGGCAGGAGAACCCTACAACATGGTCCTTCCCACTGCCCACTGCCCTCAGTCCCTCAGACCCTCCCTCTCCAGTGGCAGGAGAACCCTACAACATGGTCCTTCCCACTGCCCACTGCCCTCAGCCCCTCAGCCCTCTCTCTCCAGTGGCAGGAGAACCCTACAACATGGTCCTTCCTACTGCCCACTGCCCTCAGTCCCTCAGCCCCTCCCTCTCCAATGGCAGGAGAACCCTACAACATGGTCCTTCCCACTTCCCACTGCCCTCAGTCCCTCAGCCCCTCCCTCTCCAGAGGCAGGAGAACCCTACAACATGGTCCTTCCCACTGCCCACTGCCCTCAGTCCCTCAGCCCCTCCCTCTCCAATGGCAGGAGAACCCTACAACATGGTCCTTCCCACTGCCCACTGCCCTCAGTCCCTCAGCCCTCTCTCTCCAGTGGCAGGAGAACCCTACAACATGGTCCTTCCCACTGCCCACTGCCCTCAGTCCCTCAGACCCTCCCTCTCCAGTGGCAGGAGAACCCTACAACATGGTCCTTCCCACTGCCCACTGCCCTCAGTCCCTCAGCCCTCTCTCCCCAGTGGCAGGAGAACCCTACAACATGGTCCTTCCCACTGCCCACTGCCCTCAGTCCCTCAGCCCTCTCTCTCCAGTGGCAGGAGAACCCTACAACATGGTCCTTCCCACTGCCCACTGCCCTGAGTCCCTCAGCCCCTCCCTCTCCAATGGCAGGAGAACCCTACAACATGGTCCTTCCCACTGCCCACTGCCCTCAGTCCCTCAGCCCTCTCTCTCCAGTGGTAGGAGAACCCTACAACATGGTCCTTCCCACTGCCCACTGCCCTCAGTCCCTCAGACCCTCCCTCTCCAGTGGCAGGAGAACCCTACAACATGGTCCTTCCCACTGCCCACTGCCCTCAGCCCCTCAGCCCTCTCTCTCCAGTGGCAGGAGAACCCTACAACATGGTCCTTCCTACTGCCCACTGCCCTCAGTCCCTCAGCCCCTCCCTCTCCAATGGCAGGAGAACCCTACAACATGGTCCTTCCCACTTCCCATTGCCCTCAGTCCCTCAGCCCCTCCCTCTCCAGAGGCAGGAGAACCCTACAACATGGTCCTTCCCACTGCCCACTGCCCTCAGTCCCTCAGCCCCTCCCTCTCCAATGGCAGGAGAACCCTACAACATGGTCCTTCCCACTGCCCACTGCCCTCAGTCCCTCAGCCCTCTCTCTCCAGTGGCAGGAGAACCCTACAACATGGTCCTTCCCACTTCCTACTGCCCTCAGCCCCTCAGCCCCTCCCTCTCCAATGGCAGGAGAACCCTACAACATGGTCCTTCCCACTGCCCATTGCCCTCAGTCCCTCAGCCCTCTCTCTCCAGTGGCAGGAGAACCCTACAACATGGTCCTTCCCACTGCCCACTGCCCTCAGTCCCTCAGACCCTCCCTCTCCAGAGGCAGGAGAACCCTACAACATGGTCCTTCCCACTGCCCACTGCCCTCAGTCCCTCAGCCCCTCCCTTTCCAATGGCAGGAGAACCCTACAACATGGTCCTTCCCACTGCCCACTGCCCTCAGTCCCTCAGCCCTCTCTCTCCAGTGGCAGGAGAACCCTACAACATGGTCCTTCCCACTTCCTACTGCCCTCAGCCCCTCAGCCCCATCTCTCCAATGGCAGGAGAACCCTACAACATGGTCCTTCCCACTGCCCATTGCCCTCAGTCCCTCAGCCCTCTCTCCCCAGTGGCAGGAGAACCCTACAACATGGTCCTTCCCACTTCCTACTGCCCCAGTCCCTCAGCCCCTCCCTCTCCAGAGGCAGGAGAACCCTACAACATGGTCCTTCCCACTGCCCACTGCCCTCAGTCCCTCAGCCCTCTCTCTCCAGTGGCAGGAGAACCCTACAACATGGTCCTTCCCACTGCCCACTGCCCTCAGTCCTTCAGACCCTCCCTCTCCAGTGGCAGGAGAACCCTACAACATGGTCCTTCCCACTTCCTACTGCCCTCAGTCCCTCAGCCCCTCCCTCTCCAGAGGCAGGAGAACCCTACAACATGGTCTTTCCCACTGCCCACTGCCCTCAGTCCCTCAGACCCTCCCTCTCCAGTGGCAGGAGAACCCTACAACATGGTCCTTCCCACTGCCCACTGCCCTCAGTCCCTCAGCCCTCTCTCTCCAGTGGCAGGAGAACCCTACAACATGGTCCTTCCCACTTCCTACTGCCCTCAGTCCCTCAGCCCCTCCCTCTCCAATGGCAGGAGAACCCTACAACATGGTCCTTCCCACTGCCCACTGCCCTCAGTCCCTCAGCCCTCTCTCTCCAGTGGCAGGAGAACCCTACAACATGGTCCTTCCCACTGCCCACTGCCCTCAGTCCCTCAGCCCCTCCCTCTCCAATGGCAGGAGAACCCTACAACATGGTCCTTCCCACTGCCCACTGCCCTCAGTCCCTCAGCCCTCTCTCTCCAGTGGCAGGAGAACCCTACAACATGGTCCTTCCCACTGCCCACTGCCCTCAGCCCCTCAGCTCTCTCTCTCCAGAGGCAGGAGAATCCTACAACATGGTCCTTCCCACTGCCCACTGCCCTCAGCCCCTCAGCTCTCTCTCTCCAGAGGCAGGAGAATCCTACAACATGGTCCTTCCTACTGCCCTCAGCCCCTCAGCCCCTCCCTCTCCAATGGCAGGAGAACCCTACAACATGGTCCTTCCCACTTCCCACTGCCCTCAGTCCCTCAGCCCTCTCTCTCCAGTGGCAGGAGAACCCTACAACATGGTCCTTCCCACTGCCCACTGCCCTCAGTCCCTCAGCCCCTCCCTCTCCAATGGCAGGAGAACCCTACAACATGGTCCTTCCCACTGCCCACTGCCCTCAGTCCCTCAGCCCTCTCTCTCCAGTGGCAGGAGAACCCTACAACATGGTCCTTCCCACTGCCCACTGCCCTCAGTCCCTCAGACCCTCCCTCTCCAATGGCAGGAGAACCCTACAACATGGTCCTTCCCACTTCCTACTGCCCTCAGTCCCTCAGCCCCTCCCTCTCCAGAGGCAGGAGAACCCTACAACATGGTCCTTCCCACTGCCCACTGCCCTCAGTCCCTCAGCCCTCTCTCTCCAGTGGCAGGAGAACCCTACAACATGGTCCTTCCCACTTCCTACTGCCCTCAGCCCCTCAGCCCCTCCCTCTCCAATGGCAGGAGAACCCTACAACATGGTCCTTCCCACTGCCCACTGCCCTCAGTCCCTCAGCCCCTCTCTCTCCAGTGGCAGGAGAACCCTACAACATGGTCCTTCCCACTTCCCACTGCCCCCAGCCCCTCCCTCTCCAATGGCAGGAGAACCCTACAACATGGTCCTTCCCACTGCCCACTGCCCTCAGTCCCTCAGCCCCTCCCTCTCCAGTGGCAGGAGAACCCTACAACATGGTCCTTCCCACTGCCCACTGCCCTCAGTCCCTCAGACCCTCCCTCTCCAGTGGCAGGAGAACCCTACAACATGGTCCTTCCCACTGCCCACTGCCCTCAGTCCCTCAGCCCCTCCCTCTCCAATGGCAGGAGAACCCTACAACATGGTCCTTCCCACTTCCCACTGCCCCCAGCCCCTCCCTCTCCAGTTGCAGGAGAACCCTACACAGTGGTGTTTCCCCTTGCAGTGGCTGTAGTGAGCTTTAGTGAGTCCCTCAGCATGCACCGTAAAATGAACAGTCGAAAGCGAGTCAGCAGCATTCCTACACGGATATCTTAACATGGAAGCAGAACAACCACTTTCAGACACTATCTTTCACTGAGCTGATGATCTGCTAACACAATTGAGGTTTGTCGCTGTGTGTGTCCCTGGGAAAAGGCCACAGATCAGAGAGTAATCTGTCATGGAGCTGCTCAGGATGAACCGTCATACATCTTTCTCCACAACCTCTTCACAAACCCACAGTCCACTAAACAGTGAGCTGCCACCTCTTCCCCACTACAGTCCCCCCATGGGGAGGCGTGGTGGGAGTGATGCTCTGGGCATTCTGGTGGGAACGGACCCACTCACTGCCAGCTAGGCAAGGTCTTGGTGCCTGTTGGCAAGGGTCGCTGGTAAAGCATCCTGACAAATGGTCTGCACGATCTGTTCAGGGAATCAGCCCTCTGTTTACATTGAGTCCTTATCCTGCAGTACTTGCAGGATGTCCATGCAGACCACTTCCTGGTGGAACTGTGCTCAAAGTTGCTGGTCCAGAACAAACTTTTCAAGAGGGGCAGATGGTGATATAAGACACCAGACAGAGATGGGACACAACACCAGAGAGAGATGGGACACAACACAAAGAGAGATGGGACACAACACCGGAGAGAGATGGGACACAACACCAGAGAGAGATGGGACACAACCCAGAGAGAGATGGGACACAACACCGGAGAGGGATGGGACACAACACCAGAGAGAGATGGGACACAACCCAGAGAGAGATGGGACACAACACCGGACAGAGATGGAACACAACACCGGAGAGAGATGGGACACAACACCGGAGAGAGATGGGACAAAACAGACACCGGAGAGAGATGGGACACAACACCGGAGAGAGATGGGACACGACGCCGGAGAGAGATGGGACCCAACACCGGAGAGAGATGGGACAAAACACCGAAGAGAGATGGAACCCAACATCGGAGAGAGATGGGACACCACACCGGAGAGAGATGGGACACAACACTGGAGAGAGATGGGACACAACACCAGAGAGAGATGGGACACAACACCAGAGAGAGATGGGACACAACACCGGACAGAGATGGAACACAATACCGGAGAGAGATGGGACACAACAGACACCAGAGGGAGATGGGACACAACACCGGAGAGAGATGGGACAAAACAGACACCGGAGTGAGATGGGACACAACACCGGAGAGAGATGGGACACGACGCCGGAGAGAGATGGGACACCACAGACACCGGAGAGAGATGGGACACGACGCCGGAGAAAGATGGAACACCACAGACACCGGAAAGAGATGGGACACAACACCGCAGAGAGATGGGACACAACAGACACCGGAGAGAGATGGGACACAACAGACACCAGAGAGAGATTGGATGAAACACCGGAGAGAGATGGGACCCAACACCGGAGAGAGATGGGACGCAACAGTGGAGAGAGATGGGACAAAACAGACACCGGAGAGAGATGAGACACAACACCGGAGAGAGATGGGACACAACAGACACAGGAGAGAGATGGGACAAAGCAGACACCGGAGAGAGATGAGACACAACACTGGAGAGCGATGGGACACAACACCGGAGAGAGATGGGACAAAACACCGAAGAGAGATGGAACCCAACATCGGAGAGAGATGGGACACCACACTGGAGAGAGATGGGACACAACACCAGAGAGAGATGGGACACAACATCGGAGAGAGATGGGACACAACACCAGAGAGAGATGGGACACAACACCAGAGAGAGATGGGACACAACACCGGACAGAGATGGAACACAATACCGGAGAGAGATGGGACACAACAGACACCAGAGGGAGATGGGACACAACACCGGAGAGAGATGGGACAAAACAGACACCGGAGTGAGATGGGACACAACACCGGAGAGAGATGGGACACGACGCCGGAGAGAGATGGGACACCACAGACACCGGAGAGAGATGGGACACGACGCCGGAGAAAGATGGAACACCACAGACACCGGAAAGAGATGGGACACAACACCGGAGAGAGATGGGACACAACAGACACCGGAGAGAGATGGGACACAACAGACACCAGAGAGAGATTGGATGAAACACCGGAGAGAGATGGGACCCAACACCGGAGAGAGATGGGACGCAACAGTGGAGAGAGATGGGACAAAACAGACACCGGAGAGAGATGAGACACAACACCGGAGAGAGATGGGACACAACAGACACAGGAGAGAGATGGGACAAAGCAGACACCGGAGAGAGATGAGACACAACACTGGAGAGCGATGGGACACAACACCGGAGAGAGATGGGACAAAACAGACTCCGGAGAGAGATGGGACACGACGCCGGAGAGAGATGGGACACAACAACGGAGAGAGATGGGACACAACACTGGACAGAGATGGGACACAACAGACACCGGAGAGAGATGGGACACAACACCGGAGAGAGATGGGACAAAACAGACACCGGAGAGAGATGGGACACAACACCGGAGAGAGATGGGACACAACAGACACCGGAGAGAGATGGGGCACAACACCAGAGAGAGATGGGACACAACACTGGAGAGAGATGGCACACAACACCGGAGAGAGATGGGACACAGCAGTGGAGAGAGATGGGACACAACACTGGAGAGAGATGGGACAAAACAGACACCGGAGAGAGATGGGACACAACACCGGAGAGAGATGGGACTCAACACCAGAGGGAGATGGGACACAACGCCGGAGAGAGATGGGACAAAGCAGACACTGGAGAGAGATGGGACACAACACCGGAGAGAGATGGGACACAACACTGGAGAGAAATGGGACACAACCCCGGAGAGAGATGGGACACAACACCGGAGAGAGATGGGACACAACACCGGAGAGTATGGGACACAACAGACACCGGAGAGAGATGGGTCACAACAGACACCGGAGAGAGATGGGACACAACACCGGAGAGAGATGGGACACAACACCGGAGAGAGATGGGACACAACAGACACAGGAGAGAGATGGGACACAACACCGGAGAGAGATGGGACTCAACACCAGAGGGAGATGGGACACAACGCCGGAGAGAGATGGGACAAAGCAGACACTGGAGAGAGATGGGACACAACACCGGAGAGAGATGGGACACAACACTGGAGAGAAATGGGACACAACCCCGGAGAGAGATGGGACACAACACCGGAGAGAGATGGGACACAACACCGGAGAGTATGGGACACAACAGACACCGGAGAGAGATGGGTCACAACAGACACCGGAGAGAGATGGGACACAACAGACACAGGAGAGAGATGGGACACAACACCGGAGAGAGATGGGACACAACACCGGAGAGAGATGGGACACAGCAGTGGAGAGAGATGGGACACAACACCGGAGAGAGATGGGACAGAACTCCGGAGAGAGATGGGACACAACACCGGAGAGAGATGGGTCACAACAGACACTGGAGAGAGATGGGACACGGTGCCGGTGAGAGAAGGGACCGAACAGACACCGGAGAGAGATGGGACACAACAGACTCTGGAGAGAGATGGGACACAACACCGGAGAGAGATGGGACACAGCAGTGGAGAGAGATGGGACACAACACCGGAGAGAGATGGGACACAACACCAGAGAGAGATGGGACGCAACACCAGAGAGAGATGGGACAAAACAGACTCGGGAGAGAGATGGGACACAACACCGGAGAGAGATGGGACACAGCAGTGGAGAGAGATGGGACACAACACCGGAGAGAGATGGGACACCACAGACTCCGGAGAGAGATGGGACACAGCAGCGGACAGAGATGGGACACAACAGACACCGGAGAGAGATGGGACACAACACCGGGTAGAGATGGGACACAACAGTGGATAGAGATGGGGAAAAAACAGACACCGGAGAGAGATGGGACACAACAGTGGAGAGAGATGGGACACAACACCGGAGAGAGATGGGTCACAACACCAGAGAGAGATAGGACACAACACTGGAGAGAGATGGGACACAACACCGGAGAGAGATGGGACAAAACACCGAAGAGAGATGGAACCCAACATCGGAGAGAGATGGGACACCACACCGGAGAGAGATGGGACACAACACCAGAGAGAGATGGGACACAACATCAGAGAGAGATGGGACACAACACCGGAGAGAGATGGGACACAACCCAGAGAGAGATGGGACACAACACCGGAGAGAGATGAAACACAACACCGGAGAGAGATGGGACACAACAGACACCAGAGAGAGATGGGACACAACACCGGAGAGAGATGGAACACAACACCGGAGAGAGATGGGACACAACAGACACCAGAGAGAGATGGGACACAACACCGGAGAGAGATGGGACACGACGCTGGAGAGAGACGGGACACGATGCCGGAGAGAGATGGAACCCAACACCGGAGAGCGATGGGACACAACACCGGAGAGAGATGGGACACAACACCGGAGAGAGATGGGACACAACACCGGAGAGAGATGGGACAAAACAGACGCCGGAGAGAGATGGGTCACAACACCGGAGAGAGATGGGACACGACTCCGGAGAGAGATGGGACACCACAGACACCGGAGAGAAGTGGGACACAACACCGGAGGGAGATGGGTCACAACACCGGAGAGAGATGGGACACAACACCGGAGAGAGATGGGACAAAACAGACGCCGGAGAGAGATGGGTCACAACACCGGAGAGAGATGGGACACGACTCCGGAGAGAGATGGGACACCACAGACACCGGAGAGAAATGGGACACGACGCCGGAGAAAGATGGAACACCACAGACACCGGAAAGAGATGGGACACAACACCGGAGAGAGATGGGACACAACAGACACCGGAGAGAGATGGGACACAACAGACACCAGAGAGAGATTGGATAAAACACCGGAGAGAGATGGGACCCGACACCGGAGAGAGATGGGACGCAACACTGGAGAGAGATGGGACAAAACAGACACCGGAGAGAGATGAGACACAACACCGGAGAGAGATGGGACGCAACAGACACAGGAGAGAGATGGGACGCAACACTGGAGAGAGATGGGACACAACAGACACCGGAGAGAGGTGGGACACAACAGACACCAGAGAGAGATTGGATAAAACACCGGAGAGAGATGGGACGCAACACTGGAGAGAGATGGGACAAAACAGACACCGGAGAGAGATGAGACACAACACCGGAGAGAGATGGGACACAACACTGGAGAGAGATGGGACAGAACAGTGGAGAGAGATGGGACACAACACCGGAGAGAGATGGGACACAACACTGGAGAGAGATGGGACACAACAGTGGAGAGAGATGGGTCACAGCAGACACCGGAGAAAGATGGGACACAACACCGGAGAGAGGTGGGACACAACAGTGGAGAGAGATGGGTCACAACACCGGAGGGAGATGGGACAAAACAGACACCGGAGAGCGATGGGACACAAAACCGGAGAGAGATGGGACAAAATACCAGAGAGAGATGGGACACAACACCGGAGAGAGATGGGACCAAACAACGGAGAGAGGTGGGACACAACACCGGAGAGAGATGGGACACAACATCGGAGGGAGATGGGACACAACACCAGAGAGAGATGGGACACAACACCGGAGAGAGATGGGACACAACCCAGAGAGAGATGGGACACAACACCGGAGAGAGATGGAACACAACACCGGAGAGAGATGGGACACAACAGACACCAGAGAGAGATGGGACACAACACCGGAGAGAGATGGGACACGACGCTGGAGAGAGACGGGACACGATGCCGGAGAGAGATGGAACCCAACACTGGAGAGCGATGGGACACAACACCGGAGAGAGATGGGACACAACAGCGGAGAGAGATGGGACACAACAGCGGAGAGAGATGGGACAAAACAGACACCGGAGAGAGATGGGACATGACGCCGGAGCGAGATGGGACACAACACCAGAGAGAGATGGGACAAAACACCAAAGAGAGATGGAACCCAACACTGGAGAGAGATGGGACACCACACCAGAGAGAGATGGGACACAACACCGGAGAGAGATGGGACACAACAGACACCAGAGGGAGATGGGACACAGCACCGGAGGGAGATGGGTCACAACACCGGAGAGAGATGGGACACAACACCGGAGAGAGATGGGACAAAACAGACGCCGGAGAGAGAAGGGTCACAGCACCGGAGAGAGATGGGACACGACGCCGGAGAGAGATGGGACACCACAGACACCGGAGAGAGATGGGACACGACGCCGGAGAAAGATGGAACACCACAGACACCGGAAAGAGATGGGACACAACACCGGAGAGAGATGGGACACAACAGACACCGGAGAGAGATGGGACACAACAGACACCAGAGAGAGATTGGATAAAACACCGGAGAGAGATGGGACCCGACACCGGAGAGAGATGGGACGCAACACTGGAGAGAGATGGGACAAAACAGACACCGGAGAGAGATGAGACACAACACCGGAGAGAGATGGGACACAACAGACACAGGAGAGAGATGGGACAAAACAGACACCGGAGAGAGATGAGACACAACACTGGAGAGCGATGGGACACAACACCGGAGAGAGATGGGACACAACAGACACTGGAGAGAGATGGGACACGGCGCCGGTGAGAGAAGGGACCGAACAGACACCGGAGAGAGATGGGATGAAACACCGGAGAGAGATGGGACACAACACCGGAGAGAGATGGGACACAACATCAGAGAGAGATGGGACGCAACACCGGAGAGAGATGGGACACAGCAGTGGAGAGAGATGGGACACAGCAGTGGAGAGAGATGGGACACAACACCGGAGAGAGATGGGACACAACACCAGAGAGAGATGGGACGCAACACCAGAGAGAGATGGGACAAAACAGACTCGGGAGAGAGATGGGACACAGCAGTGGAGAGAGATGGGACACAACACCGGAGAGAGATGGGACACCACAGACTCCGGAGAGAGATGGGACACAACAGCAGACAGAGATGGGACACAACAGACACCGGAGAGAGATGGGACACAACACCGGATAGAGATGGGACACAACAGTGGATAGAGATGGGACAAAACAGACACCGGAGAGAGATGGGACACAACAGTGGAGAGAGATGGGACACAACACCGGAGAGAGATGGGTCACAACACCAGAGAGAGATAGGACACAACACTGGAGAGAGATGGGACACAACATCGGAGAGAGATTGGATACAACACCGGAGAGAGATGGGACACAACACTGGAGAGAGATGAAACACAACACCGGAGAGAGATGGGACACAACAGACACCACAGAGAGATGGGACACAACACCGGAGAGAGATGGAACACAACACTGGAGAGAGATGGGACACAACAGACACCAGAGAGAGATGGGACACAACACCGGAGAGAGATGGGACACAACAGACACCACAGAGAGATGGGACACAACACCGGAGAGAGATGGGACACAACACTGGAGAGAGATGGGACACAACAGACACCAGAGAGAGATGGGACACAACACCGGAGAGAGATGGGACACGACGCTGGAGAGAGACGGGACACGATGCCGGAGAGAGATGCAACCCAACACCGGAGAGCGATGGGACACAACACCGGAGAGAGATGGGACACAACAGCGGAGAGAGATGGGACACAACAGCGGAGAGAGATGGGACAAAACAGACACCGGAGAGAGATGGGACACAACACCGGAGAGAGATGGGACACAACAGACATCGGAGAGAGATGGGTCACAACAGACACTGGAGAGAGATGGGACACAACACCAGAGAGAGATAGGACACAACACTGGAGAGAGATGGGACACAACACCGGAGAGAGATGGGTCACAACAGACACTGGAGAGAGATGGGACACGACGCCGGTGAGAGATGGGACCGAACAGACACCGGAGAGAGATGGGACGAAACACCGGAGAGAGATGGGACACAACACCGGAGAGAGATGGGACACAACAGTGGAGAGAGATGGGTCACAACACCGGAGAGGGATGGGACACAACACCAGAGAGAGATGGGATGCAACACCAGAGAGAGATGGGACAAAACTGACTCCGGAGAGAGATGGGACACTACACCGGGGAGAGATGGGACACAACAGACACCGGAGAGAGATGGGACACAACACCGGAGAGAGATGGGACACAACACCAGAGAGAGATGATACACAACGCCGGAGAGAGATGTGACACAACACTGGAGAGAGATGGGACACAACACCGGAGAGAGATGGGACACAACAGACACCGGAGAGAGATGGGACACAACACCGGAGAGAGATGGGACACAACAGTGGAGAGAGATGGGTCACAACACCGGAGAGAGATGGGACACAACACCAGAGAGAGGGGACACAACACTGGTGAGAGATGGGACACAACACCGGAGAGAGATGGGACACAACAGACACCGGAGAGAGATGGGACACAACACCGGAGAGAGATGGGACACAACAGACACCGGAGAGAGATGGGACACAACACCGGAGAGAGATGGGACACAACACTGGAGAGAGATGGAACAGAACAGTGGAGAGAGATGGGACACAACACTGGAGAGAGATGGGACACAACACCGGAGAGAGATGGGACACAACACTGGAGAGAGATGGGACAGAACAGTGGAGAGAGATGGGACACAACACCGGAGAGAGATGGGACACAACAGACACCGGAGAGAGATGGGACACAACACCGGAGAGAGATGGGACACAACAGACACCGGAGAGAGATGGGACACAACACCGGAGAGAGATGGGACACAACACTGGAGAGAGATGGAACAGAACAGTGGAGAGAGATGGGACACAACACCGGAGAGAGATGGGACACAACACTGGAGAGAGATGGGACAAAACAGACACCGGAGAGCGATGGGACACAACACCAGAGAGAGATGGGACAAAACACCAAAGAGAGATGGAACCCAACACTGGAGAGAGATGGGACACCACACCAGAGAGAGATGGGACACAACACCGGAGAGAGATGGGACACAACAGACACCAGAGGGAGATGGGACACAGCACCGGAGGGAGATGGGTCACAACACCGGAGAGAGATGGGACACAACACCGGAGAGAGATGGGACAAAACAGACGCCGGAGAGAGAAGGGTCACAGCACCGGAGAGAGATGGGACACGACGCCGGAGAGAGATGGGACACCACAGACGCCGGAGAGAGATGGGACACGACGCCGGAGAAAGATGGAACACCACAGACACCGGAAAGAGATGGGACACAACACCGGAGAGAGATGGGACACAACAGACACCGGAGAGAGATGGGACACAACAGACACCAGAGAGAGATTGGATAAAACACCGGAGAGAGATGGGACCCGACACCGGAGAGAGATGGGACGCAACACTGGAGAGAGATGGGACAAAACAGACACCGGAGAGAGATGAGACACAACACCGGAGAGAGATGGGACACAACAGACACAGGAGAGAGATGGGACAAAACAGACACCGGAGAGAGATGAGACACAACACTGGAGAGCGATGGGACACAACACCGGAGAGAGATGGGACAAAACAGACTCCGGAGAGAGATGGGACACGACGCCGGAGAGAGATGGGACACAACAGACACTGGAGAGAGATGGGACACGGCGCCGGTGAGAGAAGGGACCGAACAGACACCGGAGAGAGATGGGATGAAACACCGGAGAGAGATGGGACACAACACCGGAGAGAGATGGGACACAACATCAGAGAGAGATGGGACGCAACACCGGAGAGAGATGGGACACAGCAGTGGAGAGAGATGGGACACAGCAGTGGAGAGAGATGGGACACAACACCGGAGAGAGATGGGACACAACACCAGAGAGAGATGGGACGCAACACCAGAGAGAGATGGGACAAAACAGACTCGGGAGAGAGATGGGACACAGCAGTGGAGAGAGATGGGACACAACACCGGAGAGAGATGGGACACCACAGACTCCGGAGAGAGATGGGACACAACAGCAGACAGAGATGGGACACAACAGACACCGGAGAGAGATGGGACACAACACCGGATAGAGATGGGACACAACAGTGGATAGAGATGGGACAAAACAGACACCGGAGAGAGATGGGACACAACAGTGGAGAGAGATGGGACACAACACCGGAGAGAGATGGGACACAACAGACATCGGAGAGAGATGGGACACAACAGTGGAGAGAGATGGGACACAACACCGGAGAGAGATGGGTCACAACACCAGAGAGAGATAGGACACAACACTGGAGAGAGATGGGACACAACATCGGAGAGAGATGGGACACAACACCGGAGAGAGATGGGACACAACACTGGAGAGAGATGAAACACAACACCGGAGAGAGATGGGACACAACACCGGAGAGAGATGAAACACAACACCGGAGAGAGATGGGACACAACAGACACCACAGAGAGATGGGACACAACACCGGAGAGAGATGGAACACAACACTGGAGAGAGATGGGACACAACAGACACCAGAGAGAGATGGGACACAACACCGGAGAGAGATGGGACACGACGCTGGAGAGAGACGGGACACGATGCCGGAGAGAGATGCAACCCAACACCGGAGAGCGATGGGACACAACACCGGAGAGAGATGGGACACAACAGCGGAGAGAGATGGGACACAACAGCGGAGAGAGATGGGACAAAACAGACACCGGAGAGAGATGGGACACAACACCGGAGAGAGATGGGACACAACAGACATCGGAGAGAGATGGGTCACAACAGACACTGGAGAGAGATGGGACACAACACCAGAGAGAGATAGGACACAACACTGGAGAGAGATGGGACACAACACCGGAGAGAGATGGGTCACAACAGACACTGGAGAGAGATGGGACACGACGCCGGTGAGAGATGGGACCGAACAGACACCGGAGAGAGATGGGACGAAACACCGGAGAGAGATGGGACACAACACCGGAGAGAGATGGGACACAACAGTGGAGAGAGATGGGTCACAACACCGGAGAGGGATGGGACACAACACCAGAGAGAGATGGGATGCAACACCAGAGAGAGATGGGACAAAACTGACTCCGGAGAGAGATGGGACACTACACCGGGGAGAGATGGGACACAACAGACACCGGAGAGAGATGGGACACAACACCGGAGAGAGATGGGACACAACACCAGAGAGAGATGATACACAACGCCGGAGAGAGAGGGGACACAACACTGGAGAGAGATGAGACACAACAGTGGAGAGAGATGTGACACAACACTGGAGAGAGATGGGACACAACACCGGAGAGAGATGGGACACAACAGACACCGGAGAGAGATGGGACACAACACCGGAGAGAGATGGGACACAACAGTGGAGAGAGATGGGTCACAACACCGGAGAGAGATGGGACACAACACCAGAGAGAGGGGACACAACACTGGTGAGAGATGGGACACAACACCGGAGAGAGATGGGACACAACAGACACCGGAGAGAGATGGGACACAACACCGGAGAGAGATGGGACACAACACCAGAGAGAGATGGGACACAACAGACACCGGAGAGAGATGGGACACAACACCGGAGAGAGATGGGACACAACAGACACCGGAGAGAGATGGGACACAACACCGGAGAGAGATGGGACACAACACTGGAGAGAGATGGAACAGAACAGTGGGGAGAGATGGGACACAACACTGGAGAGAGATGGGACACAACACCGGAGAGAGATGGGACACAACACTGGAGAGAGATGGGACAGAACAGTGGAGAGAGATGGGACACAACACCGGAGAGAGATGGGACACAACACTGGAGAGAGATGGGACACAACAGTGGAGAGAGATGGGACACAACAGACACCGGAGAGAGATGGGACACAACACCGGAGAGAGATGGGACACAACAGACACCGGAGAGAGATGGGACACAACACCGGAGAGAGATGGGACACAACACTGGAGAGAGATGGAACAGAACAGTGGAGAGAGATGGGACACAACACCGGAGAGAGATGGGACACAACACTGGAGAGAGATGGGACAAAACAGACACCGGAGAGCGATGGGACACAAAACCGGAGAGAGATGGGACAAAACACCAGAGAGAGATGGGACACAACACCAGAGAGAGATGGGACCAAACAACGGAGAGAGGTGGGACACAACACCGGAGAGAGATGGGACACAACACTGGAGGGAGATGGGACACAACACTGATAGAGATGGGACACAATAGTGGTGAGAGATGCGACACAACACCGGAGAGAGATGGGACCCAACACCGGAGGGAGATGGGACACAACAATGGAGAGAGATGGGACAAAACAGACACCGGAGAGTAAAGGGATACAACACCGGAGAGAGATGGGTCAAAACACCGGAGAGAAATGGGATACAACACCGGAGAGAGATGGGACACAACACCGGAGAGAGATGGGACAAAACAGACTCCGGAGAGAGATGGGACAAAACAGACACTGGAGAGAGATGGGACACAACACCGGAGAGAGATGGGACCTGACAAATGGTGTTATTTTTTGTTCACGTATTTAGGTTCCACACACAATCAGGCAGAACCACACACAAAAGTGATCATGAAGGTGAGGGTGACATTGTATGTATATCTTCCCCCGTTGTCCAGGGACATGTGCAGTGCCCTGCTGGCCTGTTCCATCTTGAATAATCAGATGAACATAAAGACAGCTTCAAATGAGGATAATTGCCTAGGTTGTTCTCACCTGAATGCCGGAGACTGAGAGCTAATCGTATGAAGGTGGCACATTATGTTAGTGATTAGTGTAACATGATAACAGTGTTAACGACACGGGTTCAATCCATCGATGTCTGTAAAAAGTTTTTAAATTTCTTTCCCTGACTGTGTGGGGTTCCTACCACTGCTCGGATTCCCAGCCACATTCTGCGGCATGTGAGTTGTAGGTCAATTGGTCACATGGTGTAATTGGGCGACATGGGCTCATTGAGTCAGAAGGGTCAGTTACCGTGTTGTATCTCTAAATAAAATCGCTGTCACAGAGCCCTGTAGGCTGCCTGTTGCGTCAAGAAGTTCCTGCTGTTTGC
The DNA here is from genome assembly GCF_030028105.1 of Mobula birostris. Taxonomy (NCBI): domain Eukaryota; kingdom Metazoa; phylum Chordata; class Chondrichthyes; order Myliobatiformes; family Myliobatidae; genus Mobula; species Mobula birostris. Next base: position 56,836,462 of record NC_092379.1, read on the forward strand.
CTCAGAGAACAGCACTGCCAATTCCCGGTCTCACCTCAGGAAACAGCACTGTCATTTCCCTGTTCATCTCAGAGAAAATCACCACCAATTCTTGGTCTCACTTCATTGCTATCATCAGTTTTATGGAGTCAGAATTATACAGCCTGGAGGCAGTTCATTGGACCCAACTCATTTGTGTCAACTAAGGTGTGTACTTGAGTTCGTTCCATTTCCCTGTTTACTAATGCCACTTGTACACAATATCGTGAGAAGATTGTTTTGCATATTGTTTATACAGATGAAATTATTACATAGAGCATTGACTCAGAATAAGATAAAACAATAAAACGACAATCAAGCAGAATAATGTACAAAAAGCTACTGAAAAAACGCAATAAAGTACAAGTTTATAATGAGGTAGATTACGAGGCCAAGATTCCTTATTATCATAGACGAGGTCCATTCAAAAGCCTGGAAACAGGGGTTAGAAGTTGACCTTTCAGGCTTTTGTATCTTTTGCCCGATGGGAGAGGGGAGAAATAAGAATATCTGGGGTTGATTATTTCTAGATACAACATGGAACAGGCCATTCTGGACCAATAACCTGCACTGCCCAACAGAGTACCTATCTATTTAACCCCAGGTTCTTCACAGGACAATTTACAATGACCAATTAACCCATACCTCCCATACCTTTGGAAACTGGAGAACCCATGTGCTCACAGGAAGGATGTATAAACTTCTTCCTGATGGTGTCACACTTGAACTCCTAACTCTGACTCTGGGGTTGGCTCCTTTAACATGGAACCAAGTGAAGGGTCTCGGCCCGAAACATTGACTGTTCCTCTTCCTAGAGATGCTGCCTGGCCTGCTGTGTTCACCAGCAACTTTGATGTGTGTTGCTTGAATTTCCAGCATCTGTAGTATTCCTCGTGTTTCCGTAGAGGGGGAGTGTCTTTTACATGATGTGCCGAGCTGTCTCCACAACTCTGCGTGTTCTGGCGGCCGGCAGAGTGTGGGGCAGTTGACAGACCAAATGATGATACATCCAGATAGAAGGGTGCTATTAATAAGCGTCAACAGGGACGTGCTAAATTTCTTTAGCATCCTGAGGAATAGAGACGATGGTAATTCCTCTAAACACTTCTTTTCCATTTACTTCCAAAGGTTTACCTACCGCTACCACTTCCTCTGGCAGTTTGTTCCATAAATCTACCACTGAAGGCTGATTTATACTTCTGCGTAGGCTCTACACCGTAACCTATGCTAGTGGCCTACACTGTTGTGAGCATTTATATTTGTGCATTGATGTGTCTGCGTTGCTCTGCAATTCACTGCCAAAACGCTAGTTGGCGGTGGGGTTTCTATGTCACTGTGTTGAGTTTCTTCGTGTTGAGTTTCTTTGTGTACTTCAAACAATGGCGACTGAAACTGAGCACATCATGTTGGAGTTGGAGCTAATAAGTGTTGAACAAGAGTTACTTTTATTGAAATTACTGCAACGCAGAAAAGAGGGAAGTCATTGGAGGAGATGGTGTGTATGACCGTTGAACGGATTGGGACAGAAGGAGGGTGTATTTTCTGTGTTTCTCTGGCCACTGAGAGACTTGGATGAGGAAATGCATTTCAAATATTTTTGGATGTCGGCAGGTAGATTTGACGAGACGAAGCAACCAGAAATGCATAGGAGGAAATGTGATGCTACCAAGCGGACCAATCACAGTTGTGGTCTGCGTCGCCGTGACACGTAGTTACATTTTTTGGGAGGTGCTGATCAGGCTACGGCGTAGGGTATGCGGCTATGCCATACCTATGGCGTAGATTCGACACAGAAGAAAAATTGGCCTTGACTGTGTGGGAACAGTTGCCCCTCAAGCAGTCTATAAATCTTTCTCCTCTCACCCTAAATCTATGTCCTCTAGTTTCAGACTCCTCTACTGTGGAAACAGATTGTGTCCATCCACCATATCTAGGCCCTCATGATTTTATAAACCGTTATAAGGTCACCCGTTGACCTCCTAACTCCGGGGAAGGAAGCTCCAGCCTGTCTAGTCTCTCCTTTAATGAAGGTGCTCTAGGCTCAGTAACATCCTTCTGAGATTTTTTCTGAACTTGCTCTGTTTTATTAATTAGGTTAGACTAGATTAGATTTGGGGTGTATGTGGTGTCCAGGGAGGGGTAGTGCCTCTGGTGAAGGGACTGTTGTGTCCATTCTGGGGCCCTTTGTACCTTGCTCACCTGGGGCTCAAAGTAGGAGGAGCGATTGATAAGTTCGTGGCCTAAGGTAGAAGGAGATGAGTTATTAACTTCAAACTTTCTGCATAATCACTCAAAGTGTTGAACTGCATGTGCATGTAACGAGAGCTGTATAAATCATGTCCTTCTACCTTAGGCACGAACTTGTCAATCACCCCTGCTGTGGACCACTTTCTGGAGGTTCAAGAGCTGCATGCTCTACGACCGCTGGACTAAGTGTGTAAATGTAGGAGGGGACTATGTTGAAAAATAAATGTGCTAGGTTTTCTAAAATTGACTCCTTCTACCTTAGGCCACAAACTTATCAATCACCCCTTGTAGCTGTTTGCATGAGACAGGGAGACACCCCAGTACACTGCTTCGACAGGCAGACTGAACAATTGAGGACAGCCTGTGGGCCTCGTGCCCCAGTGAGAGAGAACCAGTTGAGGACAGCCTGTGGGCTTCATGCCCCGGTGAGAGAGAACCAATTCAGGACAGCCTGTGGGCCTCGTGCCCCAGTGAGAGAGAACCAATTGAGGACAGCCTGTGGGCCCCATGCCCCAGTGAGAGAGAACCAATTGAGGACAGCCTGTGGGCCGCATGCCCCAGTGAGAGAGAACCAATTCAGGACAGCCTGTGGGCCTCGTGCCCCAGTGAGAGAGAACCAATTGAGGACAGCCTGTGGGCCTCATGCCCCAGTGAGAGAGAACCTAATTGAGGACAGCCTGTGGGCCTCATGCCCCAATGAGAGAGAACATAATTGAGGACAGCCTGTGGGCCTCATGCCCCAGTGAGAGAGAACATAATTGAGGACAGCCTGTGGGCCTCATGCCCCAGTGAGAGAGAACCAATTGAGGACAGCCTGTGGGCCCCATGCCCCAGTGAGAGAGAACCAATTGAGGACAGCCTGTGGGCCCCATGCCCCAGTGAGAGAGAACCAATTCAGGACAGCCTGTGGGCCCCATGCCCCAGTGAGAGAGAACCAATTGAGGACAGCCTGTGGGCCTCATGCCCCAGTGAGAGAGAACCTAATTGAGGACAGCCTGTGGGCCTCATGCCCCAATGAGAGAGAACCAATTGAGGACAGCCTGTGGGCCCCATGCCCCAGTGAGAGAGAACCAATTGAGGACAGCCTGTGGGCCCCATGCCCCAGTGAGAGAGAACCAATTGAGGACAGCCTGTGGGCCCCATGCCCCAGTGAGAGAGAACGTAATTGAGGACAGCCTGTGGGCCCCATGCCCCAGTGAGAGAGAACCTAATTGAGGACAGCCTGTGGGCCTCATGCCCCAATGAGAGAGAACCAATTGAGGACAGCCTGTGGGCCCCATGCCCCAGTGAGAGAGAACGTAATTGAGGACAGCCTGTGGGCCTCATGCCCCAGTGAGAGAGAACCTAATTGAGGACAGCCTGTGGGCCTCATGCCCCAGTGAGAGAGAACCAATTGAGGACAGCCTGTGGTCCGCATGCCCCTGTGATTGAGAACCAATTGAGGACAGCCTGTGGGCCTCATGCCCCGGTGAGAGAGAACCAATTGCAGACAGCCTGTGGGCCTCATGCCCCAGTGAGAGAAAACCTAATTGAGGACAGCCTGTAGGCCTCATGCCCCAGTGAGAGAGAACCTAATTGAGGACAGCCTGTGGGCCTCATGCCCCAGTGAGAGAGAACCTAATTGAGGATAGCCTGTAGGCCTCACGACCCATGAGATAGGGACATGCCTGTCCAGCATGTGAAGCCAGCGTTGGTGGACTGGGTGGATGATATCAACAGTGGGATCCTACGCCCAGCAAAGTGGTTCTGCAACATGGTGGAGAGTGAAGAGCATGACAAAGCACAGACGAAGTTATGATCATCTACTGCAACCAAAACAAACCCAGTTTGTGACGACTACTTGCACCATTGGACCCGGACTTCCAAGTCAAGAGAGTAGAATTGTCCCAGTGCACTGGTTTTTTCCATTTTAACTCATCTCCTGTCATTGTTGGAAATGATAGATAACCAACCAGATCGGAGTAAATAATATTTATTAGTCACATACAGTGCAATGTGTTGTTTCTATTACTTATTTAGAGATACACAGAACATAGAAGTCTGCAGCACATTACAGGTCCTTTGGCCCCCAATGTTATGCTGACCATGTAACCTACTCTAGAAACTGCCTAGAATTTCCCTAGCACATAGCCCTCTATTTTTCTAAGTTCGATGTACCTATCTAAGAGGCTCTGGCACTGGCAGACCACAGTACGTATGCTTGCAACACTGTGTGTCCGACAGAGTGATCAGCAGCACTGGGGCTCCACAGGGGACTGTCTTGTCTCCCTTTCTCTTCACCATTTACACCTCGGACTTCAACTACTGCACAGAGTCTTGTCATCTTCAGAAGTTTTCTGATGACTCTGCCATAGTTGGATGCATCAGCAAGGGAGATGAGGCTGAGTACAGGGCTATTGTAGGAAACTTTGTCACATGGTGTGAGCAGAGTTACCTGCAGCTTAATGTGAAAAAGGCTAAGGAGCTGGTGGTGGACCTGAGGAGAGCTAAGGTACCGGTGACCCCTGTGTCCGTCCAGGGGGTCAGTGTGGACATGGTGGAGGATTACAAATACCTGGGGATACGAATTGACAATAAACTGGACTGGTCAAAGAACACTGAGGCTGTCTACAAGAAGGATCAGAGCCGTCTCTATTTCCTGAGGAGACTGAGGTCCTTTAGCATCTGTCGAACGATGCTGAGAATGTTCTACGACTCTGTGGTGTCCAGTGCGATCATGTTCGCTGTTGTGTGCTGGGGCAGCAGGCACACGATCAATGCCTCTCATCATCTTATACACCTCTGTCAGGTCACCTCTCATCCTCCGTCACTTCAAGGAGAAAAGGCTGAGTTCACTCAACCTATTTTCATAAGGTATACCCTCCAATCCAGGCAACATCCTTGTAAATCTCCTCTGCACTCTCTCTATAGTATCCACATCCTTCCTGTAGTGAGGTGACCAGAACGCAACACAGTACTCCAAGTGGGGTCTGACCAAGGTCTGATATAGCTGTAACATTACCTCTCAGCTCGTGAGCTCAGTCCCACAGTTGTTGAATGCCAGCACACCATACGCCTTCTTAGCAACACTGTCAACCTGTGTAACTGCTTTGAGTGTCCTATGGACACGGATCCAAGATCGCTGAGATCCTCCACACTGCCAGGAGTCTTATCATTAATATTATATTCTGTCATCAAATTTGACTGACCAAAATGAACCACTTTACACTTATCTGAGTTCAAGTCCATCTGCCACTTCTCAGCCCAGTTCTGCATCCTACCGATGTCCCACTATAACATCTGACAACCCTCCAGACCATCCAGAACACCCCCAACCATTGTGTCATCAGCAAACTTACTAGCCCACCCTTCTACTTCTTCATCCAGGTCATTTATAAATATCACTACTAGAAAGGGTCCCAGAACAGATCACTGTGGAACACCACTGATCACCAACCTCCATGCAGAATACGAACCATCTATAAACAACCACTGCCTTCTGTGGGCAAACCAATTCTGGATCCACAAAGCACGGTTTCCTTACTTTCTGAAGGATCCTGGCATGGGGAACCTTATCAAATGCCTTACTGTATCAGAGATACAGTACAGAATACACCCTTCTGGCCTTTGGAGCCGCATCACCCAGCAACCCCCTGTTTAACCCTAAGCTAGGACAATTTACAATAACCAATAACTCTACTAAGTGTGTATCTGGAATGCGGGAGGGATCTGGAGCACCCGGTAAAAACCCAAGCATTCCACAGAGAGGATGTACCAACTCCTTACAGAGTACCCTGGGATTGAACTCCAAACTCTGGTGCACTGAGCTGTAACACCATCGCACTAACCACTACGCTACAATGGCGGCTGATTTTTACAGTCTGAGGATGGCCTAGGGACAGCCTGTAAGTGTTTCCACACAGCCACACTTCTGCTGTCAACACAGGATGCCCACAACCTTCATCAGAACAACTTGCAGCCAACACAAAACAAAACAAACACCACAACAGCAAAACAAGTTCTTTATTCCCCCCGCAGCACTGGCCCTAGTCCTCAGTACCTGCCGATTGTGACTCTTGACCTTGGGGATCAGGGAACACACTTCCCTTCCTAAAGCTGAGCAACCACAACTACGCACAATACGCCAAGTGCTTTCTCACCTGTGTCTTCTTCATGTAACTGGGTCTTGGTTACACTGGCTGCTGAGGTGTCTGAAATGGCTTCTTTGTATGTTATATAAAATGTAATAATAACTGCGATGTAAGGAGTTCTCTCGCTCCCTGCTTGTTTGGGTTATATTATTGATAAGGGGAAGAACGGACCAATGAGTGTCCATGTTATTCTTTTTGTGGGTGATATTCTGTCTCATATGGCTGGGAACTGTGTGGTTTGGCGGGTTTTTCGGGAGGAAAACTGAAGAGGAAGGACGTGCTGGACGCGCTTTGGTCGACCACTGTGGTTGGACCCGAGCGGCGAGTCGAGGGGGTCGGAGGAGATCGCATGGTGGAAAGGGGGCCCCGTTAATTGAGCTCCAATGGTTGTGCACGAAGTGGTTGAACTCTGATAAATCTGGCGCCTTTTACTTTCCTTTTATATTGTATCTCTATTAATTACATAGTTCCAGTAAGATCTATAAAGTGTAATCTGTAAATCGTATATTGTGTGCTGTCTGATATTTGATGTGTGAGTTTGTACCAGGTGGCATTACACAGCAACTATGTAAACGTGAGACATGGTTTGCCGGGCAGACAGGGTTTCCCCTAGATAAACATGAACCGATAGCCCTGAGTGTTACATTTGTGGGGGCCATCGTCCGGGGTTGAATTCTGTGTAAGCTGTATAAATCACTACGTTAAGTAGTGTGGAGATGGACCGGGATAAGATTGTAAGCTGGTGTGAGTCCGAGGACGTACCGGTTAATCTTGCATGCGTGTTAAGTGGGGTGGATTTCCGCACTTCGGAAGAAGCGCTAGTGCGAGGGTTGAGTCTGATTAAAACTATTGGCCAGGTAGAACTCATAGCTAGAAGGTGCGGTAAAGCTGTGGAACCCAGCTTGGTGTTGGTTCGTATGAGTGCTGACGTCATGACGTTGGAACTGCCAGCGATGGTCAGTGTCCCGGGAGAGGTGGGACTGTGGGGCCTTCACACCCTCCCAGAGGATGAATGTGAGGAGCACTGGAGGAGGAGTTTGAGGAGACCCCAGGGGAGGTCCAGTAGCCAGTGATGGTGGGTTGAAAGAGTTTGTGAGGGAATGAGTTCTTGGGGTAATGAGGGAGGAAGGGCAAGAGGGGTCAGAGTGGGAAGGATTGGTCAGGTCCCGTCCCCCAGTTAGAGGTGAGACCTCCAAGTTGGCAGCTGCCATTACCTCCCTGGCGAGAAGGGCTGAGGGGCCCCGCCCGAAGCTGAGAATTTTCTCAGGAGCCACGCCCACCCCGGAAGGGGAGAACAATTATGAGACATGGATCGAAAACACGTCCCAGTTGTTAGGGGAGCGGCCAGGCTCAGATGAGTAAAAGAGACAGCGATTGGTGGAAACTTTGCGGGGAGTAGTGACTGGTATCGGCCGGAAGCTGAAAGCTGAACAGCCTTCGGCTTCCCTGCGGAGTATCTGGAAGCTTTGGAGGGTGTGTTTGGATTGACGAGAGGTTCCTGGGAGCTTTTAGTAGAGTTTCAAAACATGCGGCAGGGAAGAGGGGAAAAGCTCTCAGAATACATTTTCCGGCTGGAAGATAATGCTTAATGGGTTGCGGCGCCGAGGGTAGTGAAGGTGGACGAGTTGGCGAATTTGAGGATGAATCAGATATCTAGGGGTTCCCTGGGGGAGGACAAGGTGGCTTGGAGTCTTTGGCAGTCCTGTAAAAAGAGGTCCCCCCCCCTCCATCGTTCGGTCAGCTGATTAGAGAGATGCGGGAGGATGAGAGCGCATTGGCCCGGAAGGAGGACTCTGGCCACCGGGGACAATCCTCAGCGGTACAGGAGGTGGTGACAAAGTTGAGAGCCAAGCGACCCAAGGGGTCCCGGGGGGTAGGGACCCCTCGTTTGAGGGGATGGACAGGGAGAGTACTCCCTTCAGGGGACGGTCCGCGCAGTGGGCTGGGGGTGGCGGGCGTCCCGGGAAGAGAGGGGCAGTGGGTAGCGTGTGCTATAACTGTAAGAAAGAGGGGCACTTCCAGTGGGAATGTGAGCGGCTGGGGGTGTGCTACAGCTGTGGGGAAGAGGGAAACTTTCGGAGGCATTGTGAGAGACAAGACGCCCCGCGGAGGGCAAGCCCCTGGGTGACTAAGAAAGAGAGGTGTCAGCAAACTTAGGAGAGATTCAGTGAGGAAACAGACTGGAGTCTCTGGAGGAACACGTTCCCCGAAATCTACCGTGGGACCCCTGCAAGACCAAGCCCTTATTCCAGATGGATTAGTAGGACCCCACTCCAGCGTGTCCCTACAGATAGAGGGAATCTTTGCAGGAGCCATCCTTGACACAGGGTCGCAGGTCACCTTATTGTACCAGTCGTTCTACAATAAATATCTGAAGCATTTACCCGTAACCCCATTTAATGCCCTGGAGATTTGGGGTATAAGTGATGGTGATTAACCGTATGATGGGTACATGTCAGTTGGATTGGAATTCTCGGAGGGCGATGTGGGAGTGTCGGAAGCCCTTGAGAGGGTGGTGTTGGTCTTTTCGGACCTGTGGAAACAGATGGCACTGCCCTTCTGGTGGGGGCTAACTCCCCTCTTGAGCGATGGCTCCTGGGAGCCTGTAAGGAGAAGGTAGGGGTGAACTTTCTGGAGACCCTCTCAGGACACCCAGTGTTTCGAGCGGTATTCAAAGAAGTGGGTGACCCCCAGGGGCTGGATCCTGTGTTCAAACGAGGGACGGTGTGGTGCACTCAGGCGAGGCCTAAGGTGATACGGCCAGGGGAGGTGGCCTTAGTGATGGGGACCCTCAGATCCCCCGGAGTACCGGCGGGCGAGGCCCTATTAGTTGACGCCCCTGAAGACCTTGAAAGGGAGTCTCAGTTCCCGGCTGGGGTGCTGGTGAGACCTGAATTGCAGAGGCCCTCAGTTCTACTGGCACGCTGGATGGGGGTGATTGTAAGGAACACAACGGAGAGGGAGATCACCTTTAAGCACGGGATGCCCCTCGCGCACTTGTTCCCAGTGACGGTGATGTCTAGCGCCCCCGTGAGGCCCACTGGAGGAAAACTATTGGAGAACAGGGGGCTGACCGAGGAGGCATTTAATTTTAAAGACTCCCCTGTGCCGCTGGAGTATAAGAGCAGGCTGGTGGAGAAGATACTGAAACTAGGGGATGTCTTCTCTCGAGTTTGATGTGGGATGTTCCAAGAGCACTCAGCACACTATCCAGGTGACAAATGACACCCCTTTTGGAGAAATGTTGCGGCGGCTGGCCCCAGCAGATATGGAAGATGTGTGGCAGCACTTGCGGCAATTGAAAGATGCAGGGATTATCGAGGAGTCCCGGAGCCCCTATGCATCCCCCATAGTGGTGGCAAGGAAGAAAAGTGGGAAGGTACGCATGTGTGTGGACTATAGGACCCTGAACCGGCACACTGTCCCTGACCAGTGTACGGTCCCGAGGGTGGAAGACGCGTTGGCCTGTCTGAGTGGGGCGCAGTGGTTTAGTGTCTTGGATTTGCGGAGTGTGTGTTACCAGATTCCGATGAGTGGGACCAATAAAGAGAAGACGGCCTTCATCTGTCCCCTGGGATTCTTTCAGTTTGAACGAATGCCCCAAGGCATATCGGGGGCCCCAGCCATCTTCCAGAGGGTCATGTAGAGGACAGTGGGGGATATGAACCTGCTCGAGGTGTTGGTGTATCTGGATGACCTGAGAGTGTTTGGATCTACGTTGGAGGAGCATGAGGAGCGGCTGCTGAAGGTGTTAATCCGGCTGAAGGAGGAAGGGTTGAAACTGTCCCTGAGCAAATGCCAGTTCTGCAAGACATCTGTCGGCTATGTTCAACACATAATCTCACGAGGTGGAGTGGCTACTGATCCGGCTAAGATAGACGCGGTGACCACCTGGCCGAGACTTCAGACTGTGAGCACCCTGCACTCGTTTTTGGGGTTCTGTGGGTATTATCGGCGATTCGTGAAAGGATATGCTAAAATGAGTCACCTATTGAACCAGCTGTTGTGTGGCTATCCCCCTGTGGGGAAGAAAAGGAAGGGAGACTGAGGACAGGAGGCAGGAAGATACTTGAACCCGTTGGAGCCCTTTGGATTGAGGTGGGATGCTCAATGTGAGAAGGCATTCCAATCGCTGAAAAAGGGCGCCGATCCCCGGCAGCCGTACGTGCTACACACTGATGCCAGCTGAGAGGGTCTGGGGGTTGTCCTGTACCAGGATTGAGGTCAATGGCTTCTAAGTTTGTCGCCTTCTGAGAGAGACTATCCCACTCACAAGTTGGAGCTTCTGGCGCTGAAATGGGCGGTGGTGGACAAGTTGAGTGACTATCTATACGGGGCCAAGCTTGAGGTGAGAACGGACAACAACCCTCTCACTTATATCCTGACCTCGGCAAAGCTGGATGCCACTGGGCACCGGTGGTTGGCGGCCTTGTCTGCCTATGAGTTCAGCCTGAAGTACCGGCCAGGGAGTCGAAACATCGATGCAGATGCCCTGTCTCGTCGGGCGCATGAGGGTTTGGGCACGGATGAGGACTGGGAGCGCGTCCCTGCCTCGGGAATGAAGGCCATGTGTCAATTTGCAAGCGATGCTACAACCGGGGAGCCGATGGGGCCGGATCGGGCAGTGGATCAATTGGGGGCTGATGATGACAGGCTACCCACTGTGTACTGTAATTTGACTGCTCTGAGGAACAGGGAGTTGCTGTAGTTGGGTCCCGTGGAAGTGGGGGCGGCTCAGCGTAATGACCCGGGCATTGGCACTATCTGGTACACGGCTAAAAAGAGGGATATGGCTCAGGCGGAGAAGGTGAAACACGCCTCAGTGCCCTTTCTACGGAAGGAGTGGCCTCAGTTGAAGCTAAAGAACCAAATCTTACATCGGGTCACGTCGCCCCCGGACCACCCCCAGCGCTGGCAGCTGGCCATGCCTGAGAAGCATTGGAAGACCGTGCTCCAGGCACTACATGATGATTCCAGGCACTTGGGGGTGGAAAGTACCTATGGATCACTCAAGGACCGGTTTTACTGGCCCCGGATGAGGGGGGAGGTGGAAGAATACTGTAAGACCTGTAGTCATTGCATCAGGAGGAAGACCTTGCCTGCGCAGGCGGCCCCGTTATCCCACTTGCAGAGTGCGGGACCCATGGACCTGGTGTGTATGGATTTCCAGTCTATTGAGCCAGACACCAGCAACACTGCGAATGTCTTAGTCATCACGGATCACTACACTAGATAGGCTCAGGCGTTTCCCACTAAGGACCAGAAAGTGCCTACAGTGGCGAAGGTGTTTTGGGAGAGGTATTTTGTTCATTATGGTCTCCCCAAATGGATACATAGTGATCAGGGATGGGACTTCGAGCGCAGGCTTATCCATGAATTACTGGATATGCTTGGGGTCGAGAAATCCAGGACCATGCCCTACCTCCCGCAGGGTGATCCTTAGCCTGAGAGGTTTAACCGGACCCTGTTGGACATGCTCGGGACTCTGGAGGTCAGTCAGAAGAGTAAGTGGAGTCAGCACATCGGGCATTTGGTTCACTGTTACAACTGTACTCGCAATGACGCGACAGGGTACTCCCCTTATTATCTATGTTCGGGCGGGAAACGAGGTTGCCCATTGACCTCTGTTTGGGACTGAAGCAGGTGAATTACCTTCTAATCCCTATCTGAAGTATGTGTCTGATATGAAGAGAGAGTTGAAAAGGGCGTACGAGTTGGCTGAGGAGGCGGCCACCAAGCAGGATCAAGGGAACAAGAGGAGGTATGATCAGAAAGTGAAGTTCACCCAACTATTGCCGGGAGACCGGGTCCTCATATGGAATTTAGGACTACCTGGTAAGCACAAGTTGGCGGATCGCTGGGCGGCCACCCTCTATGTGGTGGAGAGTCAGATGCCGAATCTCCCTGTTTACCAGGTGAGACCAGAGGATGGGAAGGGGCCTGTCAAGGTACTCCTTTGGAACCACCTCTTGCCCCTGGGTCAAGAGGTGCAGGTAGGCCAAGAGCCTAAATTGGAGTTTACGCGTAGTACGAGGACTCCGTGGAGGCACGGGGTGAGGGGAGAGCCCACCGCGAAAGAGACTTGGCCGGGCCCAGCCCCGGAAACGGATACTGATTTGGAAGACGATGATTCGGATGTGTGGTACCTGTTTCCGTTCATTAATTCCCCGGTAGCGAAACAAGAGGCTCCTGACCCTCCCCCACTGACTTAGGTGAGAGGAGGGAGGATGTTGGGGGGCAGCCTGGAATACAACCAGCATTGGAGGGAGAAAGAGTGGAACCAGCACCTGAGACAGAAGGCTCCAAGTTGCCGAGGGGTCCCAGTGAGGGAGCAGATGAGGGTTTGACAGGGAGACCGGAGGTGTCTCCAGTGGTGTCTGAGCCGGAAGGGTCACTAGAGGAGGTAAGGAGGTCTCAGAGAAGTAGGAACCCCCCGGAGAGGTTGACCTATGTAGATGGAGACTTCCGGTAGAGCTCATGGAGTGAAGTCGTGTTCTTGACTCGCTCCATTACCTCTGAGTTTTTTCTATGATCAGCTACATTTAAGCCAACCATTAAGGCACCGATTTTCATATTCCTTGCAACAAATTGTGTTTTTTTTATATTTGGATGTTTTTAAGGTCTGCTAGGTTAAGAACGGGAAAGACGGCAAACCTCCAGTTAGACCGAAAGTTGCCGATCCTCCTCCGACTGAACCAGCATTAACTTTGAAAGCTATATCGGATCTGATTCAAACGGAAATTTCAACTACTATAACGGATCTGATTCGTGTGGAAATTTCATCTAAACTGGAGAGAATTCTTGATGTGATCGATAAAATGCAAACGTCTATTACGGAACATCAGACTGCTATATCTAATCTTCAAAAATCCATGCAACAAAATGAACTCAAGATGGGGAAAATTGAAGAGACAATTACTGGAATGAAGAAAAAGCTTGACTTTCTGACTTTTAAAAACTCGGACTTAGAATGCAGAATGCGACGACAGAATATTCGAATTATTGGTATTCGTGAAGCTGCTGAATCTGATGACACTGTGAAGTTCTTTTCTCAACTTTTAAAAGATGCGTTCCCTACCTTATTTCCTGACCAACCACCACTATTGAATTGGGCTCACAGAGTCCCATTATATTCGTCTGATAAACCTTGGCATGTTATTCTACGATTTCATTATTTTCAAGACAAGGAGAAATTGCTTCGATTCGCTCGACCTAAAGGTTACATTGATTATTCACAGCTTCGGTTCCGGCTGGTAGAGGATTTCAGTAAGCCGGTTCGGGATCAGCGTGTCCGTTACAGATCTGTGATGACGGAACTTTATAAGATGGATTTAAAACCAGTGTTGCTTTATCCTGTACGTTTGAAGATTTGTTTGCCTGAGGGCGCTTCCCGTTTTTTCGACTCTCCATCGGAAGCCCAGAGTTACCTTGATCAATTTTCGCCTTCAACATCTTAATCGCAATTATTAAACCATCTCTGTTTGTTCGGAGGCAGTTAATCTGTTTTGGTTTATTTTTTTTTATTTTTTTGTTTTATATGAGGGCAGAAAAGTTCTTTTTCGGTTAATTAATATGTTTGCCAAATTTTTTTTCTAACTGCGTCACTCCTTTCTTTTTCCCTTGGGGTTCTGGGTGGTTATTTCCTCTGCATCATTTTAAGTATTTCCTTTGAAGCTTTAAATTTTGTAGTTTTCAAACTTACTTTTCGTAGTTTTCCTCGCTAGTCTATGTTAATTGTCTCATTTTCTTGTTTAACTACATGGTATGTTGTTGGTTAACGGTTTTCTTTATATTTACCTTTTTTTTTTGTTTGTATTATATCGGGTTTGCTTTAATCGGTGTACTTTTTTAAAATTTCGCTACTGTTTTATAACTTTAGCTGATCCTCTTATATATACACTTTTTTTAGTGGGCGTCTATCGGAAGTCATGGGAGTAGTTCTAGTGCTTGCTTCTTTTTGGCTGGTCTATCTTAGATTTAGCTTTGGGAGTTCGGGGGGGTGGTGGGAGGGGCTTCACCTTTTAGTTTTTTTCTCTTGGGCTGCTTATATTACTGAACTATTGGTCGCGTTCTCCTTCCCGTTATCTCTTGTTTGTTCTGTTCCCTTTCCGGGTGCGTGGGTCGACCCTATTGTCAATCCTCCTCTTTTTGCAGGTTGCCTTTAGGTTTTATGGAGTCTACTATTAATTTTGTCTCTTGGAATACTAACGGTCTTAATCATCCAATAAAAAGGAAAAAAAATTTTAAAGTATTCCGGAGACTATTTTTACAAGAGACCAATGTGCGGAGGGGGGACAGATTAGGTTTTTTCAAATTCTGGAAGGATGATCACTTCCATTCGAATTCCAACGCTAAGATTAGAGGGGGTTTTATTTTTATAGATCCCTCAATCACTCTTGTACAACATGATATTATTTCTGATCCAAATGGCAGATTTTATTGGTTAGTGGTTTACTCTTTAATAAAAAGGTAGTTTTGGTTAATGTTTATGCTCCTAACATGGACTGTCCGGAATTTTATAAATCATTATTTAATTTGTTCCTGAATTTGAATGAGTTCTCACTAATTTGGGGCGGGGATTTTAATACTTGTTTATCTCCATCTTTGGATTGTTCGGCTCCTTTACGGACCTTACCCAATAAATCTGCAACCTTGATTAACTCATTCCTTTCAGATTCCGGGTCGACGGACATTTGGCGTTTTTTACATCGTCAGGAAAAAGAATTTTCTTTTTTTTTCACATGTTCATCGTTCCTATTCAAGAATTGATTATTTTTTTATTGACTCTCGTCTTATTCCTTCAGTGGTCAAATGTGAATATGACTCTATAACCATTTCCGATCATGCTCCACTTAAGTTTTCTATTAAAATATCGGCCAACACACAAAATAATAGACAATGGCGTTTTAATTCGTTGTTGCTTCAGGACTCAGATTTTGTTAACTTTATGAATGAACAGATTGATCTCTTTTTTACAATCAACTATACAGAAGATATTTCTATGAATATCCTTTGGGACACTTTTAAAGTTTATATTCGTGGTCAGATCATCTCGTATTCTGTTGCTTTGAGGAAGAGGTTGAAGGATGAGGAGCTGGTTATTGTAGACAAGATTAAGGAAATTGATAAGATATATGCTGCAGCTCCCTCTGAGAACTTGTATAAACAAAGAACTGAACTTCAAATGGAACATAGTTTATTACTTTCGTCCTCAATTGCAAATCAATTAATGAAAACAAGAAGTGACTTTTATATACATAGTGACAAAGTTGGTAAACTGTTGGCTAACCAGTTGAAGACTAACTATTCCAAATTTCAAATTAATCAGATTTATAATCAAAATGATCAACTGATATCTGATCAAGCTGAGATTAATGAATCCATTTTTGATTTTTATTCCTCCTTATATCAATCAGAGTTTCCACGAGACTCTAAATATATGTATGATTTTTTAGATAACCTAGATTTCCCTAAGATTTCACATGATGTATCTTCTATGCTTGACACTTCCTTTACTACTGATGAGATTAAGAAGGCTATTTTCTCTATGAGTCCAGGGAAAGCACCTGGTCCTGATGGGTTTACCGTGGAATTTTATAAATGTTTTGCATCTTCATTAATTCCTTGGTTATTCAGGGTTCTGGAGGCCTCATTAAAACTTGGTAAACTTCCTGAATCTTTCTATAGAGCTTCGATCTCTTTAATATTAAAGAAGGATAAAGATCCTGCTCAATGTGCACCTTATAGACTGATATCCTTATTAAATGTTGATTCTAAAATCTTTTCTAAATTATTAGCAAACAGATTAGAAAAAGCACTTCCTTATATTATTTCCGAAGACCAAACAGGTTTTATTAAAGGTCGTTACTCTTTTTATAATATTCATACACTGTTAAACATTGTTTATACCCCCTCACAAAATGATCCTGAGTACGTCATTTCCTTAGACGCTGAAAAAGCCTTCGACAGAGTCGAATGGCCTTACTTATTTAAAGTGCTTGAAATGTTCAATTTCAGCCCGAAATTCATATCCTGGATCAAATTGTTATATCATTCTCCTATGGCCTCAGTTCGTACTAACTCTTTAAACTCACCTTTTTTCCCTCTTTTTCGAGGTACCAGACAAGGTTGTCCTCTTAGTCCTTTATTATTTGATATTGCATTAGAACCTCTTGCAATTGCCATTCGAGAATCTCCAAATATTATTGGTATAACTCGGGGTTTAAAGTCCCAGAAAGTATCACTCTATGCTGATGATTTACTTTTATATATTTCTAATCCTCAAAAATCTATCCCTGCTGCTTTAGATTTATTAGCACAATTTAGTCTTTTTTCAGGTTATAAGTTAAATCTCGATAAGAGTGAACTTTTTCCGATTAATAAGCAAGTCCCCTTATATCAGAATCTTCCGTTTAAATTGGTTAATAATCATTTTTCATATCTTGGGATTAAAGTTACCTGTAAACATAAAGATTTATTTAAGACTAATTTCCTACCCTTAATCGATCACATTACTCAACTTTCATTTAAATGGTCTCCATTTTATTTAACTTTGATTGGTCGTATTAATGCTGTTAAGATGTTTATTCTTCCAAAATTCTTATATGTATTTCAGGCACTACCGATTTTTGTTCCAAAATCCTTTTTTGACAAAGTTGACTCTAAAATTTCTTCATTTATTTGGCAAAATAAAAACCTGAGATTGGGTAAAATACATCTACAGAAAGCTAAGAGAGATGGAGGTTTTGCATTACCTAACTTTAGATTCTATCATTGGGCAATTAATATTCGACATATGAAATTTTGGTTACTTGATCAAGAGACACTATCCATTCTTAAATGGGTAGTATTGGAATTACAATCTGCTCAAGGTTATGCACTTGGCTCTATTTTAGGTCCTTCTCTTCCTTTTGATTTGAAATGCTGTAAACTGGTTTGTAACCCGATAGTTAAATATACCTTACGTATTTGCTTTCAATTCCGAAAATTTTTCGATCTCAATCAATTTGGGCTAGGGATTCCTATTTTAGGTAACATATTCTTCCCTCCCTCTTCCACTGACCATGCTTTTCAAATTTGGAAGACTAATGGTATTTCACGGTTTTTGGATTTATTTTTAGATGGTTCCCTTATGTCTTTTGAGCAATTATCTAACAAATATAACTTACCAAGAATACATTTTTTTAGACATCTCCAAGTTAGAAATTTCCTAGGTACTATACTCTCTTCCTTTCCGACGTTACCTCCTACATATATTTTAGATACTATAATTAACCTTAATCCATGTCAGAAAGGTGTAACGGCTACTATTTATAATACTATTATGAAACTTAGGAAAGCTCCACTTGATAAGATTAGGTCAGATTGGGAAAAGGAACTGGGTCTTACTATTCCGGTGGATGACTGGGCGCATATTTTACGACTAGTTAATACTTCCTCTATCTGTTCTAAACACTCGCTAATTCAATTTAAAGTTGTTCACAGAGCACATATGTCTAAAGATAAATTAGCTCGTTTTTATTCCCATATTAACCCTTTGTGTGACAGATGTCACGGGGAGATAGCTTCCTTAATTCATGTGCTTTGGGCCTGTCCTACTCTGGAAACTTTTTGGAAAGATATTTTTGATATTATTTCAAAGGTATTGAACATAGATATTTCTCCCCATTCTATTACTGTTATCTTTGGATTACCTAAAATTTCCAGTAATCTTTCCCCTTCAGCCCGTAGATTGATTGCATTTCTTACTTTAATGGCGAAAAGATGTATTTTACAACATTGGAAGGAGATTAATGCCCCAACTACGTTCTTCTGGTTTTCCCAGACGATACTATGTTTAAATTTGGAGAAAATTAGAAGTAATCTTTATGATTCTTCAGTTAAATTTGAACAGACCTGGAGATCTTTTATTCAACATTTTCATTTAATGTAACTTTTTTTCTCTCTCTGTTCATATTTACATTCCCTTCTTGCTTTTTAACTGTTTTTAATGGAGGTTGGGTTTGAGAACGTGATTGTTTTAAGTTGTTTAACTCTACTTGATACCTAGTTAGCCCATTGCCTTGCTTTGCTTTTTCGTTTAGTTGCACGGTGGTTTTTTTTTCCTTATTGACATGTTTGAAAATTAGTATACTATTACATTACCTGGTTATTTTGTATCTAAACTGCACTGTTTGTACTAATTTTTTTTGTATTAATATCTCTTGTAAATTTATATTGCAACTGTGTATCAGTGCCTATATGGTTTACCTTTTGTGTACTAATTCAATAAAAAGATTTTAAAAAGAAAAAAAAGACCTATGTAGCGCCGGGAGAAAAGGGTGTGATCCCTACCGCCCTGGGAAGTTATGTCACTGCTTTATGCACCTGGGTTGGGTTTTGTGTTTTGCAAGGAGGATTGGTGAACTCCTTTAATGTCATGAGGATATGACTTTATTTGGTAGGGGGAGAGTGTAACTGGGTCTTGGTTACACTGGCTGCTGAGGTGTCTGAAATGGCTTCTTTGTACAAACGTATGTTATATAAAATGGCTTTTCTGTGATAATAATTGTGATGTAAGGAGTTCTCTCTCTCCCTGCTTGTTTGGGTTATATTATTGATAAGGGAGTGACTGAACCAATGAGTGTCCATGTTATTCTTTTTGTGGGTGATATTCTGTCTCATATGGCTGGGAACCGTGTGGTTTGACGGCTTTTTTGGGAGGAGAACCGAAGAGGGAAGACGTGCTGGACACGCTCTTGTTGACCACCGTGGTTGGTCCCAGGTGGCGGATCGAGGTGGTCAGCAGGGATGGAAAGGTGGAACGAAGACTTCATTAATTGAGCTCCAACGGCTGTGCACGAAGTGGTTGAACTCTGATAAGTTTGTCACCTTTTACTTTCCTTTTATATTGTATCTCTACTAATTACATAGTTCCAGTAAGATCTATAAAGTGTAATCTATAAATCGTATATTGTGTGCTGTCTGATATTTGATGTGTGAGTTTGTACCAGGTGGCATTACACAGCAACTATGTAAACGTGAGACAAACACTAGATAAACACGAGCCGATAGCCCTGAGCATTACATACAGCTGGAATACAACTCAGTTTGCAGTTGTTGCACTGAGTGGAGCTACAGGTATGATCGATATCCCGGGTGAAGCTCTGATAGTGCAACCAGCAATCTTCTCATGATCTTCCACTGTCTGAGGAGCAGTATGTTTGGAGCTGAAAGATTTGGAGGCACTGGTGGAAAGTGAAGCATTTCACCAAGGAGTGATTATAACTAAATGTATAGAATGGGTCATTATTTTATTCAACATTAATTTAAACACCATACGATGGAATAAATCTTCCTACTACTCTATGGACTGTATCTAATGTTGTTTGTTGCTCTACAGATGAGTGACAAAAGACAGATGTAAAACTGTAACAGAATCTATTGTTTATACAGAAAGTACTTTTGGCTTTTTGCCTGATGAAATTAGTCATAAATCACACTAGTATATCCTACCCATCCAAATGACTGCTCAACTAGTATACATGGAACTGAATTTGTTCTCCACAAAATTTTTGTCTTTATGGTCTGAGTTGAGATGAGCATGTGTTGTGTCCAGCTGAAATTTCCAAGGCCGGGGTCAGAGTGTCTGCACCTCCTGGAATCAGACCTCAGTGGTCAGTAGTCCATTGGCAAGGACCCATTACTATCCCTTTCCTCAACTTGAGATGTCATAACAATCTTTCCACCAGAAACAAGGCAAAGCTTGTAAAGTTTTTTTTAAATATTTCTGACATTGAAATTCAGATCCATCAGAGACACAAAATCCTGGAAATATACTCCACTGGGCTAAAGAACAGCTTCTATCGCACTGTTATGAAACGAATGAATAGATCTCTTTTAAGATAAATATGAACTCCTGACCTCACAATCTAGCTTACATGACTATTGCACCTTATTGTCTACTTGCATTCTGCTTTCTCTGTAACTGTGATACTAGATTCTATATTCCTCTATTCCTTTCTTCTTGTACTGCCTTGATGTACTTACAGTGCCTATAAAAAGTATTTGCATCCCTCCCCCAGAAGTTTTCATGTTTTATTGTTTTACAACATTGAATCACAGTGGATTTAATATGGCTTTTTTGACACTGATCAACAGAATAAGACTCTTTCATGTCAAAGTGAAAACAGATTTCTACCAAGTGATTTAAATTAATTACAGACATAAAACACAAAATAATTGATTGCATAAGTATTCACCCTTTCAAATCAGTATTTAGCAGATGCACCTTTGGCAGCAATTACAGCCTTGAATCTGTGTGGATAGGTCTCTATCAGCTTTGCACATCTGGACACTGTAATTTTTCCCCATTCTTCTTTACACAACTGCCCAAACAGATAGCATGGGGATTGTGAGGGAACAGCCCTTTTCAAGTCCAGCCACAAATTCTGAATTGGATTGAGGTCTGGACTCTAACATGGCCACTCCAGGACATTAACTTTGCCGTTTTTAAGCCATTCCTGTGTAGCTTTGGCTTTATGCTTGGGGTCATTGTCTTGCTGTAAAACAAATCCTCTCTCAAGTCACAGTTCTCTTGCAGACGGCATCAGGTTCTCCTCCAGGATTTCCCTGTATTTTGCTGCATTCATTTTACCCTCTACCTTCACAAGCCTTCCAGGGCCAGCTGCAGTGAAGCATCCCACAGCGTGATGCAGCCACCACCATGCTTCACAGTAGGGTTGGTGTGTTTTTTGTGATGCTTATGCTAAACATAGCGTTTAGTCTGATGGCTAAATTTTGGTTTCATCAGACCATAGAACCTTCTTCCAGCTGACTTCAGGGTCTCCCACATGCCTTCTAGCAAACTCTAGTCAAGATTTCATATGAATTTTTTTTCAGCAGTGGCTTTCTCTTTGTCACTCTCCCATAAAGCTCTGACTGGCGAAGCACCCGGACAACAGTTGCTGCAAGTATAGTCTCTCCCATCTCAGCCACTGAAGCTTGTAACTCCTCCAGAGATGTCATTGGTCTCTTGGTGGCCTCTCTTATTAGTCCCCTTCTTGCATGGTCACTCAGTTTTTGAGGACAGCCTACTCCTGGCACATTTGCAGATGTGCCATATTCTTTCCATTTCTTGATGATTGACTTAAAAGGGATATTCAGTGACATGGAAATTTTCTTTTATCCATCTCTTGACTTGTGCTTTTTAATAACCTTTTCACGGATTTGCTTGGAGTGTTCGTTTGTCTTCACGGTGTAGTTTTTGCCAGGATACTGACTCACCTGCAGTTGGACCTTTCGAATACAGGTGGATTTTTACTACAGTTAATTGAAACACATTGACTGTACACTAGTAATCTCTATTTGACTAATTATGTGACTTCTAAAAGCAATTGTCTGTATGATTTGGTGTGTCATATTCAAAGGGGTGAATACTTATGCAATCAATTATTTTGTGTTTTGTAACAATACATGAAAACTTCCAGTGGGTGGGGGGGGGGATGAGTGGTGAATACTTTTTGCAGGCACAGTATATTTTGAAATTATCTGTATGTAGAACTAACCTCTTCCTTGTATCTCAGCATGGGTGACAAAAATAAGCCAATCTGAATATCCTATTTCCAAAACGCTTTCAATAATTTATAATGAAAATAATTATTGAACCATTAATAAATACTATTAGTTCAAATCCCAAAAAAAATTCAAAACTTAAGTAATAAATAGATAAAATAATCCTTTGTCTTTAATCTCCTGGACAAGAGTTCTGATGGGGAAATTCCTAGTCATAAAATTAAAGTGAAACCTGGCACTGCTGAGGTAAACTCGGGAAGCCTGGTGATTTGAGGAACTGGCAGCACTAAGGTTCTATGACACTGATCTCTTACCATTTTTCACACTCATGTCAGACTACTCGTGTCAAATGAGAATGCCAAAATGCCCTCGGGTTCTGTGATTAAAGGAACAAAGTAACCCATATGAGATTATGGAATCTGATAAGAAATCTGTTTTAAGAACGTTTGTCCTAATTAAACAGTAGTGTTTGTAAGCCTCTTATAGAAACATATAAAATTATGAAAGGGATAGATAAGATAGAGGCAGGAAAGTTGTTTCCACTGGTAGGTGAGACTGGAACTAGGGGGCATAGTCTGAAGATTCGGGGGAGTAGATTTAGGATGGAGATGAGGAAGAACTGCTTTTCCCAGAGTGGTGAATCTGTGCAATTCTCTGCCCAATGAAGCAGAGGAGGCTACCTCAGTATATATATCCAAGACAAGGTTGGGTATGTTTTTGCATAGTAGGGGAATTAAGGGTTATGGGGAAAGGGCAGGTAGGTGGAGGTGAGTCCGTGGCCAGATCAGTCATGATCTTATTGAGTGGCAGAGCAAGCTCATTGGGCCAGATGGCCGAATCCTGCTCTTATTTTGTATGTTCGTTTGTGTATGTGAGCTGCAGAGAAGGGAATGGACATTGAGGGAAGTAAGAATCTGGATGGGTTACTGACAGTACAGCATGGATTTCTTTGTTCAAGATTAGGCCATTGAAATCAGTGAAGAAGTGAATCAAGTTGATAGTCACTCCATCTTCCACATTTGGTAACTCACACCACCTGGCTGTGCTTTTCCTGCCTGTGTACAGAGAGAGACTGAAGAGAACGGCATTGCCCTAGAGGGCTATACCAGGAGCCGAGGAGTGAATTCAGGATTGCTTTGAGTCAGTGGACTGGAACATGTTGAAAGATTCATCAGTGGGCCAAACTAAATATGCCACAGTCACAAACTTTGTAAGGGCATGCATGAATAAATGTGTAACCATAAAAAACATTCTGACTTTTCTCCAACCAGAAGTTCTTGATACAACTGGAGATGAATAATCTGATGAGGGCTAGACTTGTGTGTTTGGGGCTGGTGACCTAGCTACACATAAGAAGTCCTGGAATGTTTTCTGGAAGGCCATTGTGAGTGCAAAGAGACAATGTTGAACTAAAATTGGATCAGAGATGGATATTTACAGTTGTGGCAGGGCTTGCACAGTATAACTTCTCACAAGGCAAGATCAGTTAGCATAAGTGACAGCACCCATCACTCCTGGGTGAGCTCAATGCTTTTTATGCATACTTAGATAGAGGGAACAACGACACACCTACACATTTTAGAGGACCCTGTAATTTCATTCTCTGAGGTTGATGTTCGAGCATTCTTTAAGAGGATGTCAGGTCCTGACAGTTACCTGACCAATTGACTGGAATATTAGTGGACATATTCAACCTCTCACTTTTGTGGTCCAGGGTTTCCACGTGCTTCAAAAAGGTAGCTATCAGTGCCCAAGGAGAGCATGGTGAACTACCCTGATGACTACTCTCTGTTAGTACTTCCTCCACTGTAATGAAGTGTTTTGAGAGGGTTTTTTATGGTGCAAGTTAACTCCTCCCTCTGAGATCATCTGAATGCACTTTGGTTTGCCTACCACCAAAGCAAGTCAAAGGCAGATGCGACTTCTCTGACTCTTCCCTCTGCTCTGGACCATTTCGACAACAGGAACTCATACATCAAGCTACTGAACATTGACGATGGCTCAGTGTTCAGCACAATCATCCCATCCAAACTCATCAGCAAGCATCAGGGCCGCATGCCTTAGCTTCTGCTGCATACACACATGATTGTATACTTATTAACAGTTCCAATGCCATCGTAAAATTCATCAACAACATTACTGTAGCTGGACGACTCACAGGTGGTCGTGAGTCAGCGTACTCGACTGAGATGGGACACCTGGTTGAATGGTGCTGCAAAACTAAAGTGCTGTTGTTGACTTCAGGAATCTACATTGTATGGCTGGTAGTGGAGAGAGTCATCAGCTTTAAACACCTGAGTATGAACATATCGGGTGAAATATCCTAAGCCCAGCATATGGGTGCAGTCATGGGGAAACACAGCAGCGTCTTTATTTTCTTAGCAGGTTGAGGAAGTCCAGCTTGTCTAATAACCTTTGACTAGTGTACTTTTGATGGTTCCATTGTGGTCTAGTATGGCTGTTCAAATGTACAGGGACAGGAGAAGCTGCAGAGAGTACTGCACTCTGCCCAATATCACACTATGCAAAAGGCACATAGAACACAGAACATAGAAATCTACAGCACAATGCTGTGCCGACCATGTAACCTACTCTACAAACTGCCTAGAATTTCCCTACCGCATAGCCCTCTATTTTTCTAAGCTCCACGTACCTATCTAAAAGGCTCTTAAAATACCCTATTGTATCCATTTCCCCCACCGCCACTGGCAGTGCATTCCACACACCTACCACTCACTGTGTGAAAAACTTTACCCTGACATCCCCTCAGTACCAATTTCCAAGCACCTTAAAACTGTGCTCCCTTATGTTAGCCATTTCAACCCTGGCAAAAAGCCTCTGACTATCCACACGATCAATGCCTCTCATCATCTTATACACCTCTATCAGGTCATCTCTCATCCTCCATCGCACCAAGGACAAAAAGCCAAGTTCACTCAACCTATTCTCATAAGGCATGCTCCCCAATCCAGGCAACATCCTTGTAAATCTCTGCACTCTCTCTATAGTATCCACATCCTCCCTGTAGTGAGGTGACCAGAACTGAACACAGTACTCCAAACGGGGTCCAACTAATTAACATGTAATAAAGAATTGTAAAGCAAAGATGCTTTAAAAAATGATGAAATGAAATTTTTCTAAATATCAAAAAGATTACAATAAAGAGCAGTAAAGAGTAAAAATCTAAATCACATCAATACTTGATCCAATCACCCTTTGCCTTTAAAGCTGCATCAGTTCTCTTCGGTACACCGTCATGCAGTTGTATAAGAAAATCAGCTGGTAGGTTATTCCAAGCATCTTGGAGAACTTGCCACAGTTCTTCTGCAGACTTTGGCTGTCTTGCTTGTTTCTGTCTCTCCAGGTAACCGCAGGCAGCCTCTGATGTTGAGATCAGGGCTCTGTGGAGGCCAGAACATCTGTTGTGGAGCTCCTTGTTCTTATTTATAACCCTGGCCATGTGTTTGAGGCCATTGTCCTGCTGCAGATTGAAGCTGAGACCGATCAGACGCCTCCCTGATGGTACTGTGTGATGGACGAGAATCTGCTTATACTTCTGAGCATTGAGGACTCAATTACTTATGACGAGATTACCAACTCCATTTGCAGACATGCAGCCCTAAGATGCAGAGAACCTCCGCCATGCTTCACTGTTGGCTGCAGACACTCATTCATGTAGTACTCTTCAGCTATTCTGTCTCCTGTTTAAGCCAAAAATTACCAATTTTGACTCATCTGTACAGAACACTTTCTGCCATTGTTCAGCACCTCAGTCCTTGTGAGTCTCTTGGCTTTGTTTCCATTTCGAAGGAATGGCTTTTTGGCAGCAACTCTTCCATAAAAACCACCTCTGATAAAACTTTTCTGGACTATAGAGGGGTGTACTTGGGTTCCAGTGGTTTCTGTGAGCTCAGAGTTGATAGTAGTGCTGTACTTTGTCTACTTTAGAAGGCTTTTCAGTTTGATATATCTTTTGTCTGTTGCACTCAGTTTCCATGGCTGACCACTGCATTTCTTGTCCTCAACCACTCCTGTTTCTCTGTGCTTCTTCAGAAGAGCTTAGACAGCACAACTTGAAACTCCTGCCTACTGTGAAATTTCTGCTTGGGAGACCTTGCTGATGAAGGATGACCATCTTGTGCCCTGTTACCATGGTTACTCTTGCCATGGTGTCAGAATAAATGATATGAAGGTTATACTGTCACACCTGCCACAACCTCACCTTTTAGTTTGGTTGTCCTTCACCCAGTTTGATTCCTTCTACATCCGTTTTCTGTTTCAGTTGATCAGTTTAGTTCATGAGAAGGCCTTGGCGAGCAGGATTAAGGAAATCCCCAAGGCATTCTACAAGTATGTGAAGAGCAAGAAGATAAGACGTGAAAGAATAGGATCGATCAAGTGTGACAGTGGGAAAGTGTGTATGGAACCGAAAGAAATAGCAGAGGTAATTAATGAATACTTTACTTTAGTATTCACTATGGAAAAGGATCTTGGTGATTGTAGTGACAACTTGCAACAGACTGAAAAGCTTGAGCATGTAGATATTAAGAAAGAGGATGTGCTGGAGATTTTGGAAAGCATCAAGTTGGATAAGTTGCTGGGACCTGGTGAGATGTACCCCAGGCTACTATGGAAGGTGAGGGAGGAGATTGCTGAGCCTCTGCCAATGATCTTTGCATCATCAATGGGGATGGGAGAGGTTCCGGAGGATTGGAGGGTTGCAGATGTTGTTCCTTTATTGAAGAAAGGGAGTAGAGATAGCCCAGGAAATTATAGACCAGCGATTCTTACCTCAGTGATTGTAAGTTGATGGAGAAGATCCTGAGAGGAAGGATTTATGAACATTTGGAGGGGTATAATATAATTAGGAATAGTCAGCATGGCTTTGTCAAGGGCAGGTTGTGCCTTACGAGCCTGATTTAATTTTTTGAGGATGTGACTAAACACATTGATGAAGGAAGAGCAGTAGATGTAGTGTATATGGATTTCAGCAAGGCATTGGATAAGGTACCCCATGCAAGGCTTATTGAGAAAGTAAGGCATGGGATCTGAGGGGACATTGCTTTGTGGATCCATAACTGGCTTGCCCACAGAAGGCAAAGAGTGATTGTAGACGGGTCATATTCTGCATGGAGGTCGGTCACCAGTGGAGTGCCTCAGGGATCTGTTCTGGGACCCTTACTCTTTGTGATTTTTATAAATGACCTGGATGAGGAAGTGGAGGGATGGGTTAGTAAGTTTGCTGATGACACAAAGGTTGGGGATGTTGTGGATAGTGTGGAAGGCTGTCAAAGTTTACAGCGGGACATTGATAGGATGCAAAACTGGGTTGAGAAGTGGCAGATGGAGTTCAACCTGGATAAGTGTGAAGTGTTTCATTTTGGTAGGTCAAATATGATGGCACAATATAGTTTTAATAGTAAGACTCTTGGCAGTGTGGAGGATCAGAGGAATCTTGGAGTCCGAGTCCATAGGAATCTCAAAACAGCTGCGCAGGTTGATTCTGTGGTTAAGAAGGCATATGGTGTATTGGCTTTCATCAATCGTGGAATTGAATTTAGGAGCCAAGAGATAATGTTGCAGCCATATAGGACCCTGGTCAGACCCCACTTGGAGTATTGTGCTCAGTTCTGGTTGCCTCACTACAGGAAGGATGTAGAAGCCATAGAAAGGGTGCAGAGGAGATTTACAAGGATGCTTAAAAACGCAAACAACAGGAATTCTGCAGATGCTGGAAATTCAAGCAACACACATAAAAGTTGCTGCTGAACGCAGCAGGCCAGGCAGCATCTGTAAGAAGAGGTGCAGTCGATGTTTCAGGCCGAGACTCTTCGTCAGGACTAACTGAAGGAAGAGTGAGTAAGCAAACTTACTCACTGTTCCTTCAGTTAGTCCTGACGAAGGGTCTTGGCCTGAAACGTCGACTGCACCTCTTCTTAGAGATGCTGCCTGGCCTGCTGCATTCACCAGCAACTTTTATGTGTGTTACAAGGATGTTGCCTGAATTGGGGAGCATGCCTTTTGAGAATAGTTTGAGTGAACTCGACCTTTTCTCCTTCGTGTGACGGAGGATGAGAGGTGACCTGACAGAAGTGTATAAGATGATGAAAGGCATTGATCGTGTGGATAGTCAGAGGCTTTTTCCCAGGACTGAAATTGTTGCCACAAGAGGACACAGGTTTAAGGTGCTGGGGAGTAGGTACAGAGGACATCTCAGGGGTAAGTTTTTTACTCTGAGAGTGATGAGTGCGTGGAACGGGCTGCCGGCAACAGTGGTGGAGGCGGATGGGGTGTTTTAAGAGACTTTTGGATAGGTACATGGAGCTTAGAAAAATAGATGGCTATGGGTAACCCTAGTAATTTCTAAGGTAGGGACATGTTCGGCACAACTTTGTGAGATGAAGGGCCTGTATTGTGCTCTAGGCTTTCTATGTTTCTATGTTTCTATGTTCATTCAACTCATTATGTCATTGATCATTTAGCACATTTGTTATCTTTGTTTAATCATGCACTGGGCTAGATACCTACAAAATAATCAAGCTTTTATTTGAAAAATGCTCTATTACTTAATATGTTACTTTCTTTAACAAAATACAAATATTTCTCTGTAATATTTAATTTTTTGCAAAATGAATGTTTGGAAATCCAAATTTGCTCTTTTCTACTGCCACACTAATGCAGAAGACAAAAAAAAACTAAAGCAAAATTTATATAAAAAATCTAGGGTGCCTAAGACTTGCACACCATGGCTAACTCCTTCTGTACCACTGGTAGTAGCTGCAGAAAGTGCTGTTTCAAAAAGGCGATATCCATAGTCAAAGATGACCAGCACACAGGCCATGCCAGCTGTTCACAGTGACAGCCAGACAGGAGGTGCAGAAGCTTGAAGTACAACACCAGCAGGTTCAAGACACCAACTTTCCTTCAATCAATCAGTTCTTGAACTGACAAGCAAATCCCTAATCACTACAATTATGATGATGCTGAGCACTTTGCACTAAAATGTCTCTTTGCTCTAATTATGTTCTTTCTTACAAAACGTATGTACAATTGATGTTAATTTTCATGTGAATGTGACTGTAATGCTGTTGCAAGTTTTTCCACTGCACCTATGCATTAGTACCATAGTGACATGACCCTTGACTTTGAATATTAAGTGCTCCTATTGTTGGATAATTTAAAGAATTATTTTAATGAACAAAAAGTCATATCGATAACCAGAAAGAAAACTTCCAACCAACTCCCATGTTTGTCAGATTTTCCCAGGTCACCTTGCTCCCCCTTTGATCTTTGACCAACCTTCTTGGGCTGATGGACAGACTCTCCATTGATGATGTATGGGCTGTAGCTGGCTGTGAGGAGTGGCCGTGGACAGTTCTAGGGATGGAGAGGCTGGTTGGTAACTGCAGCATTTTCGGTTAACGGGATGTACCATCAGTTTGATGACCATGAGGGGTAGGTGAGAGAACGGCCTGAAAGACATTGGTGGGAACAGAACTGCTGCTATTTTGAGAGAGGGCAGAAATCCAAGTTCCACTGTCCCATTGGGAGTATTGGGCAAAACGCCAGCACAGATGGGACAAACATAGACATGATATTCAACATTGGGAGGGGTAGATGCACAGCAACTACCATTCTGTTAATTTTATAATAAATTCTGTTAGTCATAGTCATACTTTATTGATCCCGGGGGAAATTTTAGAACCATAAATAGTTAAATAGTAATATGTAAATTATGCCAGTAAATTATGAAATAAGTCCAGGACCAGCCTATTGGCTCAGGGTGTCTGACCCTCCAAGGGAGGAGTTGTAAGGTTTGATAGCCACAGGCAGGATTGACTTCCTATGACGCTCAATGCTGCATCTCGGTGGAATGAGTCTCTGGCTGAATGTACTCCTGTGCCCACCCAGTACATTATGTAGTGGATGAGAGACATTGTCCAAGATGGCATGCAACTTAGACAGCATCCTTTTTCAGACACCACCGTGAGAGAGTCCAGTTCCATCCCCACAACATCACTGGCCTTACGAATGAGTGTTGATTCTGTTGCTATTTGCCACCCTCAGCCTGCTGCCCCAGCACACATAATTTAGACATATATATCTAACTTAAATATAACTTCTGTTACAGAAGTTTATAAAATGACGAGAGGCAGGGATAGTGTAGGTAGACAGAGGCATCTTCTGGTCAAGATGGTGCCAAATTGTGATGTTCTTCAATGTTATGGCTCAGAATTAGTTGTTTTTCAGATGTTCTCCAAGTCCCAGATTGGAGATCAGTACAGGTGAGAGTTATGACAACTGATAACTCCCCCATACCATTGAGATCAGAGGTACTTGTGGGTCTGGAAGTTGAGGCCCAAAGGTCAAACTCATGGTCAACAAGTCCCAGAATCGTGACCCAAAGATCCATACCATGACTGGAGAGGTATCATTATAGCCACGATATGGATCAGTTAGAAATTTGGCCAGAGAAATTGCAGATGGGGTTTAATCTGGACAGGTGTGAAGAGTTGCATTTTGGGAGGTCAAATGGCAGAGGTCTTAAGAAGATTAATGTATTGATGTTCTGACTGGAAGTCCCTGGAAGTGGCAAAAGAAGTACAATTGTGGCGTGCTTGCTTTCATTGACCATTGAGTATAAAAGTTTACAATTCTTGTTGCAGTTGTATAAAACTTTGGAAAGGATGCATTTCGAGCTTTGTGTGTCATTTTAGTAAGCACACTTTTTGGAAAGACTTGGAACATTTGGAGAGGGTTTAGAAGTAGTACACTAGATTGTTGCCTGGATTAGAGAATATTGGCTCTAAGGAGAGGTTGGATAAACCTAGATAGTTTCTCTGAAGTGTCGGAGACAGAGGGGAAACTTAATAAAAATATATAAAATTATGCAAAGCACAGAGTCTTTTTTCCAGTTGTAGAAATGTTAAATATAAGATTTAAGAAATATAGCTTTAAGAAGAGAGTTTAAAAGAGTTGTGCAAGTCAAATCACACAAAGAGTGATTAGCTGCCTGGTACTGCCAGAGGAGGTTGCAGAAACAGATGAAACAGCAACAGTTAAGAAACATTTAGACAGATACACACATAGGCAGGGAATGGAAAGATATAAACCATGGACAAGCAGGTGGGACCAATTTAAGTTGAAATCATGGTTGGACAGATGTGGTGTCTCAAGGGCCTGTTCCTGTGTAGGTCACTTCTATGTAAGCTGTTGCCATGCTTTACCTCCTTGCCTGTTATTGGTACTTTCAACAACACTCCTAACTGTCAGAACATTTGGATGAGGATTTGGTGGAACTGTAGTTCACAGCTCCAGTTATCACCTTTGGAGCTCCTCTGTGTGGAGTGTGCATGTTCTCCCTGTAACCGTTTAGCTTTCCGATTTCCTCCCACATCCCCAAGAAATTGTGCGATTAATTGAATACTGTAAGTTACTTCTATTGATTAGGTGGTCAAGTTGGGCTGGGAATGGAGATGATTGGAAAATAATGAGAAAATGAAACAGTAAACATAAATGATTGCATTCTAGTTTGGTGTATTCACAGCCCATTCTGTACTGATTGACTCCATAATGTATCTATGTTTATTATATCTAATTCTTTTGTTTTAATACCCTATTCAGGATTTCACCTCTACATCAAGCTGCCCTCAGTCGTGCCTGAAAGCTGCCTGCTGATTATTGTGGGCCTGATAATGGGAGGGATAATGTATGGAGTAAATGAAAGGTCAGCACCTGTCATGAGCACGGACACCTTCTTCCTTTACCTGCTGCCACCCATCGTACTAGACGCAGGCTATTTTATGCCAAGTCGGCCTTTCTTTGAGAACATTGGAACAATCCTTTGGTATGCGGTTGTGGGGACCATATGGAATGCTTTTGGAGTTGGCTTGTCCCTCTACGGGATTTGTCAGATTGAATCATTTGGCCTGAAGGATATCTCCCTTCTCTACAACCTGTTGTTTGGAAGCTTGATCGCGGCCGTGGACCCAGTGGCCGTCCTGTCTGTGTTTGAAGAGATTCACGTAAATGAGCAGCTACACATCCTGGTTTTTGGTGAATCACTGCTCAATGATGCTATCACAGTGGTAAGTAATCCCTTTTAGTGCCTGCTTTGCAGGACGAATTTCATGATTACAGAAAACAAGAAGATAATGTGATGGGTGCTGATAGATAAGTATCTCCATTCTCAGAGGATGGAGACATATTCCAGCTGGGTAGTCTACCACTGGCCACATGAGCATTGTATTCTCCAACTTCCAGGAACTTCTCTCCCTCAGTCCCTTTACTCTCTCATTCTGATCTACCCAGTTCTTCCTACACTCATTCCATCCTTCATTCCTACACTCATTCCATCCCCATTCCTACACTCAATCAATCCCCATTCCTACACTCAATCAGTCCCCATTCCGACACTCATTCCATTCCCATTCCTACACTCATTCCATTCCCATTCCTACACTCATTCTATCTTCCATTCCGACACTCATTCCATTCCCATTCCTACACTCATTCCATTCCCATTCCTACACTCATTCTATCTCCCATTCCTACACTCATTCCATCCCCATTCCTACACTCATTCCATCCCCATTCCTACACTCATTCTATCTCCCATTCCTCCACTCATTCCATCCCCATTCATACACTTATTCTATCTCCATTCCTACATGCATTCCATCCCCCATTGCTACACTCATTCTAACTCCCATTCCTACACTCATTCCATCCCCTATTCCTACACTCATTCCATCTCCCATTCCTACATGCATTCCATTCTCAATTTCTACACTCATTCCATCCCCATTCCTACACTCATTCCTACACCCATTTGCCTTCCATCTCCCTCACTTGATTCCATGCTCCTCCTTACTTTACTTCCCTGTCAGATTTCATCATTTGCAGTTTTTTGTCTCCTCTTTTTATCTCCCTATCTCCCTCTCTCCTTTCTCGATCTGGCTATCATCCCGCCCCCACCATCAAATCGATCCACTTACAGTTTCACTTGTTAGGTCTTGTTGTGCTCCTTTCCCTTACCACTCTATACTGCCATCTCCCCTCCCCCCTCTATCTTTCAGGCCAGATAAATCATCTTAGCCCCAAATTCTGAAAGTCTATTTCCCTCCACAGATCCTGTCAGCATCTTTTTTATTGCTTTATTCCAGATAAAACTGATCGATGTTCTAGAATCACACTTTTTTATATGACAATATGGGTGCATATTTTGGGACATCTATCAATTTTGGTACCAGAGTAGATCAGAGCACTTTCAATTGAATCTATTATTGGAAGGTATTGGAGATAAACATTTTGCTGGAAGTGGCTCTTCAAAGGATGGAAATAGAAAGAACATGAACCAGAGGAATTTATGTAGAACTCAGAAATATCCCATCACAAACAAAATTGAACAATTTCATCTATAGAAGCATCAGGAAGGTTGACTTAATTAGGGAGGTAGGGAAGAAAGGTAGAGAGGTCAAGGATGATGATTGCCATTGCTTCATTTAAATGCGCACACTGATGTGGAGTGCTTTGCTTGTGATGGACTGGGTGATATCTACCACTTTCTGTAGCCTTTTCCATTCCTTGGCAATGGCATTTCCATACCGGACCGTGATGTCACCAGTTGGGAAATTCTACAGACCTAACCTAACGTTAGCTTGCACAGTATTTACCTCGTTTGGCCCATTTCCTTCTAAACCTTTCCTGTCCATGATTCTCTCCAAATGACTTCCAAATATTTACTTATACCAATCATTAGGGCAGCTCATTCCATATACCTAACATCTTCTGTGTGAAACATTTGCACGTCAGACACCCTTCAAACCTTCCAGCATAAACCGATCCCCTCTTGTTTTAAAATCCTCTTCCTTGGGAAAAAGACTGTGACCAATGGATGGAAGGTTTGAGTAAAAGCTTTGACATCAGAAAACCTGCCACAATTTTCCCATTGACCTCTACAAGTAGAAGCAACTCCTGAAGGTATCATCAGCTAATAACCCAGCCAGGTAAATTAGTGAACCCTTTGAAGAATATTGAGAGGGTTCCCTTCACTCTATTCAATCACTATGGCAGGGCAGTGTTTTGAAAACTGTTGTCCAAAATCTCAATACCGGCATCAAACTAGTGTTACGTATTAAGGTCTGCGTGCATTGACGCCAAGAGCAATTCACCACCAAATTGTATCATATACTGCAGATGTCATTCTGGATCTCTGAAATACCATTAAAAAGGGTGCCTGCTCCCATTGAGAAGTTAGCCATCCTACCTCTTCTGGAGCATTGCTACAAGTACCTTACTGTGACAGTCAGTAGTTTTATGTATGAAGTGAAAAAAGAATGTTAGACTTCAAACCTTTCCCTCCCTAACACCAGCCTGTGATCTTGCTCATACAACGTTTAAACATCTTTTCAGATAACTGAACATTACCATGATTACATTCCAGATCCAAGTTTTGTGGACCTGGAGATGACAGGCATGTGTTGAAGGCTATCTTCTACACGTCCCTTTCTCGAATAGAAGCCAGGTTGTAAGCCCTATGCAGATCTGTCTGCATGCTGAGGCAAGCGGGGATAAAGGGTACCAGTTCTTCACTGTGATGTTGTTGAGGGGCCAATAATCGATGCAGGGACGGAGCTTGCCATCCTTCTTGCTCAGAGAAAGGAAGCCCACCCCCAATGGTGAAGTTGACAATGGATAAACCCTAAGGTCAAGTCCCCCTCAATGTATTCCTCTCTAGTCCCCATTTCGGTATGATAGAGGACAAAGAGCTGGTCATGGGGAGGACTAGTACTGGGCAAGGAGAGGTCAATGGTGCAGTCGTATGGCAGATGTGGAGGCAGGGAGATGGCCTTCTTACTGACCACCTCAGGAACACAGGTCCGTACTAGTAGTTGACACTCAAGGCGATTTGAAGACAGGGGCTTGTGCTGGACCCAAAAAGGTAGACAGGCATGCTGGTCCCCACTTTTGGATCACCATTAAGGAGTAATCAATCCATTGGTTGTGTCGAGATAACCAGGGGAGACCAGGCACAAGTTAGAGGGGCTCTGTGGAAACATGGATTTTGCTGGTGCCCAGACCTGACCTACCAGGCCTTGACGTCGATACTTCCTCTCAGCTGCAGATTTGGAACTGTCCACTCTTGAGACAGAGATGTCCATGAGGTTCCTGGCTGCTCTGGAGTCAATAAATGTCTGAAGCTCATGGCTCAGGGACCACCACAACCTGGAAGCTAGGAATGTTATGCGATTAGGGGATGATGCTTGCAGGAAGAACCAATCCATCAGAACACCCTGCTAAGGAGTCTGCTCTTTTACTGGGCTCTTGGGACGTGGACCGGAAGTATCCTGGATTGCCACAATAGAGACAGGAACTTGTTCTCCTGCACTCATCTCATTCCTCTGGAGGTAGGTGCAAGGGCCCCATCTGCACAGGCTACTTTGCAGACTGTGTACCAGGTAGTGTGGTAGAGGGTGCAGACAAATAGTGATCTGAGTAGCTCAGCGATTCTTTCTTTGCTCCACTCAGTCGCCCGGTTGTCAATTCAAATGTCCAGATTAATCAGGTCATCCAAGCTGTCCTGCTTGTCACGCACTGCAAACTCATGCCGGGTCCCAGTGGTAAATCTCTGCTGGAAGGCACTCTCTTGTTCCACCACAAGTGTGTGGAACTTTATGCATAGTGCCTCATTGTCCCACTACCTTGGAGCTGACCCAAGAGTCAGTGGGCAGCTTCCTGACCTCATACTGGAAGATCAAAACTCTCTTGAACTCGGTAACAAATTGCCGAAATGACTGGGTCTCAGAGTGTTTATTGCACTGCCTGAACTGCAACACAGCTTCGACTCACTTTAACTTCTCTCCTATCCGCCCAATCAATGTCAGGGCCAAAGTCAACTGCTCTTTCTCTTCTGGGTCCATTTTCTTTGGTCGAGACTTGCGGACAGGAGTGCACTGTTATGTCAAGTGCCAAGATGGAGAGACACTGAAGCCAATCACTGAAGTTAACTTCTAATAGGAGCTGCTTGGAAATAAAGGAAAAATAATGAGTGCTAGGCCAACAGGGCCATTAACTTGAACTTTCAAACTAAAGGTAACATCAAGACAGTGGCTTAGCTGTAGTAGCTTAACAGTTAATTGATACTGCACCTTAACGTCATCAGTCTAAACAGCTCACTATAAAGATGAAGCCACACTCAGGTTGGAGGAACAACACCTTATATTCCGTCTGGGTATCCTCCAACCTGATGGCATGAACATTGACTTCTCTAACTTCCGTTAGTGCCCCACCTCCCCTTTGTACCTCATCCATTACTTACTTATTTATTTATTATTATTATTTTTTTTTCTTTCTCTCTCTCCTTTTCCTCCCTCTGTCCCTCTCACTATACTCCTTGCTAATCCTTTGGGTTTTTCCCCCCCTCCCCCTTTCTTTCTCTCTAGGCCTCCAGTCCCATGATCCTCTCATATCCCTTTTGGCAACCACCTGTGCAGCTCTTGGCTCCATCACTCCCTCCCCCCCCCGTCTTCTCCTATACTTTCGGATCTCCCCCTTCCCCTCCCATTTTCAAATCTCTTACTGTCTCTTCCTTCAGTTAGTCCTGACATAGGGTCTTGGCCCGAAACGTCGACTGTACCTCTTCCTATAGATGCTGCCTGGCCTGCTGCGTTCACCAGCAATTTTTATGTGTGTTGCTTGAAATTCCAGCATCTGCAGATTTCAACAGGAATTGTGCAGATGCTGGAAATTCAAGCAACACACATAAAAGTTGCTGGTGAACGCAGCAGACCAGGCAGCATCTCTAGGAAGAGGTACAGTTGACGTTTCAGGCCGAGACCCTTCGTCAGGACTAACTGAAGGAAGAGTGAGTAAGGGATTTGAAAGTTGGAGGGGGAGGGGGAGATCCATATTGATAGGAGAAGACAGGAGGGGGAGGGATGGAGCCAATTTCCTCGTGTTTGCTTTCTTCTATTCCTTGTGTTTGCTGGGATTGTTTTCCATACGACTGCACTGGAACATGCAATACACATTGGGAAAGCCTGTCAGCCCAAGCCTCTGTCATCCGTTAATTATTTCAGGGTTACAGATATCATGATCAAAGGTCGAGAAATAATAATGATTAGCAACCTATAACCAGGTGCTTGATGGATACGGTCACTCATAGACAGCTAGTAAGGACATAATCACAATTAGAATCATTTGTGTACTTCTTGTTCAGTATGATGATCTCTGAGTAGCAATTGTAAGAATTCTCTGGAACAATAGAACTGCAGAGAGAGGGCAGTTAGATTTAATTAGTAATGAGCTAGAATTAGACTCTATACTGATAATTGGATATACAAGTATCTTGGGAAAGTAAGATGATTAAATGTGATATTGGATTTGGAAGTGAGCAGGAAAGGTCACAAGTTAAGGTATTAAACCCAATTAAAGACTAGTATTTACCACAATAAACTAGCCAAATCCACAGGTAAACAGAGATAAAGTATTGAAAGACCTATTTTCTATATTGCAAGGTGAGGAAACACCTCCTTTGTTAATGAAACATGATTAGCTAGTGAGGGAAGTAGAGCCACTAGGACGTGATGTTTCAATCCCCATGGTAAGTTGGCAGTGGGTTTGGAGTGGTGACAAGGAGGAAGGGTAGGTATGTCATCGGGGTCATCAGGTGGGCACCCTCCTTCTTGACGTTTCATTGATAAGCCCACGACGTCTCCAGAGGGCTCAACGGTGCTACCTGGCGTCCCAGATACAGCCCTCTCAGTTCCATACCCTCCTGTCTTCATCTTGCAGCCCAGTTGTTGTCTTTCCTTTTA
Organism: Mobula birostris; assembly: GCF_030028105.1. Classification (NCBI taxonomy): domain Eukaryota; kingdom Metazoa; phylum Chordata; class Chondrichthyes; order Myliobatiformes; family Myliobatidae; genus Mobula; species Mobula birostris. Next base: position 56,874,227 of record NC_092379.1, read on the forward strand.
ATCCAAATCCAATTGCTGCTTCCTTCTGCTGCATTTGACAAGGACTTGATTGTTTGTTGGGGGGAGTGACCCCTCACCCCCATCTTCTTCAATAGACTGTTCGTAGATGTCACAACAAATCCCCTGCATCCCACATCTACAAGGAAAATCTTGGTCTTCCAGCCATTCTGGGCAGCTTCAGTTGCCAGTTCAGAGTACTTGATCTTTTTCCTCTCATAAGCTTCTTCGACACCATCTTCCCATGGCACTGTCAATTCCACAACATATGCCAACTTGGTTGTTGTGGACCACAGGACCATGTCTGGGCAGAGTGTTGTAGCTGCAATGTCTGGGGGAAACACAAGCTTTTTTTCCAAGTCCACGTCCCGATTGATCCGATTTGGGTGGTCCTACCTTTGAGAGAGGCCGAGTGGAAGTGACGGTCTCGACATGTGCGCCAAACTTCCGTGCTCGGCTCGTTACCATCTCCGGAGGTACATAGGTGGTTCTGCTGCGGGGCGGTCAGATTACCGACCGAGGTCTTCTTCCTTTGGGCGGAATTGACATTGGGCATTTGCACGTTTGCACCACGATTGATTGACGGAGTCTCCCGCTGGCGGATGGGACTGCTGTGCGCATAAATGACGGGGGCCGGCCGAACGGCCATTGACCATCCCGAGGAGGCAGGCATCAGAATGAAGGATAGAACATCAGACAGAATAGAACAGGAACAGATCTTTCAGTTCCAGATGTCTATGCCAATTCAAACTAATCCTGCATTTCACGAGGAAATCTGCAGATGCTGTAATTTCAAGCAACACACATAGAAATTGCTGGTGAATGCAGCAGGCCAGGCAGCATCTCTAGGAAGAGATACAGTCGACGTTTCGGGCCAAGACCCTTCGTCAGAACGAACTGAAAGAAGAGATAGTAAGAGATTTGAAAGTGGGAGGGGGAGATCCAAAATGATTGGAGAAGACAGGAGGGGGAGGGATGGAGCCAAGAGCTGGACAGTTGATTGATAAAAGGGATATGAGAGGATCGTGGGATGGGAGGCCTAGGGAGAAAGAAAAGGGGGAGGGGGGGAAGCCCAGAGGATGGGCAGGGGGTATAGTGAGAGGGACAGAGGGAGAAAAAGGAGAGAAAAAAATTAATAATAATAATAAATAACTAAATAATGGATGGGGTGCAAGGGGGAGGTGGGGCATTAACAGAAGTTAGAGAAGTCAATGTTCATGCCATCAGGTTGGAGGCTACCCAGATGGAATATATGATGTTGTTCCTCCAGCCTGAGTGTGGCTTCATCTTTACAGCAGAGAAGGCTGTGGATAGACATATCAGAATGGGAATGTGACGTGGAATTAAAATGTGTGGCCACTGGGAGATCCTGCTTTCTCTGGCAGACAGAGCGTCCTTGGTCCTGCATTTGATCCATATCCCACCATTCCCTCTCTAAGTGCCTCTTCAGTGTTGATTGTCTCTGCACCCACTACTTACCCTGCCAGTGTATTTAGGGCACCACCACTCTCTGCGTTTAAACAAACTAAGCCTTATAAATCTTCTTCAACCTTTCCTCCTCTCACCTTAAAGCTAAGCCCTCAGTAATGGTTTGGATAAAGGTTAAGTATTAGCTTTGTTATGTGTTCATTGAAACATTGCACAGTGTACAGTACATGCTTGTGTCAATAACAAATACAGACCAGAAGACATTGGAGCAGAATTAGACCATTCAGACAATCGAGTCTGCTCCGCCATTTAATCATAGCTGATCCATTTCCCCCTCAACCTGATTCTCCTGCCTTCTTCCCATAAGCTTTCATTCTATGGCTTATCAAAAATCTATCAGCCTCTGCTTTAAGTCCTCATAATGACCTGGCCTCCACAGACAGCTATGGTGAAGAATTCCACAGATACACCACCCTCTGCCTAAGAAATTTCTCCTCATCTCTTTTCTAAATGGATGCCTCCCTTTTCTGAGGCTGTATCCTCTGGTCCTCTCCAAATCCACTCTATCTAGGCCACTTAACGCTCAGTAGGTTACAATGAGAACCCCCCTCCCCTTCCTTTATTCGTCAAAATTTCAGCAAGTACTGGCTCAAAGCCATCACAGGCTCTCCTCATGTGACAAGCCTTTCAATCCTGGAATCATTTTCATGAACCTCCCTTGCACCGTCACCAATGTCAGCACATCCTTCCGAAGATAAGGGGCCCAAAACTGCCCACGGTGAGGTCTCATCAGTGCCTTATAAAGCTTCAGCATTACATCCTTGTTTTTATATTCTAGTCATCTTGAAATGAATGTTAACGTTACATGTGCCTTCCTCAACACTGACTCAGACTGCAAATTAACCTTTAGAGAATCCTGTACACGGGCTCCCAAGTCCCTTTGCACCTCAAATTTTTGAATTATCTCCCCATTTAGAAAATAGTCCACACTTTTATTCCTTCTACCAAAGAGCATGACCGTACACATATCAACACTGTATTCCAGCTGCCACTTCCTTGCCAATTCTCTTATCTGTCTGAGTCCTTCTGCAGGCTCCCTGCTTCCTCAACACTGCCTGCCCCTTCAAGGGTCTTTGTATTGTCTGCAAACTTGGTCACAAAGACATCAATTCCATCATCCAAATCATTGACATATAACGTAAAAAGAATCGGCCCTAACACAGACCCCCGTGGAACACTAGTCACTGGCAGCCATTCAGAAAAGGCTCCCTTTATTCCTGCTCTTTGCCACCTGCAAATCAGCCAATGCTCTATCCATGCTCGAATTTTTCCTGTAATGCCATGGCACCTTGTCAAAGGCTGTCTGAAAATCCAAGTACACAACACCAACCAATTCTCCATTGTCTTGCCTACTTGTTATTTCCTCAAATAATTCCACCAGATTTGTCAGGCAAGAGTTTCCCTTAAGGAAACCATACTGACTTTGGTACATTTTATCATGTACCTCCAGGTACCCCAAAAGCTCATTCTTAATAATCATCTCCAACAACTGCACAACCACTGTACGACTAACTGGCCTATTATTTCCTTTCTTTTGCTTCTCTCCCTTCTTGAAGAATGGAGTGACGTTTGCAATTTTCCATCCCTCCAGAATCATGACAGCATCTGATGATTCTTGAAAGATCACTACTGATGCCTCCAAGATCGCTTCAGTGACCTCTTTCAGAACATGTGGTATAGTTCATCTGGTCCAGGAGACTAATCTATCTTCAGATCTTCCAGTTTCCCAAGAACCTTCTTCCTAGTAATAGCCACTACATTCACTTCCGTGCCCTCATACTTTTGAACATTTGGTATACTGCTAGCGTCTTCCAGGGTGAAGACTTATGCAAAATACTTATTCAGTTCATTGGCTAATTCCTTGCCTCCTATTACTACCTCTCCAGCATCATTTTCCAGCGGTCTAATATCTGCGCTCTCCTCTCTTTCACTCTTTATATATCTGAAAAGACTTGGATATTCTTGGCTAGCTTAACTTCATATTTCATCTTTTCACTCCTTATGGCTCTTTTAGTTGCCTTCATTTGGTTTTTAAAAGCTTCCCAACCCAATAATTTCCCACAAGTTTTTGCTCTTTGATACTTTACTTCTATGTTGGCTTTGACTTCCCTTGTCAGCTATGGCTGTTTCATCCTGTCTTTAGGATACTACTTCTTCTTTGGGAAACATCTATCCCTCATCTTTCAAATTGGTCCCAGAAACTTAAGCTATTGCTGCTCTGCCATCATCCTTGCTAGTGTCCCTTTCCAATCCACTTTGGCCAGCTCCTCTCTTGCGCCTCTGTAATTCCCTTTACTCTACTGTAATACTGATACATCTGACTTTAGCTTCACCCTCTCAAATTGCACAGTGAATTTGATCATATTATGATCACTGCCTCCTAAGGGTTGCTTTACCTTAAATAACTTCAATCAATATGGATACGTCAGAGCTTGGTCTCACTAACCCTTCAGGAGCAGTGCTTTGCACATTAGCATTTCACTTGATACTGGAACACTGCTTGATATGAGAACTGCACTTTCCTCAATCACAGGACTCTGCAGAGAGTGGTGCGGACAGCCCAGCGCACTTATAGATGTGAAATTCCCACTGTTACAAAGACAGGAGTGTAAAAAGGGCCCGAAGGATCATTGGGAACCCGAGTCACCCCAACTACAAACTGTTCCAGCTGCTACCATCCAGGAAATGGTACTGTAGAATAAAAGCCAAGACCAACAGGCTCTGAGACAAAGTCTACCACCAGGCCATCAGACTGCTTAATTCATGCTGATGCAACTGTATTTCTATGTTATATTGACTATCCCATTGTAGATAATATTTATTAAAAATTACTATAAAATTGTACACCGCGCATTTAGATGAAGACGTAACTTAAAAGATTTTTACTCCTTATGTATGTGAAGGACGTAAGTAATAAAGTCAATTCAATTTAATTCAATGTTCTTTCTGAGGTGCAAAGCCCATTCCCTTACAGTGTCCATCCGAAGCTTCCCATCTTACCTTTTTGTTTAGGTAATGGCTGGGTTACTTACTAGAAGTTTTCCTGTCCTTCGCACACCCTCTTGAAATCTCCATTTTCTCCACAGTGGTAACAGAAAATACCAGTCACTTTGCAAGTCCTTTCAGCATCATTCCTCTGCTTACTAAGCCCTACAGGTAGTTCAGATTTTCTAGCTGGCATATCACGTTTTTTTTTTGCACCACTAGCCGACTTCAATTGAGACACCTCAGCTTGTAGGTTTTTCACTTCCTTTTTGTAAAACCCCTACTCGTATGGCATCAAGGCCCACTTCAGCAAAAGAGGTCACAACTCTTACTGACTGTTTGAAACCCTCCACTCCTCCATCAATTCTTCCTTCTCTATGTGGCTCAGCAAAAGAGAGAGGGGGTTGCATGTCGTGAGTCTTCATAGAGTAGTTTGGCATTGAGCCGCCTAGAGGATCAATATACCAGATTGGGTGTTATGTAACGAACTGGAGGCAATTTGGGATCTTAAGGTAAAGAAACACCTAGGAGACAGTGATCACGATATGATTGAGATCAGCTTGAAATTAGATGGGAGAAAGTAAAGTCTGATGTAGCAGTATTTCAGTGGAGTAAAGGAAATTACAGAGGATTTTTGCCAAAGTAAATTGGAAGGAGATGCTGGCAGGGATGACAGCAGAGCAGCAATGGTGTGTGTTTCTGGGAAGAACAAGGAAGGTGCAGGATAGATGTATTTAAAAAACAATGACATTTTCAAATGATAAATTAGTCTAACTATGACTGACAAGGGAAGCCAAAGCAAATGAAAAGGCATACAACCAAGCAAAAATTAATGGGAAGATTGAGGATCGGGAAGTTTTTAAAAACCTACAGAGAGCAACTTGTCATGGTCCGGATTGGGGTCCCTTTAAATTTAGCTTGTTTATGTTATGATCCGGACCGTTGATTCCCTGTTTTCCCGTGTCCCTCGACCTTGGTGATTAGAGGCAATTAACACTCGGCTGAACCGGTAGTTTATAGTCTCTGGCTTTCAGCCGTTCGGGGCAGGAGCCTCTGCAAAGTCTGCAAAGTCACGGCGTGCCAATGTCATCTGGCCGGAGCAAGCCTAGTCTCCGCCCGAAGCGAGTGCCGGTAATTCGCCTTCCCTCACCAGAGCAACCCTGTCCAGTTACCTCACCGAAACGAGCCTGCAAAGTTTCCTCATCAACGTGGGTCTGTCAGTTAACCCACCGGAGAGAATCAAGAGCAGCTGTCTACTGTTCCCAGGCCGAGTCGAGAGCTCGGCGCTACCTGGAGGTTCCAAGCACCACGTCCACGTCCTGGCTCCGGTGGCGTCCAGGTACCACGTCCAAGTCCTGGCTCCGGCGGCGTCCAAGTACCACGTCCACATCCTAGCTCCGGTGGCATCCAGGTACCATGTCCACGTCCTGGCCCCGGCGGCACCCAAGTACCACGTCCACGTCCTGATCCCGGCGGCATCCAGGTACCATGTCCACGTCCTGGCTCCAGTGGCGTCCAAGTACCACGTCAACGTTCTGGCCCCGGCAGTGTCCAAGTACCACGTCCAGGTCCTGATCCCGGCGGCATCCAAGTACCGCGTCCACGTCCTGGCCCCGGCCGCATTCAAGTTCCAAGTCCAAGTCCTGGTCCTGGTGGCTTTCCAGTTCTAAGTCAAGTCCTGGCGGTCTGTGATTCCTGTCCTACCCCCTTGTCTGAATCCCTTCTCTGCCCTTCTCGCCTCTAGCCCTCGTCTGCAGCCCCTGCCTGCACTTCAGTCTAGTTCCATCACCGAAGCTAGTCAGGTACTGTCTGGTGTCCATTCGTGTTGGACTTGTCTTGTCTTGCCTCCGTGGGGTAAGTCAGGTCGTCTTGCCGTTGCCCCGTTGGGGGTCATGTCGTGTCTTGTCCTGTCCTCGCCTCCATGGGGTAAGTCAGGCTGTCTTGCTGTTGCCCCATGGAGAGTCATGTCTTGTCTCGTCTTGTCCTTGCCTCCATGAGGTAAGTCTGGCCGTCTTGCCATTGCCCCACGGGGGGTTATGAGTCCCGGCCCTATGTCCTGTACCCAAGGAAGGGTCCCGGCTCTCTGTTCTGTGTGCGAGTCCCGGCCCTATGTCCTGTATCCAAGGAGGGGTCCCGACTCTGTGTTTTGTGTATGTGTCTATGGTTCCATGTACCTGCTCTCCCGAGACCGAGGCTCTGTTTTCCATGGTCCTCCTCTTCCTAGCCCATGTCATGTCCATACCTGGTTCTGGGGTCCGAGCCCGAGGCAAGACCCAGGTACTGGGTCCTTGCCCAGTCTCGAGCTTGGAGTCCATACCCTAGCCTCTTCATGTCTCCTCTAGTTCTGGGAGCTGATCCCGAGTCCTAGCCCAAACCTTTGGTCCCAGCCTAGTCGTAGTCCTCAGTCCTTGTCCAGTTCACTATTCCTACTCCTGCCTTGCTCTCCTGGTTTCGAACAATAATCTAAAGTTAAGTAACCTCACAAGATGTGTCTTGCATTTGGGTCCACCCTTGCTCCCATTGTCCCGCCATTGTGACACAACTAGAAGAATCATTAGGAGAGAAAAGATGAAATATGAAAGCAAACTAGCAAATAATATCAAGGTGGCTGTGATGACATACATCTCTTGATGCTTCTGGACACATCTTCAGTGATGTTCCTGGAATCATCAGGTGTTTCGGGTCTTTCAACATCATACAACCTCCTCCAGGTGACCCAGCCGGGGCTGATCAGACCCCAGCTTGTGTCCAGATGGCTAGCTACTTATGACTCCATGGCTCCCCTCTTTTGAGCCACAGCCATCTTGAGGCCCTCTCTGCCGCATCGGTGGTACTGCGGATGGCTCTCCTCTTCCTCTCTCCCTCGATGCCCAAAATGCTGAAGGCTCTAACTAAAGAACGGGCTATGAATCCTCTACAACCAGCCTCCACTGGGAGACACCTCGCTCTCCATCCAGCCTGCTGACAGTTGCTGACCAGTCCTGCGTACCTGGAGAGCTTCCTTTCAAAGAAGAAGCTTTTTCGCGTATATAAAGAATTAAAAGAGAGATGAAAGTGGATATGGGACCACTAGAAAATGAGGCAAGAGAAATAATAATGGGGGACAAGGAGATGGTAGATGAACTAAATGAGTATTTTGCATCAGTCTTCACTGTGGCAGATGTTGAAGGGTATGAAGGAAGAGAAGTGGGTGCAGTTACTATTACAAGGGAGAATATGCTCAAAAAGCTGAAAAACCTAAAAGTACGTAAGTCACCCAGACCAGATGAACTGCACACGAGGGTTCTGGAAGAGGCAATAGTAATGATATTGCAAGAATCATTGGACTCCGGCATGATTCCAGACGACTGGAAAATTCCAAATGTCACTTCACTCTTTAAGAAAGGAGGGAGGCAGCAGAAGGGAAATTATGGACCAGTTAGCGTGACATCAGTGGTTGTGAAGATGTTGGAGTCAATTGTTTCGAATTAAGTTATAGAGTACTTGGTAACACAGGACAAGATAGGACGAAGTCAGCATAGTTTCCTTAAGGAAAAGTCTTGCCTGACGAACTTGTTGGAATTCTTTGAGGCAATTACAGGTAGGATAGATAAAGGGGATGCAGAAGATGTTGTATATATGGACTTGCAGGTGCCACACACGGGCTGCTTACCAAGTTAAGAGCCTATGGTATTATAGGAAAGTTACTAGCATGGTTGGAGCATTGCTGATTGGCAGGAGGCAGCGAATGGGAATAAATGGGTCTTTGGTTGGCTGCCAGTGACTAGTGGTATTCCACAGGCACTGGTGTTGGGACTACTTCTTTTTACGCTGTATATCATTGACCTAGATGGCTTTGCTGCCAAGTTTGCAGATGATACAAAGATTGGTGGAGGGGCAAGTAGTGTTGAGGAAACAGGTAGGCTGCAGAAAGATTTAGACAGATTAGGAGAATGGACAAGAAAGTGGTAAATGAAATACAATGTTGGAAAATATGTGGTCGTTCACTTCAGTAGAAAATCCAAAAATCTGAGATGCAAAGGGACTTGGGAGCCCTTATGCAGAACACCCTAGAGGTTAACTTGCAGGTTCAGTCAGTGGAGAGAAAGGCAAATACAATGTTAGCATCCATTTCAAGAGGTCTAGAATACAAGAGCAAGGATGTGATGCTGAGGCTTTATAAGGCACTGGTGAAGCCTCATCTCGAGTATTGTGAACAGTTTTGGGCTCCTTATCTGATAAAAGATGTGCTGGCATTGGAGGGAGTTCAGAGAAGATTCTCAAGGATAATTCTGGGAATGAAAGGGTTCTCATACGAGGAACGTTTGATGGCTCTAGTTCTGTACTTGCTGAAACTCAGAAGGATGTAGAGGGATCTCACTGAAACTTTTTGAATGTTGAAAAGACTAGACATTGTAGATGTGGAAAGGATATTTCCCATGGTGGGAGAGTCTAGGTATAGAGGGCACAGCCTCAGAATAGATGGGCACCTTTCAAAACAGAGATGTGGAGAAATTTCTTTAGCCAGAGGGTGGTGGATCTGTGGAATTTGTTACCACAGGCAGCGGTGGAGGCCAGGTCACTGGGTGTAGTTAAGGTGGAGATTGACAGGTTCTTGACTGGACACAGCATCAAAGGTTACTGGGAGAAGGCCAGGAATGGGGTTGAGGAGGAGGTAGAAATGGATCAGCCATGACTGAATGGCAGAGCAGACTCAATGGGCCAAATGATCTGATACTGCTCCGATGTCTTATGGTCTTATGGAGTCATTGGAATGTGTAGAGCAATCGTGTCATGTAACTGTCCACCCCGCACAACTTGCTCCACCTGTAACTGATTTATCTCAGCCAGTTAAACGGCTCCTTCATGGCACAAGCAATGTAGCCGTTTATCTAGCCTGAAAAGGTACGCAGAAAACTTCTCCCCTTCCTCCTAGAGTGTGTGCCTAAAGATTGTCTGGGCTGTTTGTCATGCCAGAAACATTTTGTAATGCTTGCATATAGTCAACTGACAAGACCAACGGGTATTCTGCCTTTAAGGATCTCAATAAATCAGCAGCCATACCTTTTAAATCTCTCTACCAGTCTCTGTTTTCTCATATTATCTCAGCACTGCCACTCATCCAGTGACTGAGGTGTGTTCTCAGCCCAAGCCTTAGATTCTTCTTCCCCATCGGGTGGGCTTGGCAACCTTCTCGGCCTAAGGTAACTTTGGCTCTCTGCAGGTACACTTTGGCATTTATTGACCAGTGATGTTATACCCAAAACCGGCTCAGAATTTAAATCAATTGCTGAAGGACCCATTAGATCTTTCACATCAGACGAATCCTTTCACTCACTTTGTAGACAATCAGAATCAGATTTAATATCATGGCATATGTCGTGAAATTTATTGACATTACAGCTGCAGCACAATGAAATACATGATAAATAAATATAGAGAAAAAAAGCCGAGTAACAAAGTGTATATATGTCTATTAAATAGTTAAGTTGAAATAAGTAATGCAAAAATAACAGAAGCAGTGAGGTAGTGTTCAACGTCCATTCAGAAATCGGATGGCAGAGGGGAAGAAACTGTTCCTCAATCACTGAGTGTGTGCCTTCAGGCCTCTGTAACTCCTTCCCGATGGGAACAGGGTGTTGGGGATCCTTAATGACGGACGCCGCCTTCCTGAGGCACCGCTCCTTGAAGATGTCTTGGATACTACGGAGGGTAGTACCCATGATGAAACTGATGAATTTTGTAAGTTTCTGAAGCTTATCTCGATCTTGTGCACACCCCTCCCCCCCGCCCATATCTGACGGTGATGCAGCCAGTCAGTGTGCTCCCCATGGTACATTTATAGAAAATTTTCTTTGATTTTTTTGTCAAACTAAATCTCCTCAAACTCTGAATAAAATATAGCCACTGCCTTGTCTTCTTTATAGCTGCATTAATATGTTGTGTCCAGGTTAGATCCTCAGAAATCTTGACACCCTGGAACTTAAAATTGCTCACTCTCTCCACTTCTGATCTTCTGTGAGGATTGGTGTGTGTTCCCTTGTTTTACCCTTCCTGAAGTCTACAATAAGCTAACTTGTATATCTCACTCCTTTAATCCCTCTCATCACCATCTGAGATTCTGCCAACAATGGTTGTGTCATCAGCAAATGTAAAGATGGCATTTGAGCTGTGCCTAGCCACACAGTCATGGGTTTAGAGAGAGTAGAGCAGTGGGCTAAGCACACATCTCTGTGGAGCACCAGTGTTAATTGTCAGTGAGGTGGAGATATTATTTCCAATCTGCACAGATTGTGATCTGGTTAAGAGGTTCAGGATCCAGTTACAGAGGGAGGTACAGAAGCCCAGGTTCTGTAGCTTTTTGATCAAGACTGTGGGAATGATGGTGTTAAGTACTGACCTGTAGTCAATAAAAAGCATCCTGACATAGGTACTTGCATTGTCCAGTGATCCAAGGCTGTGTGGAGAGCTATCCAGATTGTGTCTGCCGTAGACCATTGTGGCGACAGGCAAATTGCAGTGTGTCCAGATCCACGCTGAGGTAGGAGTTGATTCTCGCCATGACCAACCTCCCTTCATTGTAGATGTGAGTGCTACTGGCTGATAGTCATTGAGTGAGCTCTCACACTGCTCTCCTTGGGCACTGGTATGGTTTTTGCCCTTTTGAAGCTGTTGGGAACTTTCAACTGTAGCAGAGAGAGATTGAAAATGTCTTTATCTACTCCCACCCATTGGGAAGAAAAGAGAACAACCTACCCTTAAAATCATCACGCTCAGCTACATTCCCCCATTCTCTAAAGACATGGACTGGCCATGACCCCACCTCTCCAGGTGTCCCTATCTTATCGGGCAGTCTGACTTCAGTCACATCACTGGTAGCGTGGACTAACACGACATCCTTACCAGGTGATTTGTCAAAATGCCATTTGATCAGCGTAACTTTTCCCAATACTTTTACAGAACTCAGCCCCCTAAGTAGCAGATCATCAAGAATTCCGACAGCAGCCCTGCTCGGAACACAAGTATTTCATGAGGATACCTTCTTTGTTTTGCATCAGAACTTAATCTCTGCCGCATCCATAATAACGTACCTTAATTATGGCACACTTCACTTCCCACAAAACATTGGCTTAAACACACAAATAAACCACCTCATCAATCCTTATACAGCATTCCATCTCCACATAAACCCCCACAATGTAACCCTCTCACCAGGCTCCTAACAAACTCGGCTCATGAGCTAACTCTGGCTAATGAGTCAGCATGAATCAGCATTGCAAGGGTAACGGTGAGAAGGCCACCTTCAATAATCAACACACATCTAGGCTCGGTATGATTTGGGTTCAACCAAACAGGAACATTGGAATGTTCCGATGAGGGAAAGGAAGTTGTGATGAATGCTGTGTAAATATGCAAAGTTATCATTCACCAGGAAATAGCAGATCGTATACAGGCATAAAATTACAGTAGAAGTATAGTTAGCAATATTCCAACTTTAACAGACAGTTAACAGTAAAAGGAAGAAAAGGGCCCATTACAGTCAAACCAGTCTAAATGTGCACATAAACATTGGAGTTCATTTCAGAAGTAGTTGGGTGGATCGCTTTACTCACAGTGCTGGACCCCCATCACCAACCACAATTCGAACTTCATGAACAAACTGGATAACTCAGAGTATTGGCACTTCCTCCTTGAAATCATTCTTCTGCACAAAGCATTCCTTGAGATGCTCTAAGCATCTTCCCTTGTGCTCTTCTCTGCATCTCCTGACAAAAACAACCCCAAAACAGACCCTGCCCCTCAGAAATCTGATTCCACCCAGCTCTCTCAAATGTTCCATGGTACCACTCCTGATTGGCTGACAAGTACTCCTTATCTCAGCCGAAGCCAGGATACTAGTCTATGAAACTTAACGAACAGAACAAACTGCTGAAAATGAAATGAAAAGCCTCACAGCACAGCGGTAGAAACAACATTTTAGCCAGGGCATTGCATACCGTCTGAGGGTTCTGCTGGGAAGCCTGTAAGGGTCACCACACTTCTGCTGCCAACACATCATGTCCACAACCTACTAACCCCAACCATGCATCTTCGGGATGTGGAAGAAAACCAGAGCAGGCAGAGGAAACCCACGTGTTCACAGGAAAGGTAAATGCAAATAAAGCTCCTCAAAATCTAGGAGTGACCCTTTACAACAGAGTTAAGGAGGAATTTTTTCAGCCAGAGAGTGGTGAATCTGTGGAATGCTCTGTCACAGACTGCGGCGGAGGCCAAGTCCGTGGGTATATTTAAGGCAGAAGATGATCATTTCCTGATCGGTCAGGGCATCAAAGGATATGGCAAGAAGGCAGTGTATGGGATTGAGTGGGCTCCGGGATCAACCATGATGGAGTGGCAGAGCAGACTCCATGGGCTGAATGTCCTAATTCTGCTCCAATATCTTATGGCCTTATAGTTTCATCTTGGCTTACAGTACGAGGGTTGTGAATTCCAGCTCCTGAGCAGCTGGAGCTGTAATTTTTCAGAGGAGTGCTAAGTGAAGAAAAATGAATGTGTTCAACAACCAAAAGACCACAAGATATAGGAGCAGAATTAGATCATTCGGCCCATCGAGTCTGCTCCGTCATTTCATCATGGCTGATCCAACTTTCCTCTCAGCCCAATCTCCTGACCTCTATCCGTATCCTTTCATGTCCTGAACAATCAAGAACCTATCAACCTCTGCCTTAAATAAATACACAGACTTGGTCTCCACAGCTGCCTGTGGTAATGAATTCCACAGATTCACCACTCTCTGGCTAAAGAAATTCATCCTCATCTCTGTTTCTATTTTGAGGCTGTGTCTTCTGGCCTTAGACTCTCCCATCATCGGACACATCTTCTCCACATCCACTCTATCAAGGCCTTTCACCATTTGTTAGATTTCAATTAGGCCGCCCCTCATTCTTCTGAATTCCATTGAATACAGGCCCAGAGCCATCAAACTCTCTTCATATGAAAAGCTATTTAATCCTGGAATCATTTTCATGAACCTCCCTTGAACCTTCTCCAGTTTCAGCACATCCTTTCTGAGATAAGGGGCCCAAAACTTGTCATAATACTCCATATGAGGCCTCACCAGTGCTTTACAAAGTCTCAACATTACATCCTTGCTTTTATATTCTAGACCTCTTGAAATGAATGGCAACGTCACATTTGCCACAGACTCAACCTGCAAATTAACCTTTAGGGAATCCTGCACAAGATCTCCCATGTCCCCTTGTGCCACAGTTTTTTTTTGCATTTTCTCTCCATTTAGAAAATAATTACCCCTTTTATTTCTTCTACCAAGTGCATGACCATACACTTCCTGACACTGTATTCCATCTTCCATTTCTTTGCCCATTCTCCGAATCTGTCCAAGTCCTTCTGTAGCCTCTCTACTTCCTCAAAACTACCTGCCCCTCCAGCTATGTTCATATCATCTGCAAACTTTGCAACAAAGCCATCAATGCCAACATCCAAATTACTGACATCCAAAGTAAAAGGGATCAGTCCCAACACAGACCTCTGTGGAACGCCACTAGTCACCAGCAGCCAACTAGCAAACTGGACAGGGTTCAAAGGAGGTTCACAAAAATGATTCCAGATTTATTCCCACACTTCGCCTCCTGTCAATCAGCCAGGGCTTTATCCATGCGAGGATCAGTGTCTTCAGGAAGAAATTAACTATTGGCAGAACAATTGACCACTGCCCAATACAAAATACTGAAAAGACTTTCAAAAAGCTTAATTTGATCAGGAAGAATCACTTGTTGGATACTGCTAAGTAGTCCATAAAACATCAAATATTGAACACAGAGGAATTTTAAAAACTGGCCTACTCAAGTACACGGATAACACATTAGAAAAGCTTTCAATGTTGCAAACTGTTCACATATCTTTACTGGTGCATTTTTCTAACCAGTGGAGTGCAGTTCTTTGCTATAGGCTGCAGCTCAATTTGTAATAAAAACAAAGTTCAGAAATCTTGAACATGTTGGTCAGTAATAAATTATAATGACAGGAAAATAAAATATCTCAAGATTTTAGTGATTTTAGTGACTTTAGTGATTGTAAATTAGTTCCTGTCTGTTGTGGGCTCACCATCCTGCAGCTCCAGACACTCTGAAATCTAATGGAAAGAGAGTTTAGTTCTAGTAATTGGGCTTGCATTCCTCAAGTTAAGAATTATTGAGCCAAAGAGTAATACAGCAGAGAAACAGGTCTTGCTACCAATTATGTCCAGCACTTGGTCGATAGCCTTTTATGCCTTGGTGACTCAAGTGCTTTTCCCAAGATGTCTTCAATGTTATAGGAGTCTCTACCCCCACTGCACACTCAGACAGCATGTTCCAGATTCTAACCACTGCACCAGTGGAAACTTCCTTTTTAGATACCCTCTTCCCTCTTACTCTAAACCTATGACTTCTGGCTGTAGAATACTCTGTGATGGGGGAAAGTGTCCTACTTTCTTCCCTCTCTATGTCCTTCATCATTTTGCATACTTGTCAGACACCTCGCAGTAAACTCCTCTGCTCCAAGGAAAGCAAACCCAGCCAATTCAGTCTTTCCTCACAACTGAAACCCTAGGAATCTCCTCTGCACCCTGATGCCATCACTACATTCCTCATGTGGGAGACAAGAAATGCAGACGAAATTCCAGCTGTTCGCCGACCTCACTTCTCTTATATTCTGCCTCTCGCTTGCCTTCTTTGCCAGTTATTCAATTTTCCAATGAAAACCCTTGAGTTTCTGCCACACCACGTGAACAAAAATGTTGATATGACCAGATGAAGCCATGAATGGATTATTCTATCCTCTAAGTAACGTGGAAATTGGAGTTTATTTCGTGCCTATGCCTACACAATTCAATCTAATGAAAAGTAAAGCAGAGGTGAAAGTTAAATGGAAAACAGGGCACTAATTACAGGTTGGCACAAAGCTGAAATATCCCTCTGGGATTTTGTAGCTCCCTTATCCATTCCGACTCCCTTGTCCATTTGTTCCACCCCATCCCTCCCCACCAATCTCCCTCCTGGCACTTATCCTTGTAAGCAGAACAAGTGCTACACATGCCCTTACACTTCCTCCCTTACCACCATTCAGGGCCCCAGTCAGTCCTTCCAGGTGAAGTGACACTTCACCTGTGAGTCGGCTGGGGTGATATACTGCGTCTGGTGCTCCCGATGTGGCCTTCTATATATTGGCGAGACCCGACGCAGACTGGGAGACCGTTTGGGCTTTTTCCCCCCCCTCCCCCTTATCTTTCTCCCTAGGCCTCCTGTCCCACGATCCTCTCATATCCCTTTTGCCAATCAACTGTCCAGATCTTGGCTCCATCCCTCCCCCTCCTGTCATAGTTAACATAGTTACTGACAGCCTACATAGGGAAGAAATTAATAAAACGCCAAGCACAGGGATTCTCTTTAATTGCACTCCATTTAAGGTAAAAGCCATGTTTTTATAAAATGACTCATTTCTATAGCACTTGATCCAGAGGGAGAATTTGCAGGATTGTATGCTTCTGCGGAGGAGGCTTTATATCATTTCATTTAGTCCTTGTAACATTTGATTGACTCTGGCTTAAACGGTGAAGCTCTTGTGTGGTACATCATTCCTGGAGCAGGTGGTGTTGTGACATGAAGCTGAGAGCCCGAGGACACAATAGGACAATAACTGTGTTTGATTCTTAATCACACAAGGTACAACAGATTATCAGGTGGCAACACAAACTCACTGCAGATGTAGGAAATTTGAAACAGAAGCAGAGTGTGTGGGAAACACTCACCAGGTGAAACTGCATTTGTGGAAATAATTCAATTTGGTGACCTTTCTTCTGAACTGAGATAATTAGAAAACAATAAGCATGAGAAGACAAGGTGATCGAGAGAACAAATGGGAATGTCTGTGAGAGGGTTAAGACAAAATTGCCCAGCTAGGCCGTGTTGCCTATTTAGACGATGTTGCCTAGAAGAGATTGCTGAATGCTTACTAATGGCATCTCTTCATTCTGCAGAGCAACATGAGGGAGACAGCATGAGGCGCAATTGTTTTTGCAGTGATGTGTTAATAGAGGTGTTCAAGATTATACTGTCATGTACTGTACCTGATACTGTGATTGGGAGACTATCTGTCCTATTCTTGATCTATTCTACTTCATCTGTGTGAGATTTATAATTTCCATCTGTTCATCAATACTAATCTATAACCACAGAAAATTAAAAACTCTTTGGAAATTTTAAATTCAGCAGGAGGCTTTCTGTAATCAAATGGGTAGATGCCTTTGCCATTTAATAAGCTTGGGGTATCATTATTAAACAGATAAAATTGAGAGACGTTTGCTTCATTTCTCTTGTTCACTTATATCCGTTAATGAAGATTGATCTTATTGATTGGAGCACCCTGGATGAAATGCATGCAGTTACAATAAGAATGTGCAAGTTCCCAGAGTGAAGTTCAGGATTAAATCTGGGTCTCTGGTACTCAGAGACAGCAACTCTACCAGATGCACCACTGGGCTACCTTTTAAAGATCAAGCAGCAGTGATAGCGCCTGGAAGTTTTACACAGTTCATAGATCGTCACGACATTGTAAGACAGGCTGACACAGACATTTGTATTCACATGATCATCCATCAGGTGCTATCTCAATGGAGATATTGCAACTCCACAGTGTACAGCAAATGGCGATCAGGAATTTCACTCCAGGGAGCTTGGGTCACGAAGCAGACCTGTGGCAATGGGCTTATGGAGCTAATAACTCAGCTCATTCTTATATCCCCTAACAATGTCGATGGAAGACATTCAGCACACTAGGTCTTTGCTCACAATCCAAGGGAAATATGTGGTCCCGTGTGAACACAGTGGCAGCTGTCAGGATCAAACATGTGTTATTGGAGCTATGAGTACCAGCACTACCAGTGGTATCTCTGTGACCATATTGCTCACTAGACAGTACAGTCAGCATAAATTGGCCACTTCGATTGGATAGAGACAGTGCTCTGAATCACTGGTCTACTATAGAAATTACTCTCAGAGTGACATTTAACTAATTGCTGCCACAACATTTCCAGATATTCTGGAAAGAAGTGAAATAAATTACATAACTGGGAAAAACGATAATGATTTTCTTTCTTCTTGCAGGTTTTATACAAATTGTTTAAGACTTTCTGCATCATGCCCTCAATTGCAATGTCCGATATTTTGGTTGGAATTATCAAGTTCTTTCTTGTGGGATTCGGAGGTTTACTTGTGGGAGTTATTTACGGAATCATTGCAGCCCTTACCACTCGCTTCACGGAGAATATCCGCGTGATCGAACCTCTGTTCGTATTCCTGTACAGCTATTTGTCATACCTAACTGCCGAAATGTTGCACTTTTCTGGAATTGTAGCGTAAGTATTGTCTTCAACACTCTAATCTCACCGGTAAGCAATGCACCTAATAAGCATGCGGAAAAAATTGTTCTTGGACCTTTACCAGAGGACTTTGGAGCTCACCCGAGAGGAATTCTCGAGGGGAGAATTAAATTTCATGTTTTAGTTTTTGAGTTTCTCAATAATAATTGCATGCAGTTTTATCCTGCTTTTAATGGAAGGCCTGTGTTTGCTGAGGTTAAAGCAAAACTGACTCAGAGCCAAAGGTGCAAATGAGAATGAATGGTGGACTAAACGTCATTCAAGGTTGGACTTTGCAAGGTGCATTAAGGGAAGAAAGCGTTTTAGGATAAATGGACAGTTAGATTGATGCACTGTACTTGAAAGCAAATGAAATGAACCCGGTCCTTGGCTGGGGGATGGGAGCTGGAGTGACAGGGCAGTTGGTATACAAGTCGATGCAGCACGTCCTGAGACTGTGAGGAAGGACAGGGCAAAACTGCAGTCAGTGGGAACGTGGGGCTAAACTCAAAAGGGTGATGAATACAGGACTGAAGGTGTTGTATTTGAATGTGCACAGCGTACAGGGTTAGGTAGATGGTCCCGTAGCACAATTACAGATTGGCAAGTATGACATCGTGGGCATCACTGAATTGTGGCTAAAAGATCATAGCTGGGAGCTAAAATATCCCTAGATGCACATTATATCAAAAGGACAGGCAGGTAAGGAGAGACAGTGGGGTGGCTCTGCTAATTAAAACTGAAATCAAATCCTTAGGAAAAGGCGACATAGGATCAGAAAATGTAGAATCCTTGTGGGTAGGGTTAAGAAACTGCAAAGGTAAAAAGAGTCTGACGGGAGTGAAATGCACGCCTCCCAGCAGCAGCCAGGGTGTGGAATATAAATTAGAATAGGAGATAGAAAATGTATGCAATAAGGCCAATGTCACAATAGTCACAGGAGATTTCAGTATGCAGGTTAATTGGGAAAATCAGGTTGGTGCTGGATTGCAAAGATGGAATCTGTAGAATGCCTATGAGGTGACTTTTTAGAGCAGCTTGCAGGTTTGATTAGGGATCTTAAAGTAAAGGGACAGTTAGGAGGCAGTTATCATAATAAGGAATAATTCACCCTGCAGTTTGAGAGGGAGAAGATAAATTCAGGTGTATCAACTTTACAGTGGAGAAAAGGGAATTACAGAAGCACGAGAGAGGAGTTGGTCAAAGATGATTGGGAGGGGATACTAGCAGGGATGATGGCAAAAAACAATAGCTAGAGTTTCTGGTGGCAATTCAGAAGGTGCAGGATAGATACTCTACATCCCAATGATGAAGACAGGATGAGACAACCTTGGCTGATAAGCGAGGTCAAAGACAACAAAACATAAAATATGGCAAAAATTAGTGGGAAGTTAGAAGATTGAGAAGGTTTTAAAAACCAACAGAAGGCAACTAAAAAACTATTAGGAGAGAAAAGATGAAATATAAAGGTAAGCTAGCCAATAATATGAAAGAGGATACCAAATGTGTTTATAAATACAGAGAGTAAAAGAGAGGCAAAAGCAGATATCGGATCACTGGAAGATGGCACTGGAGAGGTAGTAATGGGGACAAAAAATGGCGGACTAACTTTGTGTCAGTCTTTACTGTGGAGGACATTATCAGTATGGTGGAAGTTCCAGGCGTCAGGGGTCATGAAGTGTGTGAAAATGTCATTCCATTCTTTAAGGAAGGAGAGAGGCAGAAGAAAGGAAATTATAAGCCAATAAGCCTGACATTAGTGATTGGGAAGATGTTGGATCCTATTATTAAGGCTGAGGTTTCAGGTTACATGGAACCACATGATAAGATGGGCCAAATAAAATAGGTCTTTGAGAAAATAACAGGTAGGATAGGGAAAGGAGAGTCAATGGATGCTGTTTATCTGGATTTTCAGAAGACCTTTGACAAAGTGCCACACATGAGGCTGCTAAGCAAGATAAAAGCCCATGGTCTTACAGGAGAGATACTAGCATGGATGGATGATTGGCTGACAGGCAAGAGGCTAAGAGTAGGAATGAATGGGGCCTTTTCTGGTTGGCTGCCAGTGATTAGTGGTATTCTGGTGTTGGGACCACTTCTTTTCACATTATATGTCAATGATTTAGATGACAGAATTAATGGCTTTGTTGCCTAGTTTGTGGACAATATGAAGGTAGGTGGAGGGGTGGGTAATGTTGAGGAAACAAGGAGTCTGCGGAAGGATTTAGAGAGATTGGAAGTATGAGCGAAGAGGTGGCAGATGGAATATAGTGTAGGGCAGTGTATGGTCAAGCACTTTAGTAGAAGGGAAAAAAGCACAGGCTAATTTCTAAATAGGGAGAAAATTCATGAAGTAGAGTGCAAAGAGACTTGGGAGTCCTCGTGTACGATTTCATAAAGATTAACTTGCAGGTTGACTCAGTGGTAAGGAAGGAAAATGCGATGTTAGCATTCACTTTGAGAAGACCAGAATATGAGTAAGCCTTTATAAGGCATTGATCAGACCACACTTGGAGTATTGTGAGCAGTTTTTGGGCCATTATCCAAAAAAAAATGTTTTGGCATTGGAGACAGTCCAGAGGATTCTGGGAATGAAAGGGTTAACTTATGAGGAACATTTGATGGTTCTGAGCTTGTGCTCACTGGAGTTTAGAAGAATTAAGGGTGACCTCATTGAAACATATTGAATATCAAAAAGCCAAGGTAGAGTGGATGGAAAGAATATTTCCTATAGTGATAGAGTCCAGGACCAGAGGACACAGCCTCATAATAGAAATCCATGTAGCACAGAGATGAGGAGGAATTTCTTTAGCCAGAGGGTGGTGAATCTGTGTAATTCATTGCCACAGATGGCTGTGGAGGCCAAGTCCTTGGGTATATTTAGTGCGGAGGTTGACATACTGTTGATTAGTCAGGGTGTCAGAGGTTATGGGGAGAAGACAGGCAAATGGAGTGGAGGGGGTAAGGATCAGACTTGATGGAATGGTGCAGTGGACTCAATGGGCTGAATGGCCTTATTCTGCTCCCAAGTCTTATGATTCAGAAGTGTGACATTTGAATGGTGTCTGTCTGCCTGAACTGTAAACTTCAGCTACAGCCTTACTTAAATTTCCTTATACTGCCATGTGATGCATGAAACATAATGCCCTACATAATACATAATGGTTTGCATTGCATACTTGATGCTTTGTATGACACAGCTTATGAATATGAGACAGATTGACAGTGCAAATGCCTTCCGAGGCCACTCACAAGAAACATACTTCTTGTGTTATGATAATTGTGGGGGATTTTAATATGCGAGTGGATTGGGAAAATCAGGTCGGCTCTAGATCTCAAGAGACAGAATTTGTAGAATGTCTGCGAGATGGCTTTTTAGAACAGCTTGTTGTTGAGCCCACTAGGGGATTGGTTGTACTGGAATCGGTATTGTGTAATGAACCGGAGGTGATTAGAGATTGAGGTGAAGGATCCCTTAGGAGGCAGTGATCATAACTTAAAGAGAAGCCGAAATCTGATGTGCCAGTATTTCAGTGGAGTAAAGGAAATTACGGTGGCATGAGAGAGGAACTGGCCAAAGTTAACTGAAAGGGACACTGGCGGGAAAGACGGCAGAGCAGCAGTGGCTGGAGTTTATGTGAGAAGTGAGGAAGGTGCAAGACAGGTATATTCCAAAACAGAAGAAATTTTCGAATGGAAAAAGGATGCAACCGTGGTTGACAAGAGAAGTCGAAGCCAGAGGATTGGGAAGTTTTTAAAAGCTTACAAAAGGAAACTAAGAAGGTCATTAAGAGGGAAAAGATTAACAATGAAAGGAAGCTAGCAAATGATATCAAAGAGGATACTAAAAGCTTTTTCAAGTATATAAAGAGTAAAAGACAGATGAGAGTAGCTATAGGACCGATAGAAAATGATGCTGGAGAAATTGTAATGGGAGATAAGGAGATGGTGGAGGAACTGAACGAGTATCTTGCATCAGTCTTCACTGAGGAAGACATCAGCAGTATACCGGGCACTCAAGGGTGGCAGGGAAGAGAAGTATGCGCAGTCACAATTACGACAGAGAAAGTACTCAGGAAGCTGAATAGTCTAAAGGTAGATAAATCTCCCGAACCAGATGGAATGCACCCTCGTGTTCTGAAGGAAGTAGCTGTGGAGATTGCGGAGACATTAGCGATGATCTTTCAAAAGTCGATAGATTCTGGCATGGTTCTGGAGGACTGGAAGATTGCAAATGTCACTCCGCTATTTAAGAAGGGGGCAAGGAAGCAAAAAGGAAATTATAGACTTGTTAGCTTGACATAGGTGGTTGGGAAGTTGTTGGAGTCAATTGTCAAGGATGAGGTTACGGAGTACTGGAGGCATATGAAAAGATAGGCAGAACTCAGCATGGATTCCTTAAAGGAAAATCCTGCCTGACAAACCTATTACAATTTTTTGAGGAAATTACAAGTTGAGTAGACAAGGGAGATGCAGTGGATGCTGTATATTTGGATTTTCAGAAGGCCTTTGACAAGGTGCCACACATGAGGCTACTTAACAAGATAAGAGCCCCTGGAATTACGGGAAAGTTACATATGTGGATAGAGCGTTGGCTGATTGGCAGAAAACAGAGAGTGGGAATAAAGGGATCCTATTCTGGTTGGCTGCCGATTACCAGTGGTGTTCCATCGGGGTCCATGTTGGGGCCGCTTCTTTTTACATTGTACATCAACGATTTGGTTTATGGAATAGATGGCTTTGTGGCTAAGTTTGCTGATGATACGAAGATAGGTGGAGGGGCCGGTAGTGCTGAGGAAACGGAGAGTCTGCAGAGAGATTTGGATAGATTGGAAAATGGGCAAAGAGGTGGCAAATGAAATACAATGTTGGAAAGTGTATGGTTATGCACTTTGGCAGAAGAAATAAACGGGCAGACTATTATTTAAATGGGGAAAGAATTCAAAGTTCTGAGATGCAACGGGACTTGGGAGTCCTCGTACAGGATACCCTTAAAGTTAACCTCCAGGTTGAGTCGGTAGTGAAGAAGGCGAATGCAATGTTGGCATTCATTTCTAGAGGAATAGAGTATAGGAGCATGGATGTGATGTTGAGGCTCTATAAGGCACTGGTGAGACCTCACTTGGAGTACTGTGGGCAGTTTTGGTCTCCTTATTTAAGAAAGGATGTGCTGACGTTGGAGAGGGTACAGAGAAGATTCACTAGAATGATTCCGGGAATGAGAGGGTTAACATATAAGGAACGTTTGTCCGCTCTTGGACTGTATTCCTTGGAGTTTAGAAGAATGAGGGGAGACCTCATAGAAACATTTCAAATGTTGAAAGGCATGAACAGAGTGGATGTGGCAAAGTTGTTTCCCATGATGGGGGAGTCTAGTACGAGAGGGCATGACTTAAGGATTGAAGGGTGCCCATTCAGAACAGAAATGCAAAGAAATTTTTTTAGTCAGAGGGTGGTGAATCTATGGAATTTGTTGCCACGGGCAACAGTGGATGCCAAGTCATTGGGTGTATTTAAGGCAGAGATTGATAGGTATCTGAGTAGCCAGGGTATCAAAGGTTATGGTAAGAAGGCGGGGGAGTGGGACTAAATGGGAGAATGGATCAGCTCTGATAAAATGGCAGAGCATACTCGATGGGCCGAATGGCTGACTTCTGCTCCTTTGTCTTATGGTCTTATATTTCACTTTAATGACATTGTCAATTATTAGTTTATTTTTGAAGGCATATGTTTTAGAACTTTCAAACTGCAGCATTTTCACAGCATTTTCTCCTTTGAAATACAAGGAATTGTGGACTGTTTTATTGGATCCCTTAAAATTATTTGTAACCTCTGTCAATCTCAGAATCCATCTCATTGTTGATATTATGTAAAATAAATGACTTTGTCACAAATCAAATTAAAGTTTAATTGTTAAAACAAAGCTATTTTCTCAGGCCTCACCCCTGGATACACCAGACCAAGGCCATGGATGTAGAGGGGAGCAATGGGGTGATAGATGTGGATGAATATATACATTATCATGGAGACAGCTTTTAATTAGTCAGAAACTCTAACAGTTGACGAGTCGAGTCTGCAATAAAAAAAGCACTAATGTTGTCAGCCCACAGGGTAACAGACAAACACTCCTGCACACTGCAATCCTTTCCACAAACCCCATAGACATTTTCAATGACAGCAGCAACATTTGGCTTCAGAGTAGCTGACGGGAACTCTCGCTCCTTCCAGAGACTGAATGTAATCTCCCAGGTTGAAGAATTTTGGAAGGGAAGGTGGAATGATGTTGGTTCTGTTTACTTATCCAACTTTCAACTGCTCATTGGGAAACCACAGTTATTGCTGACTGGTAATAACATCTTCTTCTATCTGGCAATCAACACAGGCACACCTCTAAGATGTCTGCTTGGCAAACTGCTCTACTCTCTCTGTGTTGCCAGGCACTGGTCAAACGGCATCTATAAATTCAATGATGACACCACAGAATCTGAGCAGAATCTCAGATGGCAATGAGGAGCAAGATGGATCGGCTGGTTGAGTGTTGCTGCAATACTAAGGAATTGATTATAGACTTCAGGAGGGTGAAGCCAGGAGAAACACACACCAGTCCTCACTGAGGGGCAGTCATGGAAAGGGTGAGCAACTTTTAGTTCCAGAGCATCAACATCTCAGAAATCTATCTTGGCTCAACACGTTGACACAACCACAAAGCAGGTACACCAGCGACAAGACTTGGTATGTTACTACAAAGCCATTAAATTTCTACAGATGTACAGCGGAGAGCATACGAGCTGGTTGTATCACAGTACACTATGGAGCCTCCAATGCACAGGGTCACAGGAGGCTGCAGAGGGTTGAGAACTCAGCCCGTTCCATCACAGGCACAACTGTCCTGCCATCGAGGACATCCATCACCAAAGACCTTCACCAACATCAGGGAGGAAGCACACAATGCTGAAGATGCACACTCAATGTTTTTGGGACAGCTTCTTTCCATCTGGCATCAGATTTCTGAATGGTTCATGAGCACTCTCTCAATATTCATCTTTTGCACTATTTATTTAATGTTGTAATTTATAGTTATTTTTATAATAATACCATACTGCTGCTGAAAACCAGCAAATATCACCTCCTATGTCAGTGATAATTAATCTGGCTTTGATTCTAACACTTGCAGTTTGTTTATGTGCTGAGGCTAAAATCCAATGGCACTGATCCTGAATCTAATGCCTTAGAGAATAGGCTAGAAAACTTTAACAGGATAGGAAAGTGCTTGACGAACTGCATGCTGATGAATGAAACAATATCAAGCAAAACCCAAAATGCTGGAAACGCTCAAAAGGAAAAGCAGCATCCAGGTGAGGTGAAAAAGAGTTAATGTATCAAGTTGGTAAATCTGGGAAGGAAATAAAAGCAAGATCACTACGCAGATTGTGGACACTGACTGCAGTACACTAGACTGGAAGAAATCAATCACTTCGTCAGCCAGGAAGACTGGTTCCCTGGATAGTTGGAAGAGGAAAAAGTGAAAAAGCGTGTATTGCACCAGTTGCGGTTGCAAGGGAAAGTGCTTTGAGAAGGAGAGTGGTTGGTGGGAACAAGAGTGGACCAGCGAGTTATGGAAGGACATGTTAGCAGGTTTCAAGCTGCTAGATCACTCCTTGAAGCAACTGGGTTTCACTGGTATTGTTGCAGATTTCAGCTGATCTGAGGACGAGAGACAAGACGCAGACATCAGGAAGTGACTGGATCATTGAAAGATGCAAAACTGATTGGGCTGGGGTGGTGTAAGTTCTCCTGTTGGTCATGCTGTGCTTAACAGAGGCATTATAGCACCATCGGAGATAGTAGACAAAATGCGAAATTATTGATTGATCAGCTTTGATCATTTGCAATATGTTAATCTATACCAACCGCATATTTATTTATTGTCTATTAACTTAGACTATTTATTTACCACACATCAGTAAACATCCTTAATGAGCCCCATTCAGAAACCCTGCATTCCCACTGCGTCTCCGTCTGGGAAGCTGCAGAAATAGCCCTATAGCGCATGCAGAAACCCTGCATTCCCACTGCGTCTCCGTGTGGGAAGCTGCAGAAATAGCCCTATAGCGCATGCAGAAACCCTGCATTCCCACTGCGTCTCCGTGTGGGAAGCTGCAGAAATAGCCCTATAGCGCATGTAGTATTGCAATCCAGTGTGCTACTCTCTGAAGCAGTTGACTACTGATGGGTCCTCAGTGGCTGTGGAAGCTGATCTGGTATCCACTTTCGGGATATCAGGATGGATTCCCTCAATGGAGGACGCCTGAGCGTGATGTTGTTTAATGTGAGGGGGCTGATTCAGGGGCAGCCACCACACGGTCCCTGACAGATCAGGGTCAGGGTCCAGAGCATTAAATGCAAAATGTCTAGGGGAGTGTTTACTGCAACAGCCTTCCTCCACCATTACTGCCCTTGCAAGGTGTAATTTTTCAACTGCTCCACTATTTAGGCCTTGGTTGGCTCGCTCTTTGTCTGGAACCTCACTCTTGACCTTAGCACAATGAATAACCCTACCAGGAGCTGAGCATCAGATGGCTAAATTCCAGAAAGTGTCACTCTCAGGATCTCAGAAGATCACACACCTCTCCATCATGACGAGGTGACAATCCTTGGAGAAGTATAACACATGGAAAGAGTGGCAGAAGTAGATAGGTTAGTGAAGAAGCCTTTGGACCTGCTGGCCTTTATCACTTAGGGAATTGAGAATAGCTTTACAAGGCATTCCTGAGGCTGTCTTGGTTCAGTTTAGTCACCTTGCTATAAGAAATTGTTTAGAGAAGATTTGCAAGATGCTGCAGGAATTCAAGGGACTGAGTATTGGAGAGAGGATGAGCACGTTGAGACTTTTCTCACTGGAGCATATGAGAATGAGAGGTGATCTGAGAGGTGTACAAAATCAAGTAGGCATCAACAAGGTGAACGCACAGTCTTGAGGAATCAGAACTAGAGTGCATCGGCTTAAGATGATATAACCTGAGGAGCACCCAGAATAGAGCGCACAGTGGTGGAATGAACTGCTAGAGGGTAAAATTCTAGAATATTAGAGAGTGACTGATATTGTTCCTTTATTTAAGGAGGGCAACAGAGAGACACTGGGGAGTTACAGTCTGGTGACTCTGACAACAGGCTGGTGAGTAAGTTACTGGAGTGGACAGGATCTATCAACATTTGGATGGGCAAGGATTGATTAGGCATAGTTTCCACAGCTATGGGCATGAAATGGTGCATGACAAACCTCTTAGTATTGATCAAAGAGGTAAGCAAAAGGATGGGTGAGAAGAGGGCAGTAGACATTGTCTATGTGAAACTTTTGACAAGCTCATGCATGCAGGCTATTCTTGAAGGTTAGATTGCATGAGATATAGGGGGAGATAATTAATTGGATTTGCAATCAGTTCAGTGGTTGGGAGTAGATTGTGATATTCATAGGCTGCAAGCCTGTGACTAGGGTTGTGCCACAGAGGCCGGTGCTGAGATCTATATTGTTCATTATTGATACAAATAACTTGGATGTGAATGTACAAGGCATGGTTCGTAAGTCTGCGGATGATAATTAAAAAGTGGTATCACAGACAGTGAAGAATGAGTGTGGGTAAAGAAGCCAAAGATTAATAAGTTGTTTTCAATTCTGATAAGTGAGAAAAAGAAGTTGCATTTTGGTAAGTCAAACAAAGTTAGGACTTATACAGTGAATGAGGAGTGTTGTAGAATGAGTGCAAGTCCATAGTTCCCTGAAAGGGATGTCACAGGCAGGAGAGGAAGGCGAAGGTGGTGTTTGGTATGACATCAGTCGGCACATTGACTATAGGTTGTTGCAGATATTCAAGATGTTAATGAGACAGAACTTGGTAAATTAAGTACAATTTTGTTATCAAAATTGATTAGTTTATTATAGTCAAATGTTCTGAGATGCAGGGAAAACGTTGTTTCGTATGCCATTCATACAGGTCATTGAGGTAATACAAAGGAAACGGTGAATGTTGTGTTCCGGTCACAGGTGCAGAATGTGGTGTTCCGGTCACAGGGAAAATGCAGAATGCAGTGTTCCGGTCACAGGTGGAGAATGCGGTGTTCCGTTCACAGGGAAAATGCGGAATGTGGTGTTCCGGTCACAGGTGCAGAATGTGGTGTTCCGGTCACAGGGAAAATGCGGAATGTGGTGTTCCAGTCACAGGTGCAGAACGCGGTGTTCCGGTCACTGGGAAAATACAGAATACAGTGTTCTGGTCACAGGTGCAAAATGCGGTGTTCTGGTCACAGGGAAAATGCAGAATGCAGTGTTCCGGTCACAGGGAAAATGCAGAATACATTTATAAAAAATATTCCAGGATCGATTATATTATAATCGATCCCCGCTTCTTGCCTAGTGTTAAAACCTGTGAATATGACACTATTGCTATATCTGATCATGCGCCTCTGAGTTTGTCTTTTGAATTTGATGATGTCGCTCTTGCCCGCCCACCTTGGCGCATGTCTCAGACATTATTGCAAAACTCTGACTTTGTCACTTTCATTGAAACCCAGATAAAGGATTTTTTTCTTTTTAATGATATAAGGGGTATGTCTAAGTTAGTTATATGGGATACATTTAAAGCATTTTTACGCGGTCAGATTACCTCTTATTCAGCTAAACTTAAAAAACAAACTAAAGCAAAATTAGATAGAATTTCAAAACAAGTTAAAGATTTAGATAATATTTATGCAATTTCCCCCAATACTGATTTATTTAAACAAAGGGTGGAACTTCAATCACAATATAACCTGTTATTAACTCATGCCATTGAAGGTTATTTGCTTAAGTTAAAGAGCCAATTTTATATGTTTGGAGATAAAAATAATAAATTGCTTGCATCTCAATTAAAAATGGCTGCAGCCAAAAGGCAAATCATGAAAATTCGTAGAAAAGATGGTACCTTAGCTCAGGAATATGAGGAAATTAATAAGATTTTTCAAGACTTTTATGCTGAGCTATATAAATCTCAATGTCCGTTAGATTCCTCTAAAATGAATGATTTTTTACGAAAGATTGTTTTTCCTAAAAGCTCGGCTGAGGGTCAAAAGATACTCGATGCTCAAATTACTGAAGCAGAAATTCATAAAGCTATTTTTTCAATGCAATCCGGTAAGTCCCCAGGACTTGATGGCTATCCCGTAGAATTTTTTTAAAAATTTGGAAATTTACTCTCTCCGTATATGTTGGAAATGTTTAAGGATTCTTTTGTGAAAGGTGACTTACCCTCTACATTTTATGAGGCCTCTATTTCTTTAATTCTTAAAAAAGATAAAGATCCTACTGACCGTGCTTCATATAGACCTATTTCATTACCGAATGTTGACGCTAAGATTTTGTCAAAGATAATGGCCAATCGGTTGGAGAATATTTTGGGTAAAATTATTTGTAAAGATCAAAAAGGCTTTATAAAGGGTCGTTATTCCTTTTCAAATGTTCGGAGACTACTTAATATTATATATTCATCCTCTTCTAAAATTCCACAACGTGTTGTATCTTTGGATGCTGAAAAAGCGTTCGACCGAGTCGAATGGAAATATTTACTCAATGTTCTAGAGAAACTTGGCTTTGGTGTTAATTTTAATAATTGGATTAAAATGATATATGAAGCCCCTATTGCTACTGTTGTTACTAACAATTGTAGGTCTCCTTTTTTTCAGCTTTCACGGGGGACAAGGCAAGGCTGTCCATTAAGTTCTTTGTTGTTTAATTTAATATTAGAACCCCTTGCTATTGCTCTTCATGAGGCTAAAAATATCCATGGGATCTTTGTGAATGAGACCATGCATAAGGTCTCTCTTTATGCTGATGATTTATTGGTTTATATATCTAACCCTGACGAATCCATTCCTGCCCTGTTAAAATTATTTAATGAATTCGGAGGTTTTTCAGGATATAAAATTAATTTTAGTAAAAGTGAATTATTTCCTTTAAATGATTCTGTTTCTATATATGATAATATTCCTTCTAAAGTTTCAGACTCTTTTAGATATTTAGGTATTGTAATTACTAAAAAGTATAAGGATCTTTATAAAGCTAATTTTGTTCCCTTAGTAGACTCTATGAAGTATTTATTTAGTAGATGGAGTCCACTTACATTTCACTTGTTGGTCGTATTCATATAGCTAAAATGATGATTTTACCGAAATTTTTATATTTATTTCAGAATATTCCTGTTTTTTTGACTAGGAGGTTTTTTGATTGGATTCATTCTATTATTTTATCTTTTATTTGGAATAATAAAAGACCAAGAATTAGTAAATGTCATTTACAAAAATTGAAAAAGGATAGAGGTCTTGCTTTGCCTAATTTTAGAATGTATTATTGGGCTGTTAATCTGCAATATATGTCTTTTTGGTTATACTGGGTTGATAAGAGTGATCGGCCAATTTGGGTAGATCTGGAACTAAAAGTTGTAAAACAGTTTTATTTAACTTTGTTATTGGGGGCTCCTTTACCTATGCAATTAGGTAAAGTTGTTAATTTAAACTTATATCCTGTGATTAAGTATTCTTTACAAATTTGTCTCCAGTTCCGCAATTCTTTTAATCTTACAAAATTTAAACTTCGTAGTTTAATTTACCGAAATTACTTCTTTAAGCCTTCTTTGAGTGATCCAATTTTTCAACTTTGGAAAAATAAAGGTATTAATTCTTTTTTGGATTTATTTAAAGAAGATAGATTGATGTCCTTTGAACAACTAACTGATAAATATTCTCTTTCATATTCACACTTCTTGCAATACCTTCAAGTTAGACATTTTTTACAAAAATATTTAATAATTTCCCTTACATATTGGAGGCTGA
This sequence comes from Mobula birostris, assembly GCF_030028105.1. Lineage (NCBI taxonomy): Eukaryota > Metazoa > Chordata > Chondrichthyes > Myliobatiformes > Myliobatidae > Mobula > Mobula birostris. The sequence continues at coordinate 56,904,954 of NC_092379.1, forward strand.
CCTGTTAGATACTATTATGAGTATGAATCCTTTGATTAAGGGTTCTATTGGAAGAATTTATAATTTATTATTATAATGGGATAAGCATCCTTTGTCTAAGATTAAGCAGGATTGGGAAAAGGAACTTAATTTGACTTTTATGACGGATGATTGGATGTGGATATTGAAGTTGGTTAACTCTTCTTCAATTTGTGCTAGCCATTCATTGATTCAATTTAAAATTGTACATTGTTATCATTTGACAAAGGAGAGACTTTCTAAAATCTTTCCTAATGTTGATAGTCATTGTGATAGATGTAAAACTGAGATAGCTACACTGACACATATGTAAACAACAGGAATTCTGCAGATGCTGGAAATTCAAGCAACACACATCAAAGTTGCTGGTGAACGCAGCAGGCCAGGCAGCATCTCTAGGAAGAGGTGCAGTCGACGTTTCAGGCCGAGACCCTTCGTCAGGACTCACGAAGGGTCTCGGCCTGAAACGTCGACTGCACCTCTTCCTAGAGATGCTGCCTCGCCTGCTGCGTTCACCAGCAACTTTTATCTGACACATATGTTTTGGTCTTGTTCTATATTGGAACAGTTCTGGAAGTCGATTTTCTCAACAATTTCTAAAGCACTTAAAATTAATTTACAACCTAATAAATTAACTTGGAATAGTTCCTCAAAATAATCATGGTATTTCTGTGTCTGACCAACATGTTATTCCATTTGTTACATTGATAGCTAGGAGGGCCATTTTGTTGAAGTGGAAGGATACATCAGCTCTCACTTTGTCACAATGGTTCTCTCAAGTGATGCTATGTCTTAGTTTGGAGAAAATTAGAAGTCGAACCTTTGAACCTTTATTTGATTTTGAGAAAAGATGCGGCTCATTTGCTCGTTATTATCATTTGAGTTAATTGATATAATTTTTCCACGATCTAATTGTAAATTCTTTTAGTGTATTTTCTTTTCTTGCTGGCGGTTTGATGTTTATTTTTAGAAGCTTTTTGTATGACGCATGACTCCGGGATTGTACACCTAATGGGTTCTCTTTTTTTTCTCACTTTCCTGCTTAGTAGTTTTTCTTTGTTATCACAAAATTTTGTTTTCAATCTTTAAGATGATTTTTTTTGAGGCATTGTAAGTGTTGTTACTTTGATGTACTCATGTTATTTTTCCTATATATATACAATAAAAAGATTTGAAAAGAAAAGAAAGAAAGACTGGATCGGCTGGGCTTGTACTCTTTGGAATTTAGAAGATTGAGGGGGATCTTATTGAAATGTATAAAATCCTAAAGGGATTGGAGAGCCGAGATGCAGGAAGATTGTTCCCGATGTTGGGGAAGTCCAGGACAAGGGGTCACAGTTTGAGGATAAAGGGGAAGCCTTTTAGGACCGAGATGAGGAAAAACTTCTTCACACAGAGAGTGGTGAATCTGTGGAATTCTCTGCCACAGGAAACAGTTGAGGCCAGTTCATTGGCTATATTTAAGAGGGAGTTAGATATGGCCCTTGTGGCTAAAGGGATCAGGGGGTATGGAGGGAAGGCTGGTACAGGGTTCTGAGTTGGATGATCAGCCATGATCATACTGAATGGCGGTGCATGCTTGAAGGGCTGAATAGCCTACTGGGGTTGTAGTTTCAGACGGATCGACAGAGGCTACAGGGTTGTAGATTCAGGCGGATCGACAGAGACTGTAAGGAGTTGTAGATTCAGAGGGATCGACAGAGGCAACAGGGTTGTAGATTCAGAGGGATCGACAGAGACTGTGAGGGGTTGTAGATTCAGACAGGTGGACAGAGGCAGTAAGGGGTTGTAGATTCAGACGGATCGACAGAGGCTGTAAATGGTTGTAGTATCAGACAGATCAACAGAGGCTGTAAGGGGTTGTAGATTCAGACAGATCGACAGAGGCTGTAAATGGTTGTAGATTCAGATGGATCAACAGAGGCTGCAGGGATTTGTAGATTCAGACAGATCAACAGAGGCTGTAAAGAGCTGTAGATTCAGACGGATCGACAGTGGCTGTAAAGGGCTGTAGATTCAGACGGATCGACAGAGGCTGTAAAGGGTTGAAGATTCAGATGGATCGACAGAGGCTGTAAAGGGTTGTAGATTCAGATGGATCGACAGAGGCTGCAGTGATTTGTAAATTCAGACGGATCAACAGCGGCTGTAAAGGGTTTTAGATTCAGTCGGATCGACAGAAGCCGTAAAGGGTTGTAGAGTCAGACGGATCGACAGAGGCTGCAGGGATTTGTAGATTCAGACAGATCGACAGAGGCTGTAAGGGGCTGTAGATTCAGACGGATCGACAGAGGCTGTAAATGGTTGTAGGTTCAGACGGATCGACAGAGACTGTAATGGGTTGTATATTCAGACGGATCAACAGAGGCTGTAAAGAGTTGTAGATTCAGACGGATCGACGGGGCTGTAAAGGGCTGTAGTTTCAGACGGATCGACAGAGGCTGTAAAGGGTTGAAGATTCAGACGGATCAACAGAGGCTGTAATGACTTGTAGATTCAGACAGATTGACAGAGGCTGTAAAGTTTTGTAGATTCAGTCGGATCGACAGAAGCTGTAAAGGGTTGTAGATTCAGACAGATCGACAGAGACAGTAAATGGTTGTAGATTCAGACGGACCGACAGAGTCTGTAAAGGGTTGTCGATTCAGACAGATCGACAGAGGCTGTAAAGTGTTGTAGGTTCAAACGTATCGACAGAGGCTGCAGGAGGTTGTAAATTCAGACGAATCGACAGAGGCTGTAAAGGGTTGCAGATTCATCCGGAACGACGGAGGCTGTAAAGGGTTGTAGATTCAGACGGATCGACGGGGCTGTAAAGGGCTGTAGTTTCAGACGGATCGACAGAGGCTGTAAAGGGTTGAAGATTCAGACGGATCAACAGAGGCTGTAATGACTTGTAGATTCAGACAGATTGACAGAGGCTGTAAAGTTTTGTAGATTCAGTCGGATCGACAGAAGCTGTAAAGGGTTGTAGATTCAGACAGATCGACAGAGACAGTAAATGGTTGTAGATTCAGACGGACCGACAGAGTCTGTAAAGGGTTGTCGATTCAGACAGATCGACAGAGGCTGTAAAGTGTTGTAGGTTCAAACGTATCGACAGAGGCTGCAGGAGGTTGTAAATTCAGACGAATCGACAGAGGCTGTAAAGGGTTGCAGATTCATCCGGATCGACAGAGGCTGTAAAGGGTTGTAGATTCAGACAGATCGACAAAAGCTATACGGGGCTGTAGATTCAGACGGATCGACAGAGGCTGTAAGGGGTTGTAGATTCACACGGATCGACAGAGGCTGTAAGGGGCTGTAGATTCAGACGGATCGACAGAGGCTACAGGGTTGTAGATTCAGACGGATCGACAGAGACTGTAAGGGGTTGTAGATTCAAAGGCATCGGCAGAGGCAACAGGGTTGTAGATTCAGAGGGATCGACAGAGACTGTAAGGGGTTGTAGATTCAGAGGGATCGACAGAGGCTGTAAGGGGTTGTAGATTCAGACAGATGGACGGAGGCTGTAAGGGGTTGTAGATTCAGACGGATCGACAGAGGCTGTAAAGGGTTGTAGATTCACACGGATCGACAGAGGCTGTAAGGGATTGTAGATTCAGAAGGATCGACAGAGGCTACAGGGTTGTAGATTCATACGGATCGACAGAGAATGTAAGGGGTTGTAGATTCAGAGGGATCGACAGAGGCAACAGGGATGCAGATGCAGAGGGATCGACAGAGACTGTAAGGGGTTGTAGATTCAGAGGGATCGACAGAGGCTGTAAGGGTTGTATATTCAGACAGATCGACCGAGGCTGTAAGGGGTTGTAGATTCAGACGGATTGACAGAGGCCGTAAAAGTTTGTAGATTCAGACAGATCGACAGAGGCTGCAGGGATTTGTAGATTCAGACAGATCGACAGAGGCTGGAAGGCCTGTAGATTCAGACGGATCGACAGAGGCTGCAGATCGACAGAGGCTGCAGGGGGTTGTAGATTCAGACAGATCGACAGAGGCCGTAAGGGGCTGTAGATTCAGTCAGATCGACAGAGGCTGTAAAGGGACGTAAATTCAGACGGATCGACAGAGAATGTAAAGGGTTATAGATTCAGATGGATCAACAGAGACTGCAGGGATTTCTAGATTCAGACAGATCAACAGAGGCTGTAAAGAGTTGTAGATTCAGACGGATCGACAGAGGCCGTAAGGGGTTGTAGATTCAGACAGATCGACAGAGGCTGTAAGGGTTTGTAGATTCAGACAGATCGACAGAGGCTGTAAAGGGTTGTAGATTCAGACAGATCGACAGAGGCTGTAAAGGGTTGTAGATTCAGACGGATCGACAGAGGCTGCAGATATTTGTAAATTCAGACAGAGGTTGTAAAGGGTTGTAGATTCAGGCGGATCGACACAGGCTGTTGTGTGTTAGATTCAGACAGGTCGACAGAGACTTTAAAGGGTTGTTGAATCAGACGGATCGACAGATAATGTAAAGGGTTGTAGATTCAAAGGGATCGATAGAGGCTGTAAGTGGTTGTAGAGTCAGACAGATTGACAGAGGCTGTAAAGGATTCTAGATTCAGACGGATTGACAGATGCAGTAAGTGGTTGTAGATTCAAACAGATCAACCCAGGCTGTAAAGGGTTGTAGATTCAGACAGATCGACAGAGAATGTAAAGGGTTGTAGATTCAGACGGACCGACAGAGGCTGCCGGGATCTGTAGATTCAGACAGATCGACAGAGGTTGTAAACTTTTGTAGATTCAGTCAGATCGACAGAAGCTGTAAATGGTTGTAGATTCAGACAGTTCGACAGAGACAGTAAATGGTTGTAGATTCAGACGGACCGACAGAGTCTGTAAAGGGTTGTCGATTCAGACAGATCGACAGAGTCTGTAAAGTCTTGTAGATTCAGACAGATTGACAGAGGCTGTAAAGAGTTGTAGGTTCAAACGTATCGACAGAGGCTGCAGGGGGTTGTAAATTCAGACAAATCGACAGAGGCTGTAAATTGTTGTAGATTCAGACGGATTGACAGATGCAGTAAGTGGTTGTAGATTCAGACGGACCAACAGAGTCTGTAAAGGGTTGTAGATTCATAGGGATCGACAGAGGCTGTAAGGGGTTGTAGATTCACACGGATCGACCGAGGCTGTAAGGTGTTGTAGATTCAAAGGGATCGACAGAGGCTACAGGGTTGTAGATTCAGACGGATCGACAGAGACTGTAAGGGGTTGTAGATTCAGAGGGATCGACAGAGGCAACAGGGTTGTAGATTCAGAGGGATCGACAGAGACTGTAAGGGGTTGTAGATTCAGAGGGATCGACAGAGGCTGTAAGGGGTTGTAGATTCACACGGATCGACAGAGGCTGTAAAGGATTGTAGATTCAGAAGGATCGACAGAGGCAACAGGGTTGTAGATTCATACGGATCGACAGAGAATGTAAGGGGTTGTAGATTCAGAGGGATCGACAGAGGCAACAGGGTTGTAGATTCAGAGGGATCGACAGAGACTGTAAGGGGTTGCAGATTCATTGGGATCGACAGAGGCTGTAAGGGATTGTAGATTCTGACAGATGGACAGAGGCTGTAAAGGGTTGTAGTTTCAGACAGATCGGCAGAGGCTGTCACAGGTTGTAGATTCACACAGATCGGCAGAGGCTGTAAGGGTGTATATTCAGACAGATCGACCGAGGCCGTAAAGGGTTGTAGATTCCGACAGATCGACAGAGGCTGCAGGGATTTGTAGATTCAGACAGATCGACAGAGGCTGTAAGGCCTGTAGATTCAGACGGATCGACAGAGGCTGCAGGGGGTTGTAGATTCAGACAGATCTACAGAGGCCGTAAGGGGCTGTAGATTCAGACAGATCGACAGAGGCTGTAAAGGGCTGTAGATTCAGACGGATCGACAGAGAATGTAAAGGGTTGTAGATTCAGATGGATCAACAGAGGCTGCAGGGATTTCTAGAGTCAGACAGATCAACAGAGGCTGTAAAGAGTTGTAGATTCAGACAGATCGACAGAGGCTGTAAGGGTTTGTAGATTCAGACAGATCGACAGAAGCTGTACGGGGCTGTAGATTCAGACGGATCGACAGAGGCTCTAAGGGGTTGTAGATTCACACGGATCGACTGAGGCTGTAAGGGGCTGTAGATTCAGACGGATCGTAAGAGACTGTAAGGGGTTGTAGATTCAAAGGGATCGACAGAGGCAACAGGGCTGTAGATTCAGAGGGATCGATAGAGACTTTAAGGGGTTGTAGATTCAGAGGGATCGACAGAGGCTATAAGGGGTTGTAGATTCAGACAGATGGACAGAAGCTGTACGGGGCTGTAGATTCAGACAGATCGACAGAGGCTGTAAGGGGTTGTAGGTTCACACGGATTGACAGAGGCTATAAGGGATTGTAGATTCAGAAGGATCGACAGAGGCTACAGGGTTGTAGATTCATACGGTTCGACAGAGAATGTAAGGGGTTGTAGATTCAGAGGGATCGACAGAGACTGTAAGGGGTTGCAGATTCAGAGGGATCGACAGAGGCTGTAAGGGATTGTAGATTCTGACAGATGGACAGAGGCTGTAAAGGGTTGTAGTTTCAGACAGATCAGCAGAGGCTGTCACAGGTTGTAGATTCACACAGATCGGCAGAGGCTGTAAGGGTTGTATATTCAGACAGATCGACCGAGGCTGTAAAGGGTTGTAGATTCAGACGGATTGACAGAGGCTGCAGATCGACAGAGGCTGCAGGGGGTTGTAGATTCAGACAGATCGACAGAGCCCGTAAGGGGCTGTAGATTCAGTCAGATCGACAGAGGCTGTAAAGGGATGTAGATTCAGACGGATCGACAGAGAATGTAAAGGGTTATAGATTCAGATGGATCAACAGAGACTGCAGGGATTTCTAGATTCAGACAGATCAACAGAGGCTGTAAAGGGTTGTAGATTCAGACGGATCGACAGAGGGTGTAAAGGGTTGTAGATTCAGACAGATCGACAGTGGCGGTAAAGGGTTGTAGATTCAGACGGATCGACAGAGGCTGTTGTGTGTTAGATTCAGACAGGTCGACAGAGACTTTAAAGGGTTGTTGAATCAGACGGATCGACAGATAATGTAAAGGGTTGTAGATTCAAAGGGATCGATAGAGGCTGTAAGTGGTTGTAGAGTCAGACAGATTGACAGAGGCTGTAAAGGCTTGTAGATTCAGACGGATTGACAGATGCAGTAAGTGGTTGTAGATTCAAACAGATCAACCCAGGCTGTAAAGGGTTGTAGATTAAGACAGATCGACAGAGAATGTAAAGGGCTGTAGATTCAGACGGACCGACAGAGGCTGCCGGGATCTGTAGATTCAGACAGATCGACAGAGGTTGTAAAGTTTTGTAGATTCAGTCGGATCGACAGAAGCTGTAAACGATTATAGATTCAGACAGTTCGACAGAGACAGTAAATGGTTGTAGATTCAGACGGACCGACAGAGTCTGTAAAGGGTTGTCGATTCAGACAGATCGACAGAGACAGTAAATGGTTGTAGATTCACACAGATCGGCAGAGGCTGTAAGGGTGTAGATTCAGACAGATCGACCGAGGCTGTAAGGGGTTGTAGATTCTGACGGATTGACAGAGGCCGTAAAGGGTTGCAGATTCCGACAGATCGACAGAGGCTGCAGGGATTTGTAGATTCAGACAGATCGACAGAGGCTGTAAGGCCTGAAGATTCAGACGGATCGACAGAGGCTGCAGGGGGTTGTAGATTCAGACAGATCTACAGAGGCCGTAAGGGGCTGTAGATTCAGACAGATCGACAGAGGCTGTAAAGGGCTGTAGATTCAGACGGATCGACAGAGAATGTAAAGAGTTGTAGATTCAGATGGCTCAACAGAGGCTGCAGGGATTTCTAGATTCAGACAGATCAACAGAGGCTGTAAACAGTTGTAGATTCAGACAGATCGACAGTGGCGGTAAAGGGTTGTAGACTCAGACGGATCGACAGAGGCTGTAAGGGTTTGTAGATTCAGACAGATCGACAGAGGCTGTAAAGGGTTGTAGATTCAGACAGATCGACAGTGGCGGTAAAGGGTTGTAGATTCAGACGGATCGACAGAGGCTGCAGATATTTGTAAATTCAGACGGATCGATAGTGGCTGTAAAGGGTTGTAGATTCAGGCGGATCGACACAGGCTGTTGTGTGTTAGATTCAGACAGGTCGACAGAGACTTTCAAGGGTTGTTGAATCAGACGGATCGACAGATAATGTAAAGGGTTGTAGATTCAAAGGGATCGATAGAGGCTGTAAGTGGTTGTAGAGTCAGACAGATCGACAGAGGGTGTAAGGGGCTGTAGGTTCAGACGATCGACAGAGGTTGTAAGGGGTTGCAGATTCAGACGGATCGACAGAAGCTGTAAAGGGTTGTAGATTCAGCCGGATCGACAGAGACTGTAAAGGGTTGTAGATTCAGACAGATTGACAGAAGCTGTACGGGGCTCTAGATTCAGACGGATCGACAGAGGCTGCAGGGGGTTGTAGATTCAGACAGATCTACAGAGGCCGTAAGGGGCTGTAGATTCAGACAGATCGACAGAGGCTGTAAAGGGCTGTAGATTCAGACGGATCGACAGAGGCTGCAGGGGGTTGTAGATTCAGACAGATCTACAGAGGCCGTAAGGGGCTGTAGATTCAGACAGATCGACAGAGGCTGTAAAGGGCTGTAGATTCAGACGGATCGACAGAGAATGTAAAGAGTTGTAGATTCAGATGGCTCAACAGAGGCTGCAGGGATTTCTAGATTCAGACAGATCAACAGAGGCTGTAAACAGTTGTAGATTCAGACGGATCGACAGAGGCCGTAAGGGGTTGTAGATTCAGACAGATCGACAGAGGCTGTAAGGGTTTGTAGATTCAGACGGATCGACAGAGGGTGTAAAGGGTTGTAGATTCAGACAGATCGACAGTGGCGGTAAAGGGTTGTAGATTCAGATGGATCGACAGAGGCTGCAGATATTTGTAAATTCAGACGGATCGACAGTGGCTGTAAAGGGTTGTAGATTCAGGCGGATCGACACAGGCTGTTGTGTGTTAGATTCAGACAGGTCGACAGAGACTTTCAAGGGTTGTTGAATCAGACGGATCGACAGATAATGTAAAGGGTTGTAGATTCAAAGGGATCGATAGAGGCTGTAAGTGGTTGTAGAGTCAGACAGATCGACAGAGGCTGTAAGGGTTTGTAGATTCAGACAGATCGACAGAAGCTGTACGGGGCTGTAGATTCAGACGGATCGACAGAGGCTCTAAGGGGTTGTAGATTCACACGGATCGACTGAGGCTGTAAGGGGCTGTAGATTCAGACGGATCGTAAGAGACTGTAAGGGGTTGTAGATTCAAAGGGATCGACAGAGGCAACAGGGCTGTAGATTCAGAGGGATCGATAGAGACTTTAAGGGGTTGTAGATTCAGAGGGATCGACAGAGGCTATAAGGGGTTGTAGATTCAGACAGATGGACAGAAGCTGTACGGGGCTGTAGATTCAGACAGATCGACAGAGGCTGTAAGGGGTTGTAGGTTCACACGGATTGACAGAGGCTATAAGGGATTGTAGATTCAGAAGGATCGACAGAGGCTACAGGGTTGTAGATTCATACGGTTCGACAGAGAATGTAAGGGGTTGTAGATTCAGAGGGATCGACAGAGACTGTAAGGGGTTGCAGATTCAGAGGGATCGACAGAGGCTGTAAGGGATTGTAGATTCTGACAGATGGACAGAGGCTGTAAAGGGTTGTAGTTTCAGACAGATCAGCAGAGGCTGTCACAGGTTGTAGATTCACACAGATCGGCAGAGGCTGTAAGGGTTGTATATTCAGACAGATCGACCGAGGCTGTAAAGGGTTGTAGATTCAGACGGATTGACAGAGGCTGCAGATCGACAGAGGCTGCAGGGGGTTGTAGATTCAGACAGATCGACAGAGCCCGTAAGGGGCTGTAGATTCAGTCAGATCGACAGAGGCTGTAAAGGGATGTAGATTCAGACGGATCGACAGAGAATGTAAAGGGTTATAGATTCAGATGGATCAACAGAGACTGCAGGGATTTCTAGATTCAGACAGATCAACAGAGGCTGTAAAGGGTTGTAGATTCAGACGGATCGACAGAGGGTGTAAAGGGTTGTAGATTCAGACAGATCGACAGTGGCGGTAAAGGGTTGTAGATTCAGACGGATCGACAGAGGCTGTTGTGTGTTAGATTCAGACAGGTCGACAGAGACTTTAAAGGGTTGTTGAATCAGACGGATCGACAGATAATGTAAAGGGTTGTAGATTCAAAGGGATCGATAGAGGCTGTAAGTGGTTGTAGAGTCAGACAGATTGACAGAGGCTGTAAAGGCTTGTAGATTCAGACGGATTGACAGATGCAGTAAGTGGTTGTAGATTCAAACAGATCAACCCAGGCTGTAAAGGGTTGTAGATTAAGACAGATCGACAGAGAATGTAAAGGGCTGTAGATTCAGACGGACCGACAGAGGCTGCCGGGATCTGTAGATTCAGACAGATCGACAGAGGTTGTAAAGTTTTGTAGATTCAGTCGGATCGACAGAAGCTGTAAACGATTATAGATTCAGACAGTTCGACAGAGACAGTAAATGGTTGTAGATTCAGACGGACCGACAGAGTCTGTAAAGGGTTGTCGATTCAGACAGATCGACAGAGACAGTAAATGGTTGTAGATTCACACAGATCGGCAGAGGCTGTAAGGGTGTAGATTCAGACAGATCGACCGAGGCTGTAAGGGGTTGTAGATTCTGACGGATTGACAGAGGCCGTAAAGGGTTGCAGATTCCGACAGATCGACAGAGGCTGCAGGGATTTGTAGATTCAGACAGATCGACAGAGGCTGTAAGGCCTGAAGATTCAGACGGATCGACAGAGGCTGCAGGGGGTTGTAGATTCAGACAGATCTACAGAGGCCGTAAGGGGCTGTAGATTCAGACAGATCGACAGAGGCTGTAAAGGGCTGTAGATTCAGACGGATCGACAGAGAATGTAAAGAGTTGTAGATTCAGATGGCTCAACAGAGGCTGCAGGGATTTCTAGATTCAGACAGATCAACAGAGGCTGTAAACAGTTGTAGATTCAGACAGATCGACAGTGGCGGTAAAGGGTTGTAGACTCAGACGGATCGACAGAGGCTGTAAGGGTTTGTAGATTCAGACAGATCGACAGAGGCTGTAAAGGGTTGTAGATTCAGACAGATCGACAGTGGCGGTAAAGGGTTGTAGATTCAGACGGATCGACAGAGGCTGCAGATATTTGTAAATTCAGACGGATCGATAGTGGCTGTAAAGGGTTGTAGATTCAGGCGGATCGACACAGGCTGTTGTGTGTTAGATTCAGACAGGTCGACAGAGACTTTCAAGGGTTGTTGAATCAGACGGATCGACAGATAATGTAAAGGGTTGTAGATTCAAAGGGATCGATAGAGGCTGTAAGTGGTTGTAGAGTCAGACAGATCGACAGAGGGTGTAAGGGGCTGTAGGTTCAGACGATCGACAGAGGTTGTAAGGGGTTGCAGATTCAGACGGATCGACAGAAGCTGTAAAGGGTTGTAGATTCAGCCGGATCGACAGAGACTGTAAAGGGTTGTAGATTCAGACAGATTGACAGAAGCTGTACGGGGCTCTAGATTCAGACGGATCGACAGAGGCTGCAGGGGGTTGTAGATTCAGACAGATCTACAGAGGCCGTAAGGGGCTGTAGATTCAGACAGATCGACAGAGGCTGTAAAGGGCTGTAGATTCAGACGGATCGACAGAGGCTGCAGGGGGTTGTAGATTCAGACAGATCTACAGAGGCCGTAAGGGGCTGTAGATTCAGACAGATCGACAGAGGCTGTAAAGGGCTGTAGATTCAGACGGATCGACAGAGAATGTAAAGAGTTGTAGATTCAGATGGCTCAACAGAGGCTGCAGGGATTTCTAGATTCAGACAGATCAACAGAGGCTGTAAACAGTTGTAGATTCAGACGGATCGACAGAGGCCGTAAGGGGTTGTAGATTCAGACAGATCGACAGAGGCTGTAAGGGTTTGTAGATTCAGACGGATCGACAGAGGGTGTAAAGGGTTGTAGATTCAGACAGATCGACAGTGGCGGTAAAGGGTTGTAGATTCAGATGGATCGACAGAGGCTGCAGATATTTGTAAATTCAGACGGATCGACAGTGGCTGTAAAGGGTTGTAGATTCAGGCGGATCGACACAGGCTGTTGTGTGTTAGATTCAGACAGGTCGACAGAGACTTTCAAGGGTTGTTGAATCAGACGGATCGACAGATAATGTAAAGGGTTGTAGATTCAAAGGGATCGATAGAGGCTGTAAGTGGTTGTAGAGTCAGACAGATCGACAGAGGGTGTAAGGGGCTGTAGGTTCAGACGATCGACAGAGGTTGTAAGGGGTTGTAGATTCAGACGGATCGACAGAAGCTGTAAAGGGTTGTAGATTCAGCCGGATCGACAGAGACTGTAAGGGGCTGTAGATTCAGACGGATGGAAAGAGACTGTAAGGGGTTGTAGATTCAAAGGGATCGACAGAGGCAACAGGGCTGTAGATTCAGAGGGATCGATAGAGACTGTAAGGGGTTGTAGATTCAGAGGGATCGACAGAGGCTGTAAGGGGTTGTAGATTCAGACAGATGGACAGAAGCTGTACGGGGCTGTAGATTCAGACGGATTGACAGAGGCTGTAAGGGGTTGTAGATTCAGACGGATCGACAGAGGCTGTACGGGGTTGTAGGTTCACACGGATCGACAGAGGCTGTAAGGGATTGTAGATTCAGAAGGATCGACAGAGGCTACAGGGTTGTAGATTCATACGGATCGACAGAGAATGTAAGGGGTTGTAGATTCAGAGGGATCGACAGAGGCAACAGGGTTGTAGATGCAGAGGGATCGACAGAGACTGTAAGGGGTTGTAGATTCAGAGGGATCGACAGAGGCTGTAAGGGATTGTAGATTCTGACAGATGGACAGAGGCTGTAAAGGGTTGTATTTTCAGACAGATCAGCAGAGGCTGTAACAGGTTGTAGATTCAGACGGATCGACAGAGGCCGTAAAGGGTTGTAGATTCAGACAGATCGACAGAGGCTGCAGGGATTTGTAGATTCAGACAGATCGACAGAGACTGTAAGGCCTGTACACTCAAACGGATTGACAGAGGCTGCAGATCGACAGAGGCTGCGGGGGGCTGTAGATTCAGACAGATCGACAGAGAATGTAAAAGGTTGTAGATTCAGATGGATCAACAGAGGCTGCTGGGATTTCTAGATTCAGACAGATCAACAGAGGCTGTAAAGAGTTGAAGATTCAGACGGATCGACAGAGGCCGTAAGGGGTTGTAGATTCAGAGAGATCGACAGAGGCTGTAAGGGGTTGTAGATTCAGAGAGATCGACAGAGACTGTAAGGGTTTGTAGATTCAGACAGATCGACAGAGGCTGTAAAGGGTTGTAGATTCAGACAGATCGACAGTGGCGGTAAAGGTTTGTAGATTCAGATGGATCGACAGAGTCTGCAGATATTTGTAAATTCAGACGGATCGACAGAGTCTGTAAAGGGTTGTAGATTCAGAAGGATCGACACAGGCTGTTGTGTGGTAGATTCAGACCGGTCGACAGAGACTTTAAAGGGTTGTTGAATCAGACGGATCGACAGAGGATGTAAGGGATGTAGATTCAGATGGATTGACAGATGTTGTAAAGGGTTGTAGATTCAGACAGATCGAAAGAGAGTGTAAGGAGTTGTAGATTAAGACAGATCGACAGAGGCTGTAAAGGGTTGTGGATTCAAACAGATCGACTGAGGCCATAAATGGTTGTAGATTCAGCCGGTTTGACAGATGCAATAAGTGTTTGTAGATTCAGGCAGGTCAACAGAAGCAGTAAAGGGTTGTAGATTCAGACGGATCGACAGAGGCTATAAAGATTTGTAGACTCAGACGGATTGACAGAGGCTACAGGGTTGTAGATTCAGAGGGATCGACAGAGACTGTAAGGGGTTGTAGAATCAGAGGGATCGACAGAGTCCGTATGGTGTTGTAGATTCTGACAGATGGACAGAGGCTGTAAGGGGTTGTAGATTCACACGGATCGACAGAGGCTGTAAGGAGTTGTAGATTCAGACGGATCGACAGAGGCTACAGGGTTGTAGATTCAGAAGGATCGACACAGGCTGTTGTGTGGTAGATTCAGACCGGTCGACAGAGACTTTAAAGGGTTGTTGAATCAGACGGATCGACAGAGGATGTAAGGGATGTAGATTCAGATGGATTGACAGATGTTGTAAAGGGTTGTAGATTCAGACAGATCGAAAGAGAGTGTAAGGAGTTGTAGATTAAGACAGATCGACAGAGGCTGTAAAGGGTTGTGGATTCAAACAGATCGACTGAGGCCATAAATGGTTGTAGATTCAGCCGGTTTGACAGATGCAATAAGTGATTGTAGATTCAGGCAGGTCAACAGAAGCAGTAAAGGGTTGTAGATTCAGACGGATCGACAGAGGCTATAAAGATTTGTAGACACAGACGGATGGACAGAGGCTACAGGGTTGTAGATTCAGAGGGATCGACAGAGACTGTAAGGGGTTGTAGAATCAGAGGGATCGACAGAGTCCGTATGGTGTTGTAGATTCTGACAGATGGACAGAGGCTGTAAGGGGTTGTAGATTCAGACGGATCGACAGAGGCTACAGGGTTGTAGATTCAGACGGATCGACAGAGACTGTAAGGGGTTGTAGATTCAGAGGGATCGACAGAAGCTGTAAGGTGTTGTTGATTCAGACAGATGGACAGAGGCTGTAAGGGGTTGTAAATTCACACGGATCGACAGAGGCTGTAAGGAGTTGTAGATTCAGACGGATCGACAGAGGCTACAGGGTTGTAGATTCAGACGGATCGACAGAGACTGTAAGGGGTTGTAGATTCAGAGGGATCGACAGAAGCTGTAAGGTGTTGTAGATTCAGACAGATGGACAGAAGCTGTACGGGGCTGTAGATTCAGATGGATCGACAGAGGCTGTCACAGGTTGTAGATTCACACAGATCGGCAGAGGCTGTAAGGGTGTAGATTCAGACAGATCGACCGAGGCTGTAAGGGGTTGTAGATTCACACAGATCGACAGAGGCTGTAAGGGGTTGTAGATTCAGACGGATCGACAGAGGCTACAGGGTTGTAGATTCAGATGGATCGACAGAGACTGTAAGGGGTTGTAGATTCAAAGGGATCGACAGAGGCTGTAAGGGATTGTAGATTCTGACAGATGGACAGAGGCTGTAAAGGGTTGTAGTTTCAGACAGATCGGCAGAGGCTGTAAAGGGTTGTATTTTCAGACAGATCGGCAGAGGCTGTAAGGGTGTAGATTCAGACAGATCGACCGAGGCTGGAAGGGGTTGTAGATTCTGACGGATTGACAGAGGCCGTAAAGGGTTGCAGATTCAGACAGATCGACAGAGGCTGCAGGGATTTGTATATTCAGACAGATCGACAGAGGCTGTAAGGCCTGTAGATTCAGACGGATCGACAGAGGCTTCAGATGGACAGAGGCTGCAGGGGGTTGTAGATTCAGACAGATCGACAGCGGCCGTAAGGGGCTGTAGATTCAGACAGATCGACAGAGGCTGTAAAGGGCTGTAGATTCAGACGGATCGACAGAGAATGTAAAGGGTTGTAGATTCAGATGGATCAACAGAGGCTGCAGGGATTTCTAGATTCAGACAGATCGACAGAGGCTGTAAGGGTTTGCAGATTCAGACAGATCGACAGAGGCTGTAAAGGGTTGTAGATTCAGAAGGATCGACAGAGGCTGTAAAAGGTTGTAGGTTCAGGCGGATCGACACAGGCTGTTGTGTGTTAGATTCAGACAGGTCGACAGAGACTTTAAAGGGTTGTTGAATCAGACGGATCGACAGAAGCTGTACGGGGCTGTAGATTCAGACGGATCGACAGAAGCTGTACGGGGCTGTAGATTCAGATGGATCGACAGAGGCTACAGGATTGTACATTCAGACGGATCGACAGAGACTGTAAGGGGTTCTAGATTCAAAGGGATCGACAGAGGCAACAGGGTTGTAGATTCAGAGGGATCGACAGAGACTGTGAGGGGTTGTAGATTCAGAGGGATCGACAGAGGCTGTAAGGGGTTGTAGATTCAGACAGATCGACTGAGGCTGTAAGGGGTTGTAGATTCACACGGATCGACAGAGGCTGTAAGGGATTGTAGATTCAGAAGGATCGACAGAGGCTGCAGGGTTGTAGATTCATACGGATCGACAGAGAATGTAAGGGGTTGTAGATTCAGAGGGATCGACAGAGGCAACAGGGTTGTAGATGCAGAGGGATCGACAGAGACTGTAAGGGGTTGCAGATGCAGAGGGATCGACAGAGGATGTAAGGGATTGTAGATTCTGACAGATGGACAGAGGCTGTAAAGAGTTGTAGTTTCAGACAGATCAGCAGAGCCTGTCACAGGTTGTAGATTCACACAGATCGGCAGAGGCTGTAAGGGTGTAGATTCAGACAGATCGACAGAGGCTGCAGGGATTTGTAGATTCAGACAGATCGACAGAGGCTGTAAGGCCTGTAGATTCAGACGGATCGACAGAGGCTGCATATCGACAGAGGCTGCAGGGCGTTGTAGATTCAGACATATCGACAGAGGCCGTAAGGGGCTGCAGATTCAGACAGATCGACAGAGGCTGTAAAGGGCTGTAGATTCAGACGGATCGACAGAGGCTGCAGATATTTGTAAATTCAGACGGATCGACAGAGGCTGTAAAAGGTTGTAGGTTCAGGCGGATCGACACAGGCTGTTGTGTGTTAGATTCAGAGAGGTCGACAGAGACTTTAAAGGGTTGATGAATCAGACGGATCGACAGATAATGTAAAGGGTTGTAGATTCAAAGGGATCGATAGAGGCTGTAAGTGGTTGTAGAGTCAGACAGATCGACAGAGGCTGTAAAGGGTTGTTGATTCAGCCGGATCGACAGAGGCTGTAAAGGGTTGTAGATTCAGACAGATTGACAGAAGCTGTACGGGGCTGTAGATTCAGACGGATCGACAGAGGCTGTAAAGGGTTGTAGATTCAGACGGATCGACAGAGGCTGTAAGGGGCTGTAGATTCAGACGGATCGACAGAGGCTACAGGGTTGTAGATTCAGACGGATCGAAAGAGACTGTAAGGGGTTGTAGATTCAAAGGGATCGACAGAGGCAACAGGGCTGTAGATTCAGAGGGATCGATAGAGACTGTAAGGTGTTGTAGATTCAGACGGATCGACAGAGGCTGTAAGGGGTTGTAGATTCAGACAGATGGACAGAAGCTGTACGGGGCTGTAGATTCAGACGGATCGACAGAGGCTGTAAGGGCTTGTAGGTTCACACGGATCGACAGAGGCTGTAAGGGATTGTAGATTCAGAAGGATCGACAGAGGCTACAGGGTTGTAGATTCATACGGATCGACAGAGAATGTAAGGGGTTCTAGATTCAGAGGGATCGACAGAGGCAACAGGGTTGTAGATGCAGAGGGATCGACAGAGACTGTAAGGGGTTGTAGATTCAGAGGGATCGACAGAGGCTGTAAGGGATTGTAGATTCTGACAGATGGACAGAGGCTGTAAAGGGTTGTAGTTTCAGACAGATCGGCAGAGGCTGTAACTGGTTGTAGATTCACACAGATCGACAGAGGCTGTAAGGGTTGTAGATTCAGACAGGTCGACTGAGGCTGTGAGGGGTTGTAGATTCAGACAGATCGACAGAGGCTGCAGGGACTTGTAGATTCAGACAGATCGACAGAGACTGTAAGGCCTGTACATTCAGACGGATCGACAGAGGCTGCAGATCGACAGAGGCTGCGGGGGGCTGTAGATTCAGACAGATCGACAGAGGTCGTAAGGGGCTGTAGATTCAGACAGGTCGACAGAGGCTGTAAAGGGCTGTAGATTCAGACGGATCGACAGAGAATGTAAAGGGTTGTAGATTCAGATGGATCAACAGAGGCTGCAGGGATTTCTAGATTCAGACAGATCAACAGAGGCTGTAAAGAGTTGTAGATTCAGACGGATCGACAGAGGCCGTAAGGGGTTGTAGATTCAGGCAGATCGACAGAGGCTGTAAGGGTTTGCAGATTCAGACATATCGACAGAGGCTGTAAAGAGTTGTAGATTCAGACGGATTGACAGTGGCGGTAAATGGTTGTAGGTTCAGGCGGATCGACACAGGCTGTTGTGTGTTAGATTCAGACAGGTCGACAGAGACTTTAAAGGGTTGTTGAATCAGACGGATCGACAGATAATGTAAAGGGTTGTAGATTCAAAGGGATCGATAGAGGCTGTAAGTGGTTGTAGAGTCAGACAGATCGACAGAGGCTGTAAAGGGTTGTAGATTCAGACGGATCGACAGAAGCTGTAAAGGGTTGTAGATTCAGCCGGATCGACAGAGGCTGTAAAGGGTTGTAGATTCAGACAGAACGACAAAAGCTGTACGGGGCTGTAGATTCAGACGGATCGACAGAGGCTGTAAGGGGTTGTAGATTCACACGGATCGACTGAGGCTGTAGGGGCTGTAGATTCAGACGGATCTGCAGGGTTGTAGATTCAGACGGATTGACAGATGTAATAAGTGGTTGTAGATTCAGACTGACCAACAGAGTCTGTAAAGGGTTGTAGATTCAGAGGGATCGACAGAGGCTGTAAGGTGTTGTAGATTCAGACAGATGGACAGAAGCCGTACGGGGCTGTAGGTTCAGACGGATCAACAGAGTGTGTAAGGGGTTGTAGATTCACACGGATCGACCGAGGCTGTAAGGTGTTGTAGATTCAGATGGATCGACAGAGGCTACAGGGTTGTAGATTCAGACGGATCGACAGTGACTGTAAGGGGTTGTAGATTCAAAGGGATCGACAGAGGCAACAGGGTTGTAGATTCAGAGGGATCGACAAAGACTGTAAGGGGTTGTAGATTCAGAGGGATCGACAGAGGCTGTAAGGGGTTGTAGATTCACACGGATCGACAGAGGCTGTAAGGGATTGTAGATTCAGAAGGATCGACAGAGGCTACAGGGTTGTAGATTCATACGGATTGACAGAGAATGTAAGGGGTTGTAGATTCAGACGGATCGACAGAAGCTGTAAAGGGTTGTAGATTCAGCCGGATCGACAGAGGCTGTAAAGGGTTGTAGATTCAGACAGATCGACAGAAGCTGTACGGGGCTGTAGATTCAGACGGATCGACAGAGGCTGTAAGGGGTTGTAGATTCACACGGATCGACTGAGGCTGTAAGGGGCTGTAGATTCAGACGGATCGACTGAGGCTGTAAGGGGTTGTAGATTCAGACGGATCGACAGAGGCTACAAGGTTGTAGATTCAGACGGATCAAAAGAGACTGTAAGGGGTTGTAGATTCAAAGGGATCGACAGAGGCAACAGGGTTGTAGATTCCGACAGATCGATAGAGACTGTAAGGGGTTGTAGATTCAGAGGGATCGACAGAGGCTGTAAGGGGTTGTAGATTCAGACAGATGGACAGAAGCTGTACGGGGCTGTAGATTCAGACGTATCGACAGAGGCTGTAAGGGGTTGTAGGTTCACACGGATCGACAGAGGCTGTAAGGGATTGTAGATTCAGAAGGATCGACAGAGGCTACAGGGTTGTAGATTCATACGGATCGACAGAGAATGTAAGGGGTTGTAGATTCAGAGGGATCGACAGAGGCAACAGGGTTGTAGATGCAGAGGGATCGACAGAGACTGTAAGGGGTTGTAGATTCAGAGGGATCGACAGAGGCTGTAAGGGATTGTAGATTCTGACAGATGGACAGAGGCTGTAAAGGGTTGTATTTTCAGACAGATCAGCAGAGGCTGTAACAGGTTGTAGATTCAGACGGATCGACAGAGGCCGTAAAGGGTTGTAGATTCAGACAGATCGACAGAGGCTGCAGGGATTTGTAGATTCAGACAGATCGACAGAGACTGTAAGGCCTGTACACTCAAACGGATTGACAGAGGCTGCAGATCGACAGAGGCTGCGGGGGGCTGTAGATTCAGACAGATCGACAGAGAATGTAAAAGGTTGTAGATTCAGATGGATCAACAGAGGCTGCTGGGATTTCTAGATTCAGACAGATCAACAGAGGCTGTAAAGAGTTGAAGATTCAGACGGATCGACAGAGGCCGTAAGGGGTTGTAGATTCAGAGAGATCGACAGAGGCTGTAAGGGGTTGTAGATTCAGAGAGATCGACAGAGACTGTAAGGGTTTGTAGATTCAGACAGATCGACAGAGGCTGTAAAGGGTTGTAGATTCAGACAGATCGACAGTGGCGGTAAAGGTTTGTAGATTCAGATGGATCGACAGAGTCTGCAGATATTTGTAAATTCAGACGGATCGACAGAGTCTGTAAAGGGTTGTAGATTCAGAAGGATCGACACAGGCTGTTGTGTGGTAGATTCAGACCGGTCGACAGAGACTTTAAAGGGTTGTTGAATCAGACGGATCGACAGAGGATGTAAGGGATGTAGATTCAGATGGATTGACAGATGTTGTAAAGGGTTGTAGATTCAGACAGATCGAAAGAGAGTGTAAGGAGTTGTAGATTAAGACAGATCGACAGAGGCTGTAAAGGGTTGTGGATTCAAACAGATCGACTGAGGCCATAAATGGTTGTAGATTCAGCCGGTTTGACAGATGCAATAAGTGTTTGTAGATTCAGGCAGGTCAACAGAAGCAGTAAAGGGTTGTAGATTCAGACGGATCGACAGAGGCTATAAAGATTTGTAGACTCAGACGGATTGACAGAGGCTACAGGGTTGTAGATTCAGAGGGATCGACAGAGACTGTAAGGGGTTGTAGAATCAGAGGGATCGACAGAGTCCGTATGGTGTTGTAGATTCTGACAGATGGACAGAGGCTGTAAGGGGTTGTAGATTCACACGGATCGACAGAGGCTGTAAGGAGTTGTAGATTCAGACGGATCGACAGAGGCTACAGGGTTGTAGATTCAGAAGGATCGACACAGGCTGTTGTGTGGTAGATTCAGACCGGTCGACAGAGACTTTAAAGGGTTGTTGAATCAGACGGATCGACAGAGGATGTAAGGGATGTAGATTCAGATGGATTGACAGATGTTGTAAAGGGTTGTAGATTCAGACAGATCGAAAGAGAGTGTAAGGAGTTGTAGATTAAGACAGATCGACAGAGGCTGTAAAGGGTTGTGGATTCAAACAGATCGACTGAGGCCATAAATGGTTGTAGATTCAGCCGGTTTGACAGATGCAATAAGTGATTGTAGATTCAGGCAGGTCAACAGAAGCAGTAAAGGGTTGTAGATTCAGACGGATCGACAGAGGCTATAAAGATTTGTAGACACAGACGGATGGACAGAGGCTACAGGGTTGTAGATTCAGAGGGATCGACAGAGACTGTAAGGGGTTGTAGAATCAGAGGGATCGACAGAGTCCGTATGGTGTTGTAGATTCTGACAGATGGACAGAGGCTGTAAGGGGTTGTAGATTCAGACGGATCGACAGAGGCTACAGGGTTGTAGATTCAGACGGATCGACAGAGACTGTAAGGGGTTGTAGATTCAGAGGGATCGACAGAAGCTGTAAGGTGTTGTTGATTCAGACAGATGGACAGAGGCTGTAAGGGGTTGTAAATTCACACGGATCGACAGAGGCTGTAAGGAGTTGTAGATTCAGACGGATCGACAGAGGCTACAGGGTTGTAGATTCAGACGGATCGACAGAGACTGTAAGGGGTTGTAGATTCAGAGGGATCGACAGAAGCTGTAAGGTGTTGTAGATTCAGACAGATGGACAGAAGCTGTACGGGGCTGTAGATTCAGATGGATCGACAGAGGCTGTCACAGGTTGTAGATTCACACAGATCGGCAGAGGCTGTAAGGGTGTAGATTCAGACAGATCGACCGAGGCTGTAAGGGGTTGTAGATTCACACAGATCGACAGAGGCTGTAAGGGGTTGTAGATTCAGACGGATCGACAGAGGCTACAGGGTTGTAGATTCAGATGGATCGACAGAGACTGTAAGGGGTTGTAGATTCAAAGGGATCGACAGAGGCTGTAAGGGATTGTAGATTCTGACAGATGGACAGAGGCTGTAAAGGGTTGTAGTTTCAGACAGATCGGCAGAGGCTGTAAAGGGTTGTATTTTCAGACAGATCGGCAGAGGCTGTAAGGGTGTAGATTCAGACAGATCGACCGAGGCTGGAAGGGGTTGTAGATTCTGACGGATTGACAGAGGCCGTAAAGGGTTGCAGATTCAGACAGATCGACAGAGGCTGCAGGGATTTGTATATTCAGACAGATCGACAGAGGCTGTAAGGCCTGTAGATTCAGACGGATCGACAGAGGCTTCAGATGGACAGAGGCTGCAGGGGGTTGTAGATTCAGACAGATCGACAGCGGCCGTAAGGGGCTGTAGATTCAGACAGATCGACAGAGGCTGTAAAGGGCTGTAGATTCAGACGGATCGACAGAGAATGTAAAGGGTTGTAGATTCAGATGGATCAACAGAGGCTGCAGGGATTTCTAGATTCAGACAGATCGACAGAGGCTGTAAGGGTTTGCAGATTCAGACAGATCGACAGAGGCTGTAAAGGGTTGTAGATTCAGAAGGATCGACAGAGGCTGTAAAAGGTTGTAGGTTCAGGCGGATCGACACAGGCTGTTGTGTGTTAGATTCAGACAGGTCGACAGAGACTTTAAAGGGTTGTTGAATCAGACGGATCGACAGAAGCTGTACGGGGCTGTAGATTCAGACGGATCGACAGAAGCTGTACGGGGCTGTAGATTCAGATGGATCGACAGAGGCTACAGGATTGTACATTCAGACGGATCGACAGAGACTGTAAGGGGTTCTAGATTCAAAGGGATCGACAGAGGCAACAGGGTTGTAGATTCAGAGGGATCGACAGAGACTGTGAGGGGTTGTAGATTCAGAGGGATCGACAGAGGCTGTAAGGGGTTGTAGATTCAGACAGATCGACTGAGGCTGTAAGGGGTTGTAGATTCACACGGATCGACAGAGGCTGTAAGGGATTGTAGATTCAGAAGGATCGACAGAGGCTGCAGGGTTGTAGATTCATACGGATCGACAGAGAATGTAAGGGGTTGTAGATTCAGAGGGATCGACAGAGGCAACAGGGTTGTAGATGCAGAGGGATCGACAGAGACTGTAAGGGGTTGCAGATGCAGAGGGATCGACAGAGGATGTAAGGGATTGTAGATTCTGACAGATGGACAGAGGCTGTAAAGAGTTGTAGTTTCAGACAGATCAGCAGAGCCTGTCACAGGTTGTAGATTCACACAGATCGGCAGAGGCTGTAAGGGTGTAGATTCAGACAGATCGACAGAGGCTGCAGGGATTTGTAGATTCAGACAGATCGACAGAGGCTGTAAGGCCTGTAGATTCAGACGGATCGACAGAGGCTGCATATCGACAGAGGCTGCAGGGCGTTGTAGATTCAGACATATCGACAGAGGCCGTAAGGGGCTGCAGATTCAGACAGATCGACAGAGGCTGTAAAGGGCTGTAGATTCAGACGGATCGACAGAGGCTGCAGATATTTGTAAATTCAGACGGATCGACAGAGGCTGTAAAAGGTTGTAGGTTCAGGCGGATCGACACAGGCTGTTGTGTGTTAGATTCAGAGAGGTCGACAGAGACTTTAAAGGGTTGATGAATCAGACGGATCGACAGATAATGTAAAGGGTTGTAGATTCAAAGGGATCGATAGAGGCTGTAAGTGGTTGTAGAGTCAGACAGATCGACAGAGGCTGTAAAGGGTTGTTGATTCAGCCGGATCGACAGAGGCTGTAAAGGGTTGTAGATTCAGACAGATTGACAGAAGCTGTACGGGGCTGTAGATTCAGACGGATCGACAGAGGCTGTAAAGGGTTGTAGATTCAGACGGATCGACAGAGGCTGTAAGGGGCTGTAGATTCAGACGGATCGACAGAGGCTACAGGGTTGTAGATTCAGACGGATCGAAAGAGACTGTAAGGGGTTGTAGATTCAAAGGGATCGACAGAGGCAACAGGGCTGTAGATTCAGAGGGATCGATAGAGACTGTAAGGTGTTGTAGATTCAGACGGATCGACAGAGGCTGTAAGGGGTTGTAGATTCAGACAGATGGACAGAAGCTGTACGGGGCTGTAGATTCAGACGGATCGACAGAGGCTGTAAGGGCTTGTAGGTTCACACGGATCGACAGAGGCTGTAAGGGATTGTAGATTCAGAAGGATCGACAGAGGCTACAGGGTTGTAGATTCATACGGATCGACAGAGAATGTAAGGGGTTCTAGATTCAGAGGGATCGACAGAGGCAACAGGGTTGTAGATGCAGAGGGATCGACAGAGACTGTAAGGGGTTGTAGATTCAGAGGGATCGACAGAGGCTGTAAGGGATTGTAGATTCTGACAGATGGACAGAGGCTGTAAAGGGTTGTAGTTTCAGACAGATCGGCAGAGGCTGTAACTGGTTGTAGATTCACACAGATCGACAGAGGCTGTAAGGGTTGTAGATTCAGACAGGTCGACTGAGGCTGTGAGGGGTTGTAGATTCAGACAGATCGACAGAGGCTGCAGGGACTTGTAGATTCAGACAGATCGACAGAGACTGTAAGGCCTGTACATTCAGATGGATCGACAGAGGCTGCAGATCGACAGAGGCTGCGGGGGGCTGTAGATTCAGACAGATCGACAGAGGTCGTAAGGGGCTGTAGATTCAGACAGGTCGACAGAGGCTGTAAAGGGCTGTAGATTCAGACGGATCGACAGAGAATGTAAAGGGTTGTAGATTCAGATGGATCAACAGAGGCTGCAGGGATTTCTAGATTCAGACAGATCAACAGAGGCTGTAAAGAGTTGTAGATTCAGACGGATCGACAGAGGCCGTAAGGGGTTGTAGATTCAGGCAGATCGACAGAGGCTGTAAGGGTTTGCAGATTCAGACATATCGACAGAGGCTGTAAAGAGTTGTAGATTCAGACGGATTGACAGTGGCGGTAAATGGTTGTAGGTTCAGGCGGATCGACACAGGCTGTTGTGTGTTAGATTCAGACAGGTCGACAGAGACTTTAAAGGGTTGTTGAATCAGACGGATCGACAGATAATGTAAAGGGTTGTAGATTCAAAGGGATCGATAGAGGCTGTAAGTGGTTGTAGAGTCAGACAGATCGACAGAGGCTGTAAAGGGTTGTAGATTCAGACGGATCGACAGAAGCTGTAAAGGGTTGTAGATTCAGCCGGATCGACAGAGGCTGTAAAGGGTTGTAGATTCAGACAGAACGACAAAAGCTGTACGGGGCTGTAGATTCAGACGGATCGACAGAGGCTGTAAGGGGTTGTAGATTCACACGGATCGACTGAGGCTGTAGGGGCTGTAGATTCAGACGGATCTGCAGGGTTGTAGATTCAGACGGATTGACAGATGTAATAAGTGGTTGTAGATTCAGACTGACCAACAGAGTCTGTAAAGGGTTGTAGATTCAGAGGGATCGACAGAGGCTGTAAGGTGTTGTAGATTCAGACAGATGGACAGAAGCCGTACGGGGCTGTAGGTTCAGACGGATCAACAGAGTGTGTAAGGGGTTGTAGATTCACACGGATCGACCGAGGCTGTAAGGTGTTGTAGATTCAGATGGATCGACAGAGGCTACAGGGTTGTAGATTCAGACGGATCGACAGTGACTGTAAGGGGTTGTAGATTCAAAGGGATCGACAGAGGCAACAGGGTTGTAGATTCAGAGGGATCGACAAAGACTGTAAGGGGTTG
Organism: Mobula birostris; assembly: GCF_030028105.1. Classification (NCBI taxonomy): domain Eukaryota; kingdom Metazoa; phylum Chordata; class Chondrichthyes; order Myliobatiformes; family Myliobatidae; genus Mobula; species Mobula birostris. The sequence goes on from NC_092379.1 coordinate 56,930,784, forward strand.
TAGATTCAGAGGGATCGACAGAGGCTGTAAGGGGTTGTAGATTCACACGGATCGACAGAGGCTGTAAGGGATTGTAGATTCAGAAGGATCGACAGAGGCTACAGGGTTGTAGATTCATACGGATTGACAGAGAATGTAAGGGGTTGTAGATTCAGACGGATCGACAGAAGCTGTAAAGGGTTGTAGATTCAGCCGGATCGACAGAGGCTGTAAAGGGTTGTAGATTCAGACAGATCGACAGAAGCTGTACGGGGCTGTAGATTCAGACGGATCGACAGAGGCTGTAAGGGGTTGTAGATTCACACGGATCGACTGAGGCTGTAAGGGGCTGTAGATTCAGACGGATCGACTGAGGCTGTAAGGGGTTGTAGATTCAGACGGATCGACAGAGGCTACAAGGTTGTAGATTCAGACGGATCAAAAGAGACTGTAAGGGGTTGTAGATTCAAAGGGATCGACAGAGGCAACAGGGTTGTAGATTCCGACAGATCGATAGAGACTGTAAGGGGTTGTAGATTCAGAGGGATCGACAGAGGCTGTAAGGGGTTGTAGATTCAGACAGATGGACAGAAGCTGTACGGGGCTGTAGATTCAGACGTATCGACAGAGGCTGTAAGGGGTTGTAGGTTCACACGGATCGACAGAGGCTGTAAGGGATTGTAGATTCAGAAGGATCGACAGAGGCTACAGGGTTGTAGATTCATACAGATCGACAGAGAATGTAAGGGGTTGTAGATTCAGACAGATCGACAGAGGCAACAGGGTTGTAGATGCAGAGTGATCGACAGAGACTGTGAGGGGTTGTAGATTCAGAGGGATCGACAGAGGCTGTAAGGGATTGTAGATTCTGACAGATGGACAGAGGCTGTAAAGGGTTGTAGTTTCAGACAGATGGGCAGAGGCTCTAACAGGTTGTAGATTCACACAGATCGACAGAGGCTGTAAGGGTTGTAGATTCAGACAGATCGACCGAGGCTGTGAGGGGTTGTAGATTCAGACGGATCGACAGAGGCCGTAAAGGGTTGTAGATTCAGACAGATCGACAGAGGCTGCAGGGATTTGTAGATTCAGACAGATCGACAGAGACTGTAAGGCCTGTATATTCAGACGGATCGACAGAGGCTGCAGATCGACTGAGGCTGCGGGGGGCTGTAGATTCAGACAGATCGACAGAGGCTGTAAAGGGTTGTTGATTCAGACGGGTCGACAGAGAATGTAAAAGGTTGTATATTTAGATGGATCAACAGAGGCTGCTCGGATTTCTAGATTCAGACAGATCAACAGAGGCTGTAAAGATTTGTAGACTCAGACGGATTGACAGAGGCTACAGGGTTGTAGATTCAGAGGGATCGACAGAGACTGTAAGGGGTTGTAGAATCAGAGGGATCGACAGAGTCCGTATGGTGTTGTAGATTCTGACAGATGGACAGAGGCTGTAAGGGGTTGTAGATTCACACGGATCGACAGAGGCTGTAAGGAGTTGTAGATTCAGACGGATCGACGGAGGCTACAGGGTTGTAGATTCAGAAGGATCGACACAGGCTGTTGTGTGGTAGATTCAGACCGGTCGACAGAGACTTTAAAGGGTTGTTGAATCAGACGGATCGACAGAGGATGTAAGGGATGTAGATTCAGATGGATTGACAGATGTTGTAAAGGGTTGTAGATTCAGACAGATCGAAAGAGAGTGTAAGGAGTTGTAGATTAAGACAGATCGACAGAGGCTGTAAAGGGTTGTCGATTCAAACAGATCGACTGAGGCCATAAATGGTTGTAGATTCAGCCGGTTTGACAGATGCAATAAGTGTTTGTAGATTCAGGCAGGTCAACAGAAGCAGTAAAGGGTTGTAGATTCAGACGGATCGACAGAGGCTATAAAGATTTGTAGACTCAGACGGATTGACAGAGGCTACAGGGTTGTAGATTCAGAGGGATTGACAGAGACTGTAAGGGGTTGTAGAATCAGAGGGATCGACAGAGTCCGTATGGTGTTGTAGATTCTGACAGATGGACAGAGGCTGTAAGGGGTTGTAGATTCACACGGATCGACAGAGGCTGTAAGGAGTTGTAGATTCAGACGGATCGACAGAGGCTACAGGGTTGTAGATTCAGAAGGATCGACACAGGCTGTTGTGTGGTAGATTCAGACCGGTCGACAGAGACTTTAAAGGGTTGTTGAATCAGACGGATTGACAGAGGATGTAAGGGATGTAGATTCAGATGGATTGACAGATGTTGTAAAGGGTTGTAGATTCAGACAGATCGAAAGAGAGTGTAAGGAGTTGTAGATTAAGACAGATCGACAGAGGCTGTAAAGGGTTGTCGATTCAAACAGATCGACTGAGGCCATAAATGGTTGTAGATTCAGCCGGTTTGACAGATGCAATAAGTGTTTGTAGATTCAGGCAGGTCAACAGAAGCAGTAAAGGGTTGTAGATTCAGACGGATCGACAGAGGCTATAAAGATTTGTAGACACAGACGGATTGACAGAGGCTACAGGGTTGTAGATTCAGAGGGATCGACAGAGACTGTAAGGGGTTGTAGAATCAGAGGGATCGACAGAGTCCGTATGGTGTTGTAGATTCTGACAGATGGACAGAGGCTGTAAGGGGTTGTAGATTCACACGGATCGACAGAGGCTGTAAGGAGTTGTAGATTCAGACGGATCGACAGAGGCTACAGGGTTGTAGATTCAGACGGATCGACAGAGACTGTAAGGGGTTGTAGATTCAGAGGGATCGACAGAAGCTGTAAGGTGTTGTTGATTCAGACAGATGGACAGAGGCTGTAAGGGGTTGTAAATTCACACGGATCGACAGAGGCTGTAAGGAGTTGTAGATTCAGATGGATCGACAGAGGCTGTAAAGGGCTGTAGATTCAGACGGATCGACAGAGAATGTAAAGGGTTGTAGATTCAGATGGATCAACAGAGGCTGCAGGGATTTCTAGATTCAGACAGATCGACAGAGGCTGTAAGGGTTTGCAGATTCAGACAGATCGACAGAGGCTGTAAAAGGTTGTAGGTTCAGGCGGATCGACACAGGCTGCTGTGTGTTAGATTCAGACAGGTCGACAGAGACTTTAAAGGGTTGTTGAATCAGACGGATCGACAGAAGCTGTACGGGGCTGTAGATTCAGACGGATCGACAGAAGCTGTACGGGGCTGTAGATTCAGATGGATCGACAGAGGCTACAGGATTGTACATTCAGACGGATCGACAGAGACTGTAAGGGGTTCTAGATTCAAAGGGATCGACAGAGGCAACAGGGTTGTAGATTCAGAGGGATCGACAGAGACTGTGAGGGGTTGTAGATTCAGAGGGATCGACAGAGGCTGTAAGGGGTTGTAGATTCACATGGATCGACAAAGGCTGTAAGGGATTGTAGATTCAGAAGGATCGACAGAGGCAACAGGGTTGTAGATGCAGAGGGATCGACAGAGACTGTAAGGGGTTGCAGATGCAGAGGGATCGACAGAGGCTGTAAGGGATTGTAGATTCTGACAGATGGACAGAGGCTGTAAAGAGTTGTAGTTTCAGACAGATCAGCAGAGCCTGTCACAGGTTGTAGATTCACACAGATCGGCAGAGGCTGTAAGGGTGTAGATTCAGACAGATCGTCCGAGGCTGTAAGGGGTTGTAGATTCTGACGGATTGACAGAGGCCGTAAAGGGTTGTAGATTCAGACAGATCGACAGAGGCTGCAGGGATTTGTAGATTCAGACAGATCGACAGAGGCTGTAAGGCCTGTAGATTCAGACGGATCGACAGAGGCTGCATATCGACAGAGGCTGCAGGGCGTTGTAGATTCAGACATATCGACAGAGGCCGTAAGGGGCTGTAGATTCAGACAGATCGACAGAGGCTGTAAAGGGCTGTAGATTCAGACGGATCGACAGAGGCTGCAGATATTTGTAAATTCAGACGGATCGACAGAGGCTGTAAAAGGTTGTAGGTTCAGGCGGATCGACACAGGCTGTTGTGTGTTAGATTCAGACAGGTCGACAGAGACTTTAAAGGGTTGATGAATCAGACGGATCGACAGATAATGTAAAGGGTTGTAGATTCAAAGGGATCGATAGAGGCTGTAAGTGGTTGTAGAGTCAGACAGATCGACAGAGGCTGTAAAGGGTTGTAGATTCAGCCGGATCGACAGAGGCTGTAAAGGGTTGTAGATTCAGACAGATTGACAGAAGCTGTACGGGGCTGTAGATTCAGACGGATCGACAGAGGCTGTAAGGGGCTGTAGATTCAGACGGATCGACAGAGGCTACAGGGTTGTAGATTCAGACGGATCAAAAGAGACTGTAAGGGGTTGTAGATTCAAAGGGATCGACAGAGGCAACAGGGCTGTAGATTCAGAGGGATCGATAGAGACTGTAAGGTGTTGTAGATTCAGACGGATCGACAGAGGCTGTAAGGGGTTGTAGATTCAGACAGATGGACAGAAGCTGTACGGGGCTGTAGATTCAGACGGATCGACAGAGGCTGTAAGGGGTTGTAGGTTCACACGGATCGACAGAGGCTGTAAGGGATTGTAGATTCAGAAGGATCGACAGAGGCTACAGGGTTGTAGATTCATACGGATCGACAGAGAATGTAAGGGGTTGTAGATTCAGAGGGATCGACAGAGGCAACAGGGTTGTAGATGCAGAGGGATCGACAGAGACTGTAAGGGGTTGTAGATTCAGAGGGATCGACAGAGGCTGTAAGGGATTGTAGATTCTGACAGATGGACAGAGGCTGTAAAGGGTTGTAGTTTCAGACAGATCGGCAGAGGCTGTAACAGGTTGTAGATTCACACAGATCGACAGAGGCTGTAAGGGTTGTAGATTCAGACAGGTCGACTGAGGCTGTGAGGGGTTGTAGATTCAGACAGATCGACAGAGGCTGCAGGGACTTGTAGATTCAGACAGATCGACAGAGACTGTAAGGCCTGTACATTCAGACGGATCGACAGAGGCTGCAGATCGACAGAGGCTGCGGGGAGCTGTAGATTCAGACAGATCGACAGAGGTCGTAAGGGGCTGTAGATTCAGACAGATCGACAGAGGCTGTAAAGGGCTGTAGATTCAGACGGATCGACAGAGAATGTAAAGGGTTGTAGATTCAGATGGATCAACAGAGGCTGCAGGGATTTCTAGATTCAGACAGATCAACAGAGGCTGTAAAGAGTTGTAGATTCAGACGGATCGACAGAGGCCGTAAGGGGTTGTAGATTCAGGCAGATCGACAGAGGCTGTAAGGGTTTGCAGATTCAGACAGATGGACAGAGGCTGTAAAGAGTTGTAGATTCAGACGGATTGACAGTGGCGGTAAATGGTTGTAGGTTCAGGCGGATCGACACAGGCTGTTGTGTGTTAGATTCAGACAGGTCGACAGAGACTTTAAAGGGTTGTTGAATCAGACGGATCGACAGATAATGTAAAGGGTTGTAGATTCAAAGGGATCGATAGAGGCTGTAAGTGGTTGTAGAGTCAGACAGATCGACAGAGGCTGTAAAGGGTTGTAGATTCAGACGGAACGACAGAAGCTGTAAAGGGTTGTAGATTCAGCCGGATCGACAGAGGCTGTAAAGGGTTGTAGATTCAGACAGAACGACAAAAGCTGTACGGGGCTGTAGATTCAGACGGATCGACAGAGGCTGTAAGGGGTTGTAGATTCACACGGATCGACTGAGGCTGTAGGGGCTGTAGATTCAGACGGATCTGCAGGGTTGTAGATTCAGACGGATTGACAGAGGCTGTAAAGGGTTGTAGGTTCAAACGTAGCGACAGAGGCTGTAAATGGTCGTAGATTCAGACGGATCGATAGAGGCTGTAAAGGGTTGTCGATTCAGACAGATTGACAGAGGCTGTAAAGGGTTGTAGGTTCAAACGTTTCGACAGAGGCTGCAGGGGGTTGTAAATTCAGACGAATCGACAGAGGCTGTAAAGTGTTGTAGATTCAGACGGATTGACAGATGTAATAAGTGGTTGTAGATTCAGACTGACCAACAGAGTCTGTAAAGGGTTGTAGATTCAGAGGGATCGACAGAGGCTGTAAGGGGTTGTAGATTCAGACAGATGGACAGAAGCCGTACGGGGCTGTAGGTTCAGACGGATCAACAGAGGGTGTAAGGGGTTGTAGATTCACACGGATCGACCGAGGCTGTAAGGTGTTGTAGATTCAGATGGATCGACAGAGGCTACAGGGTTGTAGATTCAGACGGATCGACAGAGACTGTAAGGGGTTCTAGATTCAGAGGGATCGACAGAGGCAACAGGGTTGTAGATTCAGAGGGATCGACAAAGACTGTAAGGGGTTGTAGATTCAGAGGGATCGACAGAGGCTGTAAGGGGTTGTAGATTCACACGGATCGACAGAGGCTGTAAGGGATTGTAGATTCAGAAGGATCGACAGAGGCTACAGGGTTGTAGATTCATACGGATTGACAGAGAATGTAAGGGGTTGTAGATTCAGACGGATCGACAGAAGCTGTAAAGGGTTGTAGAATCAGCCGGATCGACAGAGGCTGTAGAGGGTTGTAGATTCAGACAGATCGACAGAAGCTGTACGGGGCTGTAGATTCAGACGGATCGACAGAGGCTGTAAGGGGTTGTAGATTCACACGGATCGACTGAGGCTGTAAGGGGCTGTAGATTCAGACGGATCGACAGAGGCTACAAGGTTGTAGATTCAGACGGATCAAAAGAGACTGTAAGGGGTTGTAGATTCAAAGGGATCGACAGAGGCAACAGGGTTGTAGATTCCGACAGATCGATAGAGACTGTAAGGGGTTGTAGATTCAGAGGGATCGACAGAGGCTGTAGGGGGTTGTAGATTCAGACAGATGGACAGAAGCTGTACGGGGCTGTAGATTCACACGGATCGACAGAGGCTGTAAGGGGTTGTAGATTCAGACGGATCGACAGAGGCTGTAAGGGGTTGTAGATTCAGAAGGATCGACAGAGACTGTAAGGGGTTGTAGGTTCACACGGATCGACAGAGGCTGTAAGGGATTGTAGATTCAGAAGGATCGACAGAGGCTACAGGGTTGTAGATTCATACGGATCGACAGAGAATGTAAGGGGTTGTAGATTCAGAGTGATCGACAGAGGCAACATGGTTGTAGATGCAGAGTGATCGACAGAGACTGTGAGGGGTTGTAGATTCAGAGGGATCGACAGAGGCTGTAAGGGATTGTAGATTCTGACAGATGGACAGAGGCTGTAAAGGGTTGTAGTTTCAGACAGATGGGCAGAGGCTCTAACAGGTTGTAGATTCACACAGATCGACAGAGGCTGTAAGGGTTGTAGATTCAGACAGATCGACCGAGGCTGTGAGGGGTTGTAGATTCAGACGGATCGACAGAAGCCGTAAAGGGTTGTAGATTCAGACAGATCGACAGAGGCTGCAGGGATTTGTAGATTCAGACAGATCGACAGAGACTGTAAGGCCTGTATATTCAGACGGATCGACAGAGGCTGCAGATCGACTGAGGCTACGGGGGGCTGTAGATTCAGACAGATCGACAGAGGCTGTAAAGGGTTGTTGATTCAGACGGGTCGACAGAGAATGTAAAAGGTTGTATATTTAGATGGATCAACAGAGGCTGCTCGGATTTCTAGATTCAGACAGATCAACAGAGGCTGTAAAGATTTGTAGACTCAGACGGATTGACAGAGGCTACAGGGTTGTAGATTCAGAGGGATCGACAGAGACTGTAAGGGGTTGTAGAATCAGAGGGATCGACAGAGTCCGTATGGTGTTGTAGATTCTGACAGATGGACAGAGGCTGTAAGGGGTTGTAGATTCACACGGATCGACAGAGGCTGTAAGGAGTTGTAGATTCAGACGGATCGACAGAGGCTACAGGGTTGTAGATTCAGAAGGATCGACACAGGCTGTTGTGTGGTAGATTCAGACCGGTCGACAGAGACTTTAAAGGGTTGTTGAATCAGACGGATCGACAGAGGATGTAAGGGATGTAGATTCAGATGGATTGACAGATGTTGTAAAGGGTTGTAGATTCAGACAGATCGAAAGAGAGTGTAAGGAGTTGTAGATTAAGACAGATCGACAGAGGCTGTAAAGGGTTGTCGATTCAAACAGATCGACTGAGGCCATAAATGGTTGTAGATTCAGCCGGTTTGACAGATGCAATAAGTGTTTGTAGATTCAGGCAGGTCAACAGAAGCAGTAAAGGGTTGTAGATTCAGACGGATCGACAGAGGCTATAAAGATTTGTAGACTCAGACGGATTGACAGAGGCTACAGGGTTGTAGATTCAGAGGGATTGACAGAGACTGTAAGGGGTTGTAGAATCAGAGGGATCGACAGAGTCCGTATGGTGTTGTAGATTCTGACAGATGGACAGAAGCTGTAAGGGGTTGTAGATTCACACGGATCGACAGAGGCTGTAAGGAGTTGTAGATTCACACGGATCGACAGAGGCTGTAAGGAGTTGTAGATTCAGACGGATCGACAGAGGCTACAGGGTTGTAGATTCAGACGGATCGACAGAGGCAACAGGGCTGTAGATTCAGAGGGATCGATAGAGACTGTAAGGGGTTGCAGATTCAGAGGGATCGACAGAGGCTGTAAGGGGTTGTAGATTCAGACAGATGGACAGAAGCTGTACGGGGCTGTAGATTCAGATGGATCGACCGAGGCTGTAAGGGGTTGTAGATTCACACGGATCGACAGAGGCTGTAAGGGGTTGTAGATTCAGACGGATCGACAGAGGCTGTAAGGGGTTGTAGGTTCACACAGATCGACAGAGGCTGTAAGGGATTGTAGATTCAGAAGGATCGACAGAGGCTACAGGGTTGTAGATTCATACGGATCGACCGAGAATGTAAGGGGTTGTAGATTCAGAGGGATCGACAGAAGCAACAGAGTTGTAGATGCAGAGGGATCGACAGAGACTGTAAGGGGTTGTAGATTCAGAGGGATCGACAGAGGCTGTAAGGGATTGTAGATTCTGACAGATGGACAGAGGCTGTAAAGGGTTGTAGTTTCAGACAGATCGGCAGAGGCTGTAACAGGTTGTAGATTCATACGGATCGACAGAGGCCGTAAAGGGTTGTAGATTCAGACAGATCGACAGAGGCTGCAGGGATTTGTAGATTCAGACAGATCGACAGAGACTGTAAGGCCTGTACATTCAGACGGATCGACAGAGGCTGCAGATCGACAGAGGCTGTAAAGGGTTGTTGATTCAGACGGATCGACAGAGAATGTAAAGGGTTGTAGGTTCAGATGGATCAACAGAGGCTGCTGGGATTTCTAGATTCAGACAGATCATCAGAGGCTGTAAAGAGTTGTAGATTCAGATGGATCGACAGAGGCTGCAGATATTTGTAAATTCAGACGGATCGACAGAGGCTGTAAAGGGTTGTAGATTCAGAAGGATCGACACAGGCTGTTGTGTGGTAGATTCAGACCGGTCGACAGAGACTTTAAAGGGTTGTTAAATCAGACGGATCGACAGAGGATGTAAGGGATGTAGATTCAGATGGATTGACAGATGTTGTAAAGGGTTGTAGATTCAGACAGATCGAAAGAGAGTGTAAAGAGTTGTAGATTAAGACAGATCGACAGAGACTGTAAAGGGTTGTCGATTCAAACAGATCGACAGAGGCTGTAAATGGTTGTAGGTTCAGACGGATCGACAGAGACTGTAATGTGTTGTAGATTCAGATGGATCAACAGAGGCTGCAGGGATTTGTAGATTCAGACAAATCAACAGAGGCTGTAAAGAGTTGTAGATTCAGACGGATCGACAGTGGCTGTAAAGGGCTGTAGGTTCAGACGGATCGACAGAGGCTGTAAAGGTTTGAAGATTCAGACGGATCGACAGAGGCTGCCGGGATTTGTAAATTCAGACGGATCAACAGCGGCTGTAAAGGGTTGTAGATTCAGTCGGATGGACAGAAGCCGTAAAGGGTTGTAGATTCAGACGGATCGACAGAGTCTGTAAAGGGTTGTAGTATCAGACAGATCGGCAGAGGCGGTAAGGGGTTGTAGATTCACACAGATCGGCAGTGGCTGTAAGGGTTGTAGATTCAGACGGATCGACAGAGGCTGTAAAGGGTTGTAGAGTCAGACGGATCGACAGAGGCTGCAGGGATTTGTAGATTCAGACATATCGACAGAGGCTGTAAGGGGCTGTAGGTTCAGACGATCGACAGAGGCTGTAAGGGGTTGTAGATTCAGACAGATCGACAGAGGCTGTAAATGGTTGTAGGTTCAGACGGATCGACAGAGACTGTAATGGGTTGTATATTCAGACGGATCAACAGAGGCTGCAGGGATTTGTAGATTCAGACAGATCAACAGAGGCTGTAAAGAGTTGTAGTTTCAGACGGATCGACAGAGGCTGTAAAGGGCTGAAGATTCAGACGGATCGACAGAGGCTGTAATGACTTGTAGATACAGACAGATTGACAGAGGCTGTTAAGTTTTGTAGATTCAGTCGGATCGACAGAAGCTGTAAAGGGTTGTAGATTCAGACAGATCGACAGAGGCTGTAATGACTTGTAGATTCAGACAGATTGACAGAGGCTGTAAAGTGTTGTAGGTTCAAACGTATCGACAGATGCTGCAGGGGGTTGTAAATTCAGACGAATCGACAGAGGCTGTAAAGTGTTGCAGATTCAGCCGGATCGACAGAGGCTGTAAGGGGTTGTAGATTCACACGGATCGACAGAGGCTGTAAGGGGTTGTAGATTCACACAGATCGACAGAGGCTACAGGGTTGTAGATTCAGACGGATCGACAGAGACTATAAGGGGTTGTAGATTCAAAGGGATCGACAGAGGCAACAGGGTTGTAGATTCAGAGGGATCGACAGAGACTGTAAGGGGTTGTAGATTCAGAGGGATCGACAGAGGCTGTAAGGGGTTGTAGATTCAGAAGGATCGACAGAGGCTACAGGGTTGTAGATTCATACGGACCGACAGAGAATGTAAGGGGTTGTAGATTCAGAGGGATCGACAGAGGCAACAGGGTTGTAGAAGCAGAGGGATCGACAGAGACTGTAAGGGGTTGCAGATTCAGGGATCGACAGAGGCTGTATGGGATTGTAGATTCTGACAGATGGACAGAGGCTGTAAAGGGTTGTAGTTTCAGACAGATCAGCAGAGGCTGTCACAGGTTGTAGATTCACACAGATCGGCAGAGGCTGTAAGGGTTGTATAATCAGACAGAACGACCGAGGCTGTAAGGGGTTGTAGATTGAGACGGATTGACAGAGGCCGTAAAGGGTTGTAGATTCAGACAGATCGACAGAGGATGCAGGGATTTGTAGATTCAGACAGATCGACAGAGGCTGTCAGGCCTGTAGATTCAGATGGATCGACAGAGGCTGCAGATCGACAGCGGCTGCAGGGGGTTGTAGATTCAGACAGATCGATAGAGGCTGTAAGTGGTTGTAGAGTCAGACAGATCGACAGAGGCTGTAAAGGGTTGTAGATTCAGCCGGATCGACAGAGGCTGTAAAGTGTTGTAGATTCAGACAGATCGACAGAAGGTGTACGGGGCTGTAGATTCAGACGGATCGACAGAGGCTATAAGGGGTTGTAGATTCACACGGATCGACTGAGGCTGTAAGGGGGTGTAGATTCAGACGGATCGACAGAGGCCGTAAGGGGCTGTAGATTCAGTCTGATCGACAGAGGCTGTAAAGGGCTGTAGATTCAGACAGATAGACAGAGAATGTAAAGGGTTATAGATTCAGATGGATCAACAGAGACTGCAGGGATTTCCAGATTCAGACAGATCGACAGAGGCTGTAAGGGTTTGTAGATTCAGACAGAGCGACAGAGGCTGTAAAGGGTTGTAGATTCAGACAGATCGACAGAGAATGTAAAGGGTTGCAGATTCAGACGGACCGACAGAGGCTGCCGGGATCTGTAGATTCAGACAGATCGACAGAGGTTGTAAAGTTTTGTAGATTCAGCCGGATCGATAGAAGCTGTAAACGGTTGTAGATTCAGACAGTTTGAAAGAGACAGTAAATGGTTGTAGATTCAGACGGACCGACAGAGTCTGTAAAGGGTTGTCGATTCAGACAGATCGACAGAGGCTGTAAAGGGTTGTAGGTTCAAACGTATCGACAGAGGCTGCAGGGGGTTGTAAATTCAGATGAATCGACAGAGGCTGTAAAATGTTGTAGATTCAGACAGATCGACAGAGGCTGTAAAGGGTTGTAGATTCAGATGGATCGACAGAGGCTGTAAGGGTTTGTAGATTCAGAGGGATCGACAGAGACTGTAAGGGGTTGTAGAATCAGAGGGATCGACAGAGTCCGTATGGTGTTGTAGATTCTGACAGATGGACAGAGGCTGTAAGGGGTTGTAGATTCACACGGATCGACAGAGGCTGTAAGGAGTTGTAGATTCAGACGGATCGACAGAGGCTACAGGGTTGTAGATTCAGAAGGATCGACACAGGCTGTTGTGTGGTAGATTCAGACCGGTCGACAGAGACTTTAAAGGGTTGTTGAATCAGACGGATCGACAGAGGATGTAAGGGATGTAGATTCAGATGGATTGACAGATGTTGTAAAGGGTTGTAGATTCAGACAGATCGAAAGAGAGTGTAAGGAGTTGTAGATTAAGACAGATCGACAGAGGCTGTAAAGGGTTGTCGATTCAAACAGATCGACTGAGGCCATAAATGGTTGTAGATTCAGCCGGTTTGACAGATGCAATAAGTGTTTGTAGATTCAGGCAGGTCAACAGAAGCAGTAAAGGGTTGTAGATTCAGACGGATCGACAGAGGCTATAAAGATTTGTAGACTCAGACGGATTGACAGAGGCTACAGGGTTGTAGATTCAGAGGGATTGACAGAGACTGTAAGGGGTTGTAGAATCAGAGGGATCGACAGAGTCCGTATGGTGTTGTAGATTCTGACAGATGGACAGAAGCTGTAAGGGGTTGTAGATTCACACGGATCGACAGAGGCTGTAAGGAGTTGTAGATTCACACGGATCGACAGAGGCTGTAAGGAGTTGTAGATTCAGACGGATCGACAGAGGCTACAGGGTTGTAGATTCAGACGGATCGACAGAGGCAACAGGGCTGTAGATTCAGAGGGATCGATAGAGACTGTAAGGGGTTGCAGATTCAGAGGGATCGACAGAGGCTGTAAGGGGTTGTAGATTCAGACAGATGGACAGAAGCTGTACGGGGCTGTAGATTCAGATGGATCGACCGAGGCTGTAAGGGGTTGTAGATTCACACGGATCGACAGAGGCTGTAAGGGGTTGTAGATTCAGACGGATCGACAGAGGCTGTAAGGGGTTGTAGGTTCACACAGATCGACAGAGGCTGTAAGGGATTGTAGATTCAGAAGGATCGACAGAGGCTACAGGGTTGTAGATTCATACGGATCGACCGAGAATGTAAGGGGTTGTAGATTCAGAGGGATCGACAGAAGCAACAGAGTTGTAGATGCAGAGGGATCGACAGAGACTGTAAGGGGTTGTAGATTCAGAGGGATCGACAGAGGCTGTAAGGGATTGTAGATTCTGACAGATGGACAGAGGCTGTAAAGGGTTGTAGTTTCAGACAGATCGGCAGAGGCTGTAACAGGTTGTAGATTCATACGGATCGACAGAGGCCGTAAAGGGTTGTAGATTCAGACAGATCGACAGAGGCTGCAGGGATTTGTAGATTCAGACAGATCGACAGAGACTGTAAGGCCTGTACATTCAGACGGATCGACAGAGGCTGCAGATCGACAGAGGCTGTAAAGGGTTGTTGATTCAGACGGATCGACAGAGAATGTAAAGGGTTGTAGGTTCAGATGGATCAACAGAGGCTGCTGGGATTTCTAGATTCAGACAGATCATCAGAGGCTGTAAAGAGTTGTAGATTCAGATGGATCGACAGAGGCTGCAGATATTTGTAAATTCAGACGGATCGACAGAGGCTGTAAAGGGTTGTAGATTCAGAAGGATCGACACAGGCTGTTGTGTGGTAGATTCAGACCGGTCGACAGAGACTTTAAAGGGTTGTTAAATCAGACGGATCGACAGAGGATGTAAGGGATGTAGATTCAGATGGATTGACAGATGTTGTAAAGGGTTGTAGATTCAGACAGATCGAAAGAGAGTGTAAAGAGTTGTAGATTAAGACAGATCGACAGAGACTGTAAAGGGTTGTCGATTCAAACAGATCGACAGAGGCTGTAAATGGTTGTAGGTTCAGACGGATCGACAGAGACTGTAATGTGTTGTAGATTCAGATGGATCAACAGAGGCTGCAGGGATTTGTAGATTCAGACAAATCAACAGAGGCTGTAAAGAGTTGTAGATTCAGACGGATCGACAGTGGCTGTAAAGGGCTGTAGGTTCAGACGGATCGACAGAGGCTGTAAAGGTTTGAAGATTCAGACGGATCGACAGAGGCTGCCGGGATTTGTAAATTCAGACGGATCAACAGCGGCTGTAAAGGGTTGTAGATTCAGTCGGATCGACAGAAGCCGTAAAGGGTTGTAGATTCAGACGGATCGACAGAGTCTGTAAAGGGTTGTAGTATCAGACAGATCGGCAGAGGCGGTAAGGGGTTGTAGATTCACACAGATCGGCAGTGGCTGTAAGGGTTGTAGATTCAGACGGATCGACAGAGGCTGTAAAGGGTTGTAGAGTCAGACGGATCGACAGAGGCTGCAGGGATTTGTAGATTCAGACATATCGACAGAGGCTGTAAGGGGCTGTAGGTTCAGACGATCGACAGAGGCTGTAAGGGGTTGTAGATTCAGACAGATCGACAGAGGCTGTAAATGGTTGTAGGTTCAGACGGATCGACAGAGACTGTAATGGGTTGTATATTCAGACGGATCAACAGAGGCTGCAGGGATTTGTAGATTCAGACAGATCAACAGAGGCTGTAAAGAGTTGTAGTTTCAGACGGATCGACAGAGGCTGTAAAGGGCTGAAGATTCAGACGGATCGACAGAGGCTGTAATGACTTGTAGATACAGACAGATTGACAGAGGCTGTTAAGTTTTGTAGATTCAGTCGGATCGACAGAAGCTGTAAAGGGTTGTAGATTCAGACAGATCGACAGAGGCTGTAATGACTTGTAGATTCAGACAGATTGACAGAGGCTGTAAAGTGTTGTAGGTTCAAACGTATCGACAGATGCTGCAGGGGGTTGTAAATTCAGACGAATCGACAGAGGCTGTAAAGTGTTGCAGATTCAGCCGGATCGACAGAGGCTGTAAGGGGTTGTAGATTCACACGGATCGACAGAGGCTGTAAGGGGTTGTAGATTCACACAGATCGACAGAGGCTACAGGGTTGTAGATTCAGACGGATCGACAGAGACTATAAGGGGTTGTAGATTCAGAGGGATCGACAGAGGCTGTAAGGGGTTGTAGATTCAGAAGGATCGACAGAGGCTACAGGGTTGTAGATTCATACGGACCGACAGAGAATGTAAGGGGTTGTAGATTCAGAGGGATCGACAGAGGCAACAGGGTTGTAGAAGCAGAGGGATCGACAGAGACTGTAAGGGGTTGCAGATTCAGGGATCGACAGAGGCTGTATGGGATTGTAGATTCTGACAGATGGACAGAGGCTGTAAAGGGTTGTAGTTTCAGACAGATCAGCAGAGGCTGTCACAGGTTGTAGATTCACACAGATCGGCAGAGGCTGTAAGGGTTGTATAATCAGACAGAACGACCGAGGCTGTAAGGGGTTGTAGATTGAGACGGATTGACAGAGGCCGTAAAGGGTTGTAGATTCAGACAGATCGACAGAGGATGCAGGGATTTGTAGATTCAGACAGATCGACAGAGGCTGTCAGGCCTGTAGATTCAGATGGATCGACAGAGGCTGCAGATCGACAGCGGCTGCAGGGGGTTGTAGATTCAGACAGATCGATAGAGGCTGTAAGTGGTTGTAGAGTCAGACAGATCGACAGAGGCTGTAAAGGGTTGTAGATTCAGCCGGATCGACAGAGGCTGTAAAGTGTTGTAGATTCAGACAGATCGACAGAAGGTGTACGGGGCTGTAGATTCAGACGGATCGACAGAGGCTATAAGGGGTTGTAGATTCACACGGATCGACTGAGGCTGTAAGGGGGTGTAGATTCAGACGGATCGACAGAGGCCGTAAGGGGCTGTAGATTCAGTCTGATCGACAGAGGCTGTAAAGGGCTGTAGATTCAGACAGATAGACAGAGAATGTAAAGGGTTATAGATTCAGATGGATCAACAGAGACTGCAGGGATTTCCAGATTCAGACAGATCGACAGAGGCTGTAAGGGTTTGTAGATTCAGACAGAGCGACAGAGGCTGTAAAGGGTTGTAGATTCAGACAGATCGACAGAGAATGTAAAGGGTTGCAGATTCAGACGGACCGACAGAGGCTGCCGGGATCTGTAGATTCAGACAGATCGACAGAGGTTGTAAAGTTTTGTAGATTCAGCCGGATCGATAGAAGCTGTAAACGGTTGTAGATTCAGACAGTTTGAAAGAGACAGTAAATGGTTGTAGATTCAGACGGACCGACAGAGTCTGTAAAGGGTTGTCGATTCAGACAGATCGACAGAGGCTGTAAAGGGTTGTAGGTTCAAACGTATCGACAGAGGCTGCAGGGGGTTGTAAATTCAGATGAATCGACAGAGGCTGTAAAATGTTGTAGATTCAGACAGATCGACAGAGGCTGTAAAGGGTTGTAGATTCAGATGGATCGACAGAGGCTGTAAGGGTTTGTAGATTCAGACGTATTGACAGATGCAGTAAGTGGTTGTAGATTCAGACGGACCGACAGAGTCTGTAAAGGGTTGTAGATTCAGAGGGATCGACAGAGGCTGTAAGGGGTTGTAGATTCAGGCAGATGGACAGAAGCTGTACGGGGCTGTAGGTTCAGACGGATCGACAGAGGCTGTAAGGGGTTGTAGATTCACACGGATCGACCGAGGCTGTAAGGTGTTGTAGATTCAGATGGATCGACAGAGGCTACAGGGTTGTAGATTCAGACGGATCGACAGAGACTGTAAGGGGTTGTAGATTCAGAGGGATCGACAGAGGCTGTAAGGGGTTGTAGATTCACACGGATCGACAGAGGCTGTAAGGGATTGTAGATTCAGAAGGATCGTCAGAGGCTACAGGGTTGCAGATTCATACGGATCGACAGAGAATGTAAGGGGTTGTAGATTCAGAGGGATCGACAGGGGAACAGGGTTTTAGATGCAGAGGGATCGACAGAGACTGTAAGGAGTTGCAGATTCATTGGGATCGACAGAGGCTGTAAGGGATTGTAGATTCTGACAGATGGACAGAGGCTGTAAAGGGTTGTAGTTTCAGACAGATCGGCAGAGGCTGTCACAGATTGTAGATTCACACAGATCAGCAGAGGCTGTAAGGGTGTCGATTCAGACAGATCGACCGAGGCTGTAAGGGGTTGTAGATTCTGACGGATTGACAGAGGCCGTAAAGGGTTGTAGATTCCGACAGATCGACAGAGGCTGCAGGGATTTGTAGATTCAGACAGATCGACAGAGTCTGTAAGGCCTGTAGATTCAGATGGATCGACAGAGGCTGCAGGGGGTTGTAGATTCAGACAGATCGACAGAGGCCGTAAGGGGCTGTAGATTCAGACAGATCGACAGAGGCTGTAAAGGGCTGTAGATTCAGACGGATCGACAGAGAATGTAAAGGGTTGTAGATTCAGATGGATCAACAGAGGCTGTAAGGGTTTGTAGATTCAGACAGATTGACAGAGTCTGTAAAGGGTTGCAGATTCAGACGGCTCGACAGAGGCGCAGATATTTGTAAATTCAGACTGATCGACAGAGGCTGTAAAAGGTTGTAGGTTCAGGCGGATCGACACAGGCTGTTGTGTGTTAGATTCAGACAGGTCGACAGAGACTTTAAAGGGTTGTTGAATCAGACGGATCGACAGATAATGTAAAGGGTTGTAGATTCAAAGGGATCGATAGAGGCTGTAAGTGCTTGCAGAGTCAGACAGATCGACGGAGGCTGTAAAGGGTTGTAGATTCAGACGGATCGACAGAAGCTGTAAAGGGTTGTAGATTCAGCCGGATCGACAGAGGCTGTAAAGTGTTGTAGATTCAGACAGATCGACAGAAGGTGTACGGGGCTGAAGATTCAGACGGATCGACAGAGGCTGTAAGGGGGTGTAGATTCAGACGGATCGACAGAGGCTACAGGGTTGTAGATACAGACGGATCGAAAGAGACTGTAAGGGGTTGTAGATTCAAAGGGATCGACAGAGGCAACAGGGCTGTAGATTCAGAGGGATCGATAGAGACTGTAAGGGGTTGTAGATTCAGAGGGATCGACAGAGGCTGTAAGGGGTTGTAGATTCAGACAGATGGATAGAAGCTGTACGGGGCTGTAGATTCAGATGGATCGACAGAGGCTGTAAGGGGTTGTAGATTCACACGGATCGACAGAGGCTGTAAGGGGTTGTAGATTCAGACGGATCGACAGAGGCTGTAAGGGGTTGTAGGTTCACACAGATCGACAGAGGCTGTAAGGGATTGTAGATTCAGAAGGATCGACAGAGGCTACAGGGTTGTAGATTCATACGGATCGACCGAGAATGTAAGGGGTTGTAGATTCAGAGGGATCGACAGAAGCAACAGTGTTGTAGATGCAGAGGGATCGACAGAGACTGTAAGGGGTTGTAGATTCAGAGGGATCGACAGAGGCTGTAAGGGATTGTAGATTCTGACAGATGGACAGAGGCTGTAAAGGGTTGTAGTTTCAGACAGATCGGCAGAGGCTGTAACAGGTTGTAGATTCATACGGATCGACAGAGGCCGTAAAGGGTTGTAGATTCAGACAGATCGACAGAGGCTGCAGGGATTTGTAGATTCAGACAGATCGACAGAGACTGTAAGGCCTGTACATTCAGACGGATCGACAGAGGCTGCAGATCGACAGAGGCTGTAAAGGGTTGTTGATTCAGACGGATCGACAGAGAATGTAAAGGGTTGTAGGTTCAGATGGATCAACAGAGGCTGCTGGGATTTCTAGATTCAGACAGATCAACAGAGGCTGTAAAGAGTTGTAGATTCAGACGGATCGACAGAGGCCGTAAGGGGTTGTAGATTCAGAGAGATCGACACAGGCAGTAAGGGTTTGTAGATTCAGACAGATCGACAGAGGCTGTAAAGGGTTGTAGATTCAGACAGATCGACAGTGGCGGTAAAGGGTTGTAGATTCAGATGGATCGACAGAGGCTGCAGATATTTGTAAATTCAGACGGATCGACAGAGGCTGTAAAGGGTTGTAGATTCAGAAGGATCGACACAGGCTGTTGTGTGGTAGATTCAGACCGGTCGACAGAGACTTTAAAGGGTTGTTAAATCAGACGGATCGACAGAGGATGTAAGGGATGTAGATTCAGATGGATTGACAGATGTTGTAAAGGGTTGTAGATTCAGACAGATCGAAAGAGAGTGTAAAGAGTTGTAGATTAAGACAGATCGACAGAGGCTGTAAAGGGTTGTCGATTCAAACAGATCGACAGAGGCTGTAAATGGTCGTAGATTCAGCCGGTTTGACAGATGCAATAAGTGTTTGTAGATTCAGGCAGGTCAACAGAAGCAGTAAAGGGTTAAATATTCAGACGGATCGACAGAGGCTATAAAGATTTGTAGACTCAGGCGGATCGACAGAGGCTACAGGGTTGTAGATTCAGAGGGATCGACAGAGACTGTAAGGGGTTGTAGATTCAAAGGGATCGACATAGGCTGTAAGGGATTGTAGATTCTGACAGATGGACAGAGGCTGTAAAGGGTTGTAGTTTCAGACAGATCGGCAGAGGCTGTCACAGGTTGTAGATTCACACAGATCGGCAGAGGCTGTAAGGGTGTAGATTCAGACAGATCGACCGAGGCTGTAAGGGGTTTGTAGATTCTGACGGATTGACAGAGGCCGTAAAGGGTTGTAGATTCAGACAGATCGACAGAGGCTGCAGATCGACAGAGGCTGCAGGGGGTTGTAGATTCAGACAAATCGACAGAGGCCGTAAGGGGCTGTAGATTCAGACAGATCGACAGAGGCTGTAAAGGGCTGTAGATTCAGACGGATCGACAGAGAATGTAAAGGGTTTTAGATTCAGATGGTCAACAGAGGCTGCAGGGATTTCTGGATTCAGACAGATCAACAGAGGCTGTAAAGAGTTGTAGAGTCAGACGGATCGACAGAGGCCGTAAGGGGTTGTAGATTCAGACAGATCGACAGAGGCTGTAAGGGTTTGCAGATTCAGACAGATCGACAGAGGCTGTAAGGGTTTGCAGATTCAGATGGATCGACAGAGGCTGCAGATATTTGTCAATTCAGACGGATCGACAGAGTCTGTAAAGGGTTGTCGATTCAGACAGATCGACAGAGGCTGTAATGACTTGTAGATTCAGACAGATTGACAGAGGCTGTAAAGTGTTGTAGGTTCAAACGTATCGACAGATGCTGCAGGGGGTTGTAAATTCAGACGAATCGACAGAGGCTGTAAAGGGTTGCAGATTCAGCCGGAACGACGGAGGCTGTAAAGGGTTGTAGATTCAGACAGATCGACAGAGGCTGCAGGGGGTTGTAAATTCAGACGAATCGACAGAGGCTGTAAGGGTTGCAGATTCAGCCGGATCGACAGAGGCTGTAAAGGGTTGTAGATTCAGACAGATCGACTGAAGCTGTACGGGGCTGTAGATTCAGACAGATCGACAGAGGCTGTAAGGGGTTGTAGATTCACACGGATCGACAGAGGCTGTAAGGGACTGTAGATTCAGACGGATCGACAGAGGCTGTAAGGGGTTGTAGATTCACACGGATCGACAGAGGCTGTAAGGGGTTGTAGATTCAGACGGATCGACAGAGGCTGTAAGGGGTTGTAGGTTCTCACGGATCGACAGAGGCTGTAAGGGATTGTAGATTCAGAAGGATCGACAGAGGCTACAGGGTTGTAGATTCATACGGATCGACAGAGGCTGTAAAGGGTTGTAGATTCAGACGGATCAACAGAGGCTGTAAAGAGTTGTAGATTCAGACAGATCGTCAGTGGCTGTAAAGGGCTGTAGATTTTGACGGATCGACAGAGGCTGTAAAGGGTTGAAGATTCAGACGGATCGGCAGAGGCTGTTAAGGGTTGTGGATTCAGACGGATCCACAGAGGCTGCAGGGATTTGTAAATTCAGACGGATCAACAGCGGCTGTAAAGGGTTGTAGATTCAGTCGGATCGACAGAAGCCGTGAAGGGTTGTAGATTCAAACGGATCGACAGAGGCTGTAAAGGGTTGTAGTATCAGACAGATCAGCAGAGGCTGTAAGGGGTTGTAGATTCACACAGATCGGCAGAGGCTGTAAGGGTTGTAGATTCAGACGGATCGACAGAGGCTGTAAAGGGTTGTAGAGTCAGACGGATCGACAGAGGCTGCAGGGTTTTATAGATTCAGACAGATCGACAGAGGCTGTAAGGGGCTGTAGGTTCAGACGATCGACAGAGGCTGTAAGGGGTTGTAGATTCAGACAGATCGA
The DNA here is from genome assembly GCF_030028105.1 of Mobula birostris. Lineage (NCBI taxonomy): Eukaryota > Metazoa > Chordata > Chondrichthyes > Myliobatiformes > Myliobatidae > Mobula > Mobula birostris. The sequence goes on from NC_092379.1 coordinate 56,952,286, forward strand.
CAGAGGCTGTAAATGGTTGTAGGTTCAGACGGATCGACAGAGACTGTAATGACTTGTAGATTCAGACAGATTGACAGAGGCTGTAAAGTTTTGTAGATTCAGTCGGATCGACAGAAGCTGTAAATGGTTGTAGATTCAGACAGATCGACAGAGACAGTAAATGGTTGTAGATTCAGACGGACCGACAGAGTCTGTCAAGGGTTGTCGATTCAGACAGATCGACAGAGGCTGTAATGACTTGTAGATTCAGACAAATTGACAGAGGCTGTAAAGTGTTGTAGGTTCAAACGTATCGACAGAGGCTGCAGGGGGTTGTAAATTCAGACGAATCGACAGAGGCTGTAAAGGGTTGCAGATTCAGCCGGATCGACAGAGGCTGTAAAGGGTTGTAGATTCAGACAGATCGACTGAAGCTGTATGGGGCTGTAGATTCAGACGGATCGACAGAGGCTGTAAGGGGTTGTAGATTCACACGGATCGACAGAGGCTGTAAGGGACTGTAGATTCAGACGGATCGACAGAGGCTGTAAGGGGTTGTAGATTCACACGGATCGACAGAGGCTGCAGGGATTTGTAGATTCAGACAGATCGACAGAGACTGTAAGGCCTGTACATTCAGACGGATCGACAGAGGCTGCAGATCGACAGAGGCTGTAAAGGGTTGTTGATTCAGACGGATCGACAGAGAATGTAAAGGGTTGTAGGTTCAGATGGATCAACAGAGGCTGCTGGGATTTCTAGATTCAGACAGATCATCAGAGGCTGTAAAGAGTTGTAGATTCAGATGGATCGACAGAGGCTGCAGATATTTGTAAATTCAGACGGATCGACAGAGGCTGTAAAGGGTTGTAGATTCAGAAGGATCGACACAGGCTGTTGTGTGGTAGATTCAGACCGGTCGACAGAGACTTTAAAGGGTTGTTAAATCAGACGGATCGACAGAGGATGTAAGGGATGTAGATTCAGATGGATTGACAGATGTTGTAAAGGGTTGTAGATTCAGACAGATCGAAAGAGAGTGTAAAGAGTTGTAGATTAAGACAGATCGACAGAGACTGTAAAGGGTTGTCGATTCAAACAGATCGACAGAGGCTGTAAATGGTTGTAGGTTCAGACGGATCGACAGAGACTGTAATGTGTTGTAGATTCAGATGGATCAACAGAGGCTGCAGGGATTTGTAGATTCAGACAAATCAACAGAGGCTGTAAAGAGTTGTAGATTCAGACGGATCGACAGTGGCTGTAAAGGGCTGTAGGTTCAGACGGATCGACAGAGGCTGTAAAGGTTTGAAGATTCAGACGGATCGACAGAGGCTGCCGGGATTTGTAAATTCAGACGGATCAACAGCGGCTGTAAAGGGTTGTAGATTCAGTCGGATCGACAGAAGCCGTAAAGGGTTGTAGATTCAGACGGATCGACAGAGTCTGTAAAGGGTTGTAGTATCAGACAGATCGGCAGAGGCGGTAAGGGGTTGTAGATTCACACAGATCGGCAGTGGCTGTAAGGGTTGTAGATTCAGACGGATCGACAGAGGCTGTAAAGGGTTGTAGAGTCAGACGGATCGACAGAGGCTGCAGGGATTTGTAGATTCAGACATATCGACAGAGGCTGTAAGGGGCTGTAGGTTCAGACGATCGACAGAGGCTGTAAGGGGTTGTAGATTCAGACAGATCGACAGAGGCTGTAAATGGTTGTAGGTTCAGACGGATCGACAGAGACTGTAATGGGTTGTATATTCAGACGGATCAACAGAGGCTGCAGGGATTTGTAGATTCAGACAGATCAACAGAGGCTGTAAAGAGTTGTAGTTTCAGACGGATCGACAGAGGCTGTAAAGGGCTGAAGATTCAGACGGATCGACAGAGGCTGTAATGACTTGTAGATACAGACAGATTGACAGAGGCTGTTAAGTTTTGTAGATTCAGTCGGATCGACAGAAGCTGTAAAGGGTTGTAGATTCAGACAGATCGACAGAGGCTGTAATGACTTGTAGATTCAGACAGATTGACAGAGGCTGTAAAGTGTTGTAGGTTCAAACGTATCGACAGATGCTGCAGGGGGTTGTAAATTCAGACGAATCGACAGAGGCTGTAAAGTGTTGCAGATTCAGCCGGATCGACAGAGGCTGTAAGGGGTTGTAGATTCACACGGATCGACAGAGGCTGTAAGGGGTTGTAGATTCACACAGATCGACAGAGGCTACAGGGTTGTAGATTCAGACGGATCGACAGAGACTATAAGGGGTTGTAGATTCAAAGGGATCGACAGAGGCAACAGGGTTGTAGATTCAGAGGGATCGACAGAGACTGTAAGGGGTTGTAGATTCAGAGGGATCGACAGAGGCTGTAAGGGGTTGTAGATTCAGAAGGATCGACAGAGGCTACAGGGTTGTAGATTCATACGGACCGACAGAGAATGTAAGGGGTTGTAGATTCAGAGGGATCGACAGAGGCAACAGGGTTGTAGAAGCAGAGGGATCGACAGAGACTGTAAGGGGTTGCAGATTCAGGGATCGACAGAGGCTGTATGGGATTGTAGATTCTGACAGATGGACAGAGGCTGTAAAGGGTTGTAGTTTCAGACAGATCAGCAGAGGCTGTCACAGGTTGTAGATTCACACAGATCGGCAGAGGCTGTAAGGGTTGTATAATCAGACAGAACGACCGAGGCTGTAAGGGGTTGTAGATTGAGACGGATTGACAGAGGCCGTAAAGGGTTGTAGATTCAGACAGATCGACAGAGGATGCAGGGATTTGTAGATTCAGACAGATCGACAGAGGCTGTCAGGCCTGTAGATTCAGATGGATCGACAGAGGCTGCAGATCGACAGCGGCTGCAGGGGGTTGTAGATTCAGACAGATCGATAGAGGCTGTAAGTGGTTGTAGAGTCAGACAGATCGACAGAGGCTGTAAAGGGTTGTAGATTCAGCCGGATCGACAGAGGCTGTAAAGTGTTGTAGATTCAGACAGATCGACAGAAGGTGTACGGGGCTGTAGATTCAGACGGATCGACAGAGGCTATAAGGGGTTGTAGATTCACACGGATCGACTGAGGCTGTAAGGGGGTGTAGATTCAGACGGATCGACAGAGGCCGTAAGGGGCTGTAGATTCAGTCTGATCGACAGAGGCTGTAAAGGGCTGTAGATTCAGACAGATAGACAGAGAATGTAAAGGGTTATAGATTCAGATGGATCAACAGAGACTGCAGGGATTTCCAGATTCAGACAGATCGACAGAGGCTGTAAGGGTTTGTAGATTCAGACAGAGCGACAGAGGCTGTAAAGGGTTGTAGATTCAGACAGATCGACAGAGAATGTAAAGGGTTGCAGATTCAGACGGACCGACAGAGGCTGCCGGGATCTGTAGATTCAGACAGATCGACAGAGGTTGTAAAGTTTTGTAGATTCAGCCGGATCGATAGAAGCTGTAAACGGTTGTAGATTCAGACAGTTTGAAAGAGACAGTAAATGGTTGTAGATTCAGACGGACCGACAGAGTCTGTAAAGGGTTGTCGATTCAGACAGATCGACAGAGGCTGTAAAGGGTTGTAGGTTCAAACGTATCGACAGAGGCTGCAGGGGGTTGTAAATTCAGATGAATCGACAGAGGCTGTAAAATGTTGTAGATTCAGACAGATCGACAGAGGCTGTAAAGGGTTGTAGATTCAGATGGATCGACAGAGGCTGTAAGGGTTTGTAGATTCAGACGTATTGACAGATGCAGTAAGTGGTTGTAGATTCAGACGGACCGACAGAGTCTGTAAAGGGTTGTAGATTCAGAGGGATCGACAGAGGCTGTAAGGGGTTGTAGATTCAGGCAGATGGACAGAAGCTGTACGGGGCTGTAGGTTCAGACGGATCGACAGAGCCTGTAAGGGGTTGTAGATTCACACGGATCGACCGAGGCTGTAAGGTGTTGTAGATTCAGATGGATCGACAGAGGCTACAGGGTTGTAGATTCAGACGGATCGACAGAGACTGTAAGGGGTTGTAGATTCAGAGGGATCGACAGAGGCTGTAAGGGGTTGTAGATTCACACGGATCGACAGAGGCTGTAAGGGATTGTAGATTCAGAAGGATCGTCAGAGGCTACAGGGTTGCAGATTCATACGGATCGACAGAGAATGTAAGGGGTTGTAGATTCAGAGGGATCGACAGGGGAACAGGGTTTTAGATGCAGAGGGATCGACAGAGACTGTAAGGAGTTGCAGATTCATTGGGATCGACAGAGGCTGTAAGGGATTGTAGATTCTGACAGATGGACAGAGGCTGTAAAGGGTTGTAGTTTCAGACAGATCGGCAGAGGCTGTCACAGATTGTAGATTCACACAGATCGGCAGAGGCTGTAAGGGTGTCGATTCAGACAGATCGACCGAGGCTGTAAGGGGTTGTAGATTCTGACGGATTGACAGAGGCCGTAAAGGGTTGTAGATTCCGACAGATCGACAGAGGCTGCAGGGATTTGTAGATTCAGACAGATCGACAGAGTCTGTAAGGCCTGTAGATTCAGATGGATCGACAGAGGCTGCAGGGGGTTGTAGATTCAGACAGATCGACAGAGGCCGTAAGGGGCTGTAGATTCAGACAGATCGACAGAGGCTGTAAAGGGCTGTAGATTCAGACGGATCGACAGAGAATGTAAAGGGTTGTAGATTCAGATGGATCAACAGAGGCTGTAAGGGTTTGTAGATTCAGACAGATTGACAGAGTCTGTAAAGGGTTGCAGATTCAGACGGCTCGACAGAGGCGCAGATATTTGTAAATTCAGACTGATCGACAGAGGCTGTAAAAGGTTGTAGGTTCAGGCGGATCGACACAGGCTGTTGTGTGTTAGATTCAGACAGGTCGACAGAGACTTTAAAGGGTTGTTGAATCAGACGGATCGACAGATAATGTAAAGGGTTGTAGATTCAAAGGGATCGATAGAGGCTGTAAGTGCTTGCAGAGTCAGACAGATCGACGGAGGCTGTAAAGGGTTGTAGATTCAGACGGATCGACAGAAGCTGTAAAGGGTTGTAGATTCAGCCGGATCGACAGAGGCTGTAAAGTGTTGTAGATTCAGACAGATCGACAGAAGGTGTACGGGGCTGAAGATTCAGACGGATCGACAGAGGCTATAAGGGGTTGTAGATTCACACGGATCGACTGAGGCTGTAAGGGGGTGTAGATTCAGACGGATCGACAGAGGCTACAGGGTTGTAGATACAGACGGATCGAAAGAGACTGTAAGGGGTTGTAGATTCAAAGGGATCGACAGAGGCAACAGGGCTGTAGATTCAGAGGGATCGATAGAGACTGTAAGGGGTTGTAGATTCAGAGGGATCGACAGAGGCTGTAAGGGGTTGTAGATTCAGACAGATGGATAGAAGCTGTACGGGGCTGTAGATTCAGATGGATCGACAGAGGCTGTAAGGGGTTGTAGATTCACACGGATCGACAGAGGCTGTAAGGGGTTGTAGATTCAGACGGATCGACAGAGGCTGTAAGGGGTTGTAGGTTCACACAGATCGACAGAGGCTGTAAGGGATTGTAGATTCAGAAGGATCGACAGAGGCTACAGGGTTGTAGATTCATACGGATCGACCGAGAATGTAAGGGGTTGTAGATTCAGAGGGATCGACAGAAGCAACAGTGTTGTAGATGCAGAGGGATCGACAGAGACTGTAAGGGGTTGTAGATTCAGAGGGATCGACAGAGGCTGTAAGGGATTGTAGATTCTGACAGATGGACAGAGGCTGTAAAGGGTTGTAGTTTCAGACAGATCGGCAGAGGCTGTAACAGGTTGTAGATTCATACGGATCGACAGAGGCCGTAAAGGGTTGTAGATTCAGACAGATCGACAGAGGCTGCAGGGATTTGTAGATTCAGACAGATCGACAAAGACTGTAAGGCCTGTACATTCAGACGGATCGACAGAGGCTGCAGATCGACAGAGGCTGTAAAGGGTTGTTGATTCAGACGGATCGACAGAGAATGTAAAGGGTTGTAGGTTCAGATGGATCAACAGAGGCTGCTGGGATTTCTAGATTCAGACAGATCAACAGAGGCTGTAAAGAGTTGTAGATTCAGACGGATCGACAGAGGCCGTAAGGGGTTGTAGATTCAGAGAGATCGACACAGGCAGTAAGGGTTTGTAGATTCAGACAGATCGACAGAGGCTGTAAAGGGTTGTAGATTCAGACAGATCGACAGTGGCGGTAAAGGGTTGTAGATTCAGATGGATCGACAGAGGCTGCAGATATTTGTAAATTCAGACGGATCGACAGAGGCTGTAAAGGGTTGTAGATTCAGAAGGATCGACACAGGCTGTTGTGTGGTAGATTCAGACCGGTCGACAGAGACTTTAAAGGGTTGTTAAATCAGACGGATCGACAGAGGATGTAAGGGATGTAGATTCAGATGGATTGACAGATGTTGTAAAGGGTTGTAGATTCAGACAGATCGAAAGAGAGTGTAAAGAGTTGTAGATTAAGACAGATCGACAGAGGCTGTAAAGGGTTGTCGATTCAAACAGATCGACAGAGGCTGTAAATGGTCGTAGATTCAGCCGGTTTGACAGATGCAATAAGTGTTTGTAGATTCAGGCAGGTCAACAGAAGCAGTAAAGGGTTAAATATTCAGACGGATCGACAGAGGCTATAAAGATTTGTAGACTCAGGCGGATCGACAGAGGCTACAGGGTTGTAGATTCAGAGGGATCGACAGAGACTGTAAGGGGTTGTAGATTCAAAGGGATCGACATAGGCTGTAAGGGATTGTAGATTCTGACAGATGGACAGAGGCTGTAAAGGGTTGTAGTTTCAGACAGATCGGCAGAGGCTGTCACAGGTTGTAGATTCACACAGATCGGCAGAGGCTGTAAGGGTGTAGATTCAGACAGATCGACCGAGGCTGTAAGGGGTTTGTAGATTCTGACGGATTGACAGAGGCCGTAAAGGGTTGTAGATTCAGACAGATCGACAGAGGCTGCAGATCGACAGAGGCTGCAGGGGGTTGTAGATTCAGACAAATCGACAGAGGCCGTAAGGGGCTGTAGATTCAGACAGATCGACAGAGGCTGTAAAGGGCTGTAGATTCAGACGGATCGACAGAGAATGTAAAGGGTTGTAGATTCAGATGGTCAACAGAGGCTGCAGGGATTTCTGGATTCAGACAGATCAACAGAGGCTGTAAAGAGTTGTAGAGTCAGACGGATCGACAGAGGCCGTAAGGGGTTGTAGATTCAGACAGATCGACAGAGGCTGTAAGGGTTTGCAGATTCAGACAGATCGACAGAGGCTGTAAGGGTTTGCAGATTCAGATGGATCGACAGAGGCTGCAGATATTTGTCAATTCAGACGGATCGACAGAGTCTGTAAAGGGTTGTCGATTCAGACAGATCGACAGAGGCTGTAATGACTTGTAGATTCAGACAGATTGACAGAGGCTGTAAAGTGTTGTAGGTTCAAACGTATCGACAGATGCTGCAGGGGGTTGTAAATTCAGACGAATCGACAGAGGCTGTAAAGGGTTGCAGATTCAGCCGGAACGACGGAGGCTGTAAAGGGTTGTAGATTCAGACAGATCGACAGAGGCTGCAGGGGGTTGTAAATTCAGACGAATCGACAGAGGCTGTAAGGGTTGCAGATTCAGCCGGATCGACAGAGGCTGTAAAGGGTTGTAGATTCAGACAGATCGACTGAAGCTGTACGGGGCTGTAGATTCAGACAGATCGACAGAGGCTGTAAGGGGTTGTAGATTCACACGGATCGACAGAGGCTGTAAGGGACTGTAGATTCAGACGGATCGACAGAGGCTGTAAGGGGTTGTAGATTCACACGGATCGACAGAGGCTGTAAGGGGTTGTAGATTCAGACGGATCGACAGAGGCTGTAAGGGGTTGTAGGTTCTCACGGATCGACAGAGGCTGTAAGGGATTGTAGATTCAGAAGGATCGACAGAGGCTACAGGGTTGTAGATTCATACGGATCGACAGAGGCTGTAAAGGGTTGTAGATTCAGACGGATCAACAGAGGCTGTAAAGAGTTGTAGATTCAGACAGATCGTCAGTGGCTGTAAAGGGCTGTAGATTTTGACGGATCGACAGAGGCTGTAAAGGGTTGAAGATTCAGACGGATCGGCAGAGGCTGTTAAGGGTTGTGGATTCAGACGGATCCACAGAGGCTGCAGGGATTTGTAAATTCAGACGGATCAACAGCGGCTGTAAAGGGTTGTAGATTCAGTCGGATCGACAGAAGCCGTGAAGGGTTGTAGATTCAGACGGATCGACAGAGGCTGTAAAGGGTTGTAGTATCAGACAGATCAGCAGAGGCTGTAAGGGGTTGTAGATTCACACAGATCGGCAGAGGCTGTAAGGGTTGTAGATTCAGACGGATCGACAGAGGCTGTAAAGGGTTGTAGAGTCAGACGGATCGACAGAGGCTGCAGGGTTTTATAGATTCAGACAGATCGACAGAGGCTGTAAGGGGCTGTAGGTTCAGACGATCGACAGAGGCTGTAAGGGGTTGTAGATTCAGACAGATCGACAGAGGCTGTAAATGGTTGTAGGTTCAGACGGATCGACAGAGACTGTAATGACTTGTAGATTCAGACAGATTGACAGAGGCTGTAAAGTTTTGTAGATTCAGTCGGATCGACAGAAGCTGTAAATGGTTGTAGATTCAGACAGATCGACAGAGACAGTAAATGGTTGTAGATTCAGACGGACCGACAGAGTCTGTCAAGGGTTGTCGATTCAGACAGATCGACAGAGGCTGTAATGACTTGTAGATTCAGACAGATTGACAGAGGCTGTAAAGTTTTGTAGATTCAGTCGGATCGACAGAGGCTGCAGGGGGTTGTAAATTCAGACGAATCGACAGAGGCTGTAAAGGGTTGCAGATTCAGCCGGATCGACAGAGGCTGTAAAGGGTTGTAGATTCAGACAGATCGACTGAAGGTGTATGGGGCTGTAGATTCAGACGGATCGACAGAGGCTGTAAGGGGTTGTAGATTCACACGGATCGACAGAGGCTGTAAGGGACTGTAGATTCAGACGGATCGACAGAGGCTGTAAGGGGTTGTAGATTCACACGGATCGACAGAGGCTGTAAGGGGTTGTAGATTCAGACGGATCAACAGAGGCTGTAAGGGGTTGTAGGTTCACACGGATCGACAGAGGCTGTAAGGGTTGTAGATTCATACGGATCGACAGAGAATGTAAGGGGTTGTAGATTCAGAGGGATCGACAGAGGCAACAGGGTTGTAGATGCAGAGGGATCGACAGAGACTGTAAGGGGTTGTAGATTCAGAGGGATCGACAGAGGCTGTAAGGGATTCTAGATTCTGACAGATGGACAGAGGCTGTAAAGGGTTGTAGTTTCAGACAGATCGGCAGAGGCTTTAACAGGTTGTAGATTCACACAGATCGACAGAGGCTGTAAGGGTTGTAGATTCAGACAGATCGACCGAGGCTGTGAGGGGTTGTAGATTCAGACGGATCGACAGAGGCCGTAAAGAGTTGTAGATTCAGACAGATCGACAGTAGGTGTACGGGGCTGTAGATTCAGACGGATCGACAGAGGCTGCAGATCGACAGAGGCTGTAAAGGGTTGTTGATTCAGACGGATCGACAGAGAATGTAAAGGGTTGTAGGTTCAGATGGATCAACAGAGGCTGCTGGGATTTCTAGATTCAGACAGATCAACAGAGGCTGTAAAGAGTTGTAGATTCAGACGGATCGACAGAGGCTGTAATGACTTGTAGATACAGACAGATTGACAGAGGCTGTAAGGTTTTGTAGATTCAGTCGGATCGACAGAAGCTATAAAGGGTTGTAGATTCAGACAGATCGACAGAGACAGTAAATGGTTGTAGATTCAGACGGACCGACAGAGTCTGTAAAGGGTTGTCGATTCAGACAGATCGACAGAGGCTGTAATGACTTGTAGATTCAGACAGATTGACAGAGGCTGTAAAGTGTTGTAGGTTCAAACGTATCGACAGATGCTGCAGGGGGTTGTAAATTCAGACGCATCGACAGAGGCTGTAAGGGTTGCAGATTCAGCCGGATCGACAGAGGCTGTAAAGGGTTGTAGATTCAGACAGATCGACTGAAGCTGTACGGGGCTGTAGATTCAGACGGATCGACAGAGGCTGTAAGGGGTTGTAGATTCACACGGATCGACAGAGGCTGTAAGGGACTGTAGATTCAGACGGATCGACAGAGGCTGTAAGGGGTTGTAGATTCACACGGATCGACAGAGGCTGTAAGGGGTTGTAGATTCAGACGGATCGACAGAGGCTGTATGGGGTTGTAGGTTCTCACGGATCAACAGAGGCTGTAAGGGATTGTAGATTCAGAAGGATCGACAGAGGCTACAGGGTTGTAGATTCATACGGATCGACAGAGACTGTAATGGGTTGTAGATTCAGACGGATCAACAGAGGCTGCAGGGATTTGTAGATTCAGACAGATCAACAGAGGCTGTAAAGAGTTGTAGATTCAGACGGATCGTCAGTGGCTGTAAAGGGCTGTAGATTTTGACGGATCGACAGAGGCTATAAAGGGTTGAAGATTCAGACGGATCGGCAGAGGCTGTTAAGGGTTGTGGATTCAGACGGATCCACAGAGGCTGCAGGGATTTGTAAATTCAGACGGATCAACAGCGGCTGTAAAGGGTTGTAGATTCAGTCGGATCGACAGAAGCCGTGAAGGGTTGTAGATTCAGACGGATCGACAGAGGCTGTAAAGGGTTGTAGTATCAGACAGATCGGCAGAGGCTGTAAGGGGTTGTAGATTCACACAGATCGGCAGAGGCTGTAAGGGTTGTAGATTCAGACGGATCGACAGAGGCTGTAAAGGGTTGTAGAGTCAGACGGATCGACAGAGGCTGCAGGGTTTTGTAGATTCAGACAGATCGACAGAGGCTGTAAGGGGCTGTAGGTTCAGACAGATCGACAGAGGCTGTAAATGGTTGTAGGTTCAGACGGATCGACAGAGACTGTAATGACTTGTAGATTCAGAAAAATTGACAGAGGCTGTAAAGTGTTGTAGGTTCAAACGTATCGACAGAGGCTGCAGGGGGTTGTAAATTCAGACGAATCGACAGAGGCTGTAAAGGGTTGCAGATTCAGCCGGATCGACAGAGGCTGTAAAGGGTTGTAGATTCAGACAGATCGACTGAAGCTGTATGGGGCTGTAGATTCAGACGGATCGACAGAGGCTGTAAGGGGTTGTAGATTCACACGGATCGACAGAGGCTGTAAGGGACTGTAGATTCAGACGGATCGACAGAGGCTGTAAGGGGTTGTAGATTCACACGGATCGACAGAGGCTGTAAGGGGTTGTAGATTCAGACGGATCGACAGAGACTGTAATGGGTTGTATATTCTGACGGATCAACAGAGTCTGCAGGGATTTGTAGATTCAGACAGAACAACAGAGGATGTAAAGAGTTGTAGATTCAGACGGATCGACAGGCTGTAAAGGGTTGAAGATTCAGACGGATCGACAGAGGCTGTAATGACTTGTAGATTCAGACAGATTGACAGAGGCTGTAAAGTTTTGTAGATTCAGTCGGATCGACAGAAGCTGTAAATGGTTGTAGATTCAGACAGATCGACAGAGACAGTAAATGGTTGTAGATTCAGACGGACCGACAGAGTCTGTCAAGGGTTGTCGATTCAGACAGATCGACAGAGGCTGTAATGACTTGTAGATTCAGACAGATTGACAGAGGATGTAAAGTGTTGTAGGTTCAAACGTATCGACAGAGGCTGCAGGGGGTTGTAAATTCAGACGAATCGACAGAGGCTGTAAGGGTTGCAGATTCAGCCGGATCGACAGAGGCTGTAAAGGGTTGTAGATTCAGACAGATCGACTGAAGCTGTACGGGACTGTAGATTCAGACGGATCGACAGAGGCTGTAAGGGGTTGTAGATTCACATGGATCGACAGAGGCTGTAAGGGGTTGTAGATTCAGACGGATCGACAGAGGCTGTAAGGGGTTGTAGGTTCTCACGGATCGACAGAGGCTGTAAGGGATTGTAGATTCAGAAGGATCGACAGAGGCTACAGGGTTGTAGATTCGTACGGATCGACAGAGACTGTAATGGGTTGTAGATTCAGACGGATCCACAGAGGCTGCAGGGATTTGTAAATTCAGACGGATCAACAGCGGCTGTAAAGGGTTGTAGATTCAGTCGGATCGACAGAAGCCGTGAAGGGTTGTAGATTCAGACGGATCGACAGAGGCTGTAAAGGGTTGTAGTATCAGACAGATCGGCAGAGGCTGTAAGGGGTTGTAGATTCACACAGATCGGCAGAGGCTGTAAGGGTTGTAGATTCAGACGGATCGACAGAGGCTGTAAAGGGTTGTAGAGTCAGACGGATCGACAGAGGCTGCAGGGTTTTGTAGATTCAGACAGATCGACAGAGGCTGTAAGGAGCTGTAGGTTCAGACGATCGACAGAGGCTGTAAGGGGTTGTAGAGTCAGACAGATCGACAGAGGCTGTAAATGGTTGTAGGTTCAGACGGATCGACAGAGACTGTAATGACTTGTAGATTCAGACAGATTGACAGAGGCTGTAAAGTTTTGTAGATTCAGTCGGATCGACAGAAGCTGTAAATGGTTGTAGATTCAGACAGATCGACAGAGGCAGTAAATGGTTGTAGATTCAGATGGACCGACAGAGTCTGTCAAGGGTTGTCGATTCAGACAGATCGACAGAGGCTGTAATGACTTGTAGATTCAGACAAATTGACAGAGGCTGTAAAGTGTTGTAGGTTCAAACGTATCGACAGAGGCTGCAGGGGGTTGTAAATTCAGACGAATCGACAGAGGCTGTAAAGGGTTGCAGATTCAGCCGGATCGACAGAGGCTGTAAAGGGTTGTAGATTCAGACAGATCGACTGAAGCTGTATGGGGCTGTAGATTCAGACGGATCGACAGAGGCTGTAAGGGGTTGTAGATTCACACGGATCGACAGAGGCTGTAAGGGACTGTCAATTCAGACGGATCGACAGAGGCTGTAAGGGGTTGTAGATTCACACGGATCGACAGAGGCTGTAAGGGGTTGTAGATTCAGACGGATCGACAGAGGCTATAAAGATTTGTAGACTCAGACGGATCGACATAGGCTACAGGGTTGTAGATTCAGAGGGATCGACAGAGACTGTAAGGTGTTGTAGATTCAGACAGATGGACAGAGGCAGTAAGGGGTTGTAGATTCAGACGGATCGACAGAGGCTACAGGGTTGTAGATTCAGACGGATCGACAGAGACTGTAAGGTGTTGTAGATTCAAAGGGATCGACAGAGGCTGTAAGGGATTGTAGATCCTGACAGATGGACAGAGGCTGTAAAGGGTTGTAGTTTCAGACAGATCGGCAGAGGCTGTCACAGGTTGTAGATTCACACAGATCGGCAGAGGCTGTAAGGGTGTAGATTCAGACAGATCGACCGAGGCTGTAAGGGGTTGTAGATTCTGACGGATTGACAGAGGCCGTAAAGGGTTGTAGATTCAGACAGATCGACAGAGGCTGTAGGGATTTGTAGATTCAGACAAATCTACAGAGGCTGTAAGGCCTGTAGATTCAGACGGATGGACAGAGGCTGCAGATCGACAGAGGCTGCAGAGGGTTGTAGATTCAGAGAGATCGACAGAGGCTGTAAGGGGCTGTAGATTCACACAGATCGGCAGAGGCTGTAAGGGTTGTAGATTCAGACGGATTGACAGAGGCTGTAAAGGGTTGTAGAGTCAGACGGATCGACAGAGGCTGCAGGGATTTGTAGATTCAGACAGATCGACAGAGGCTGTAAGGGGCTGTAGATTCAGACGATCGACAGAGGCTGTAAGGGGATGTAGATTCAGACAGATCGACAGAGGCTGTAAATGGTTGTAGGTTCAGACGGATCGACAGAGACTGTAATGTGTTGTAGATTCAGATGGATCAACAGAGGCTGCAGGGATTTGTAGATTCAGACAAATCAACAGAGGCTGTAAAGAGTTGTAGATTCAGACGGATCGACAGTGGCTGTAAAGGGTTGAAGATTCAGACAGATCGACAGAGGCTGTAAAGGGTTGTAGATTCAGATGGATCGACAGAGGCTGCCGGGATTTGTAAATTCAGACGGATCAACAGCGGCTGTAAAGGGTTGTAGATTCAGTCGGATCGACAGAAGCCGTAAAGGGTTGTAGATTCAGACGGATCGACAGAGTCTGTAAAGGGTTGTAGTATCAGACAGATCGGCAGAGGCGGTAAGGGGTTGTAGATTCACACAGATCGGCAGTGGCTGTAAGGGTTGTCGATTCAGACAGATCGACAGAGGCTGTAATGACTTGTAGATTCAGACAAATTGACAGAGGCTGTAAAGTGTTGTAGGTTCAAACGTATCGACAGAGGCTGCAGGGGGTTGTAAATTCAGACGAATCGACAGAGGCTGTAAAGGGTTGCAGATTCAGCCGGATCGACAGAGGCTGTAAAGGGTTGTAGATTCAGACAGATCGACTGAAGCTGTATGGGGCTGTAGATTCAGACGGATCGACAGAGGCTGTAAGGGGTTGTAGATTCACACGGATCGACAGAGGCTGCAGGGATTTGTAGATTCAGACATATCGACAGAGGCTGTAAGGGGCTGTAGGTTCAGACGATCGACAGAGGATGTAAGGGGTTGTAGATTCAGACAGATCGACAGAGGCTGTAAATGGTTGTAGGTTCAGACGGATCGACAGAGACTGTAATGGGTTGTATATTCAGACGGATCAACAGAGGCTGCAGGGATTTGTAGATTCAGACAGATCAACAGAGGCTGTAAAGAGTTGTAGTTTCAGACGGATCGACAGAGGCTGTAAAGGGCTGAAGATTCAGACGGATCGACAGAGGCTGTAATGACTTGTAGATACAGACAGATTGACAGAGGCTGTTAAGTTTTGTAGATTCAGTCGGATCGACAGAAGCTGTAAAGGGTTGTAGATTCAGACAGATCGACAGAGACAGTAAATGGTTGTAGATTCAGACGGACCTACAGAGTCTGTAAAGGGTTGTCGATTCAGACAGATTGACAGAGGCTGTAAAGTGTTGTAGGTTCAAACGTATCGACAGATGCTGCAGGGGGTTGTAAATTCAGACGAATCGACAGAGGCTGTAAAGGGTTGCAGATTCAGCCGGATCGACAGAAGCTGTACGGGGCTGTAGATTCAGACGGATCGACAGAGGCTGTAAGGGGTTGTAGATTCACACGGATCGACAGAGGCGGTAAGGGGTTGTAGACCCAGACGGATCGACAGAGTCTGCAGGGATTTGTAGATTCAGACAGAACAACAGAGGCTGTAAAGAGTTGTAGATTCAGACGGATCGACAGGCTGTAAAGGGTTGAAGATTCAGACGGATCGACAGAGGCTCTAAGGGGTTGTAGATTCAGACAGATCAACAGAGAGTGTAATGGGTTGTATATTCTGACGGATCAACAGAGTCTGCAGGGATTTGTAGATTCAGACAGAACAACAGAGGATGTAAAGAGTTGTAGATTCAGACGGATCGACAGGCTGTAAAGGGTTGAAGATTCAGACGGATCGACAGAGGCTGTAATGACTTGTAGATTCAGACAGATTGACAGAGGCTGTAAAGTTTTGTAGATTCAGTCGGATCGACAGAAGCTGTAAATGGTTGTAGATTCAGACAGATCGACAGAGACAGTAAATGGTTGTAGATTCAGACGGACCGACAGAGTCTGTCAAGGGTTGTCGATTCAGACAGATCGACAGAGGCTGTAATGACTTGTAGATTCAGACAAATTGACAGAGGCTGTAAAGTGTTGTAGGTTCAAACGTATCGACAGAGGCTGCAGGGGGTTGTAAATTCAGACGAATCGACAGAGGCTGTAAAGGGTTGCAGATTCAGCCGGATCGACAGAGGCTGTAAAGGGTTGTAGATTCAGACAGATCGACTGAAGCTGTATGGGGCTGTAGGTTCAGATGGATCGACAGAGGCTGTAAGGGGTTGTAGATTCACACGGATCGACAGAGGCTGTAAGGGACTGTAGATTCAGACGGATCGACAGAGGCTGTAAGGGGTTGTAGATTCACACGGATCGACAGAGGCTGTAAGGGGTTGTAGATTCAGACGGATCGACAGAGGCTGTAAGGGGTTGTAGGTTCACACGGATCGACAGAGGCTGTAAGGGATTGTAGATTCAGAAGGATCGACAGAGTCTACAGGGTTGTAGATTCATACGGATCGACAGAGAATGTAAGGGGTTGTAGATTCAGAGGGATCGACAGAGGCAACAGGGTTGTAGATGCAGAGGGATCGACAGAGACTGTAAGGGGTTGTAGATTCAGAGGGATCGACAGAGGCTGTAAGGGATTCTAGATTCTGACAGATGGACAGAGGCTGTAAAGGGTTGTAGTTTCAGACAGATCGGCAGAGGCTTTAACAGGTTGTAGATTCACACAGATCGACAGAGGCTGTAAGGGTTGTAGATTCAGACAGATCGACCGAGGCTGTGAGGGGTTGTAGATTCAGACGGATCGACAGAGGCCGTAAAGAGTTGTAGATTCAGACAGATCGACAGAAGGTGTACGGGGCTGTAGATTCAGACGAATCGACAGAGGCTGTAAGGGGTTGTAGATTCAGACGGATCGACAGAAGCCGTAAAGGGTTGTAGATTCAGACGGATCGACAGAGTCTGTAAAGGGTTGTAGTATCAGACAGATCGGCAGAGGCGGTAAGGGGTTGTAGATTCACACAGATCGGCAGTGGCTGTAAGGGTTGTAGATTCAGACGGATCGACAGAGGCTGTAAAGCGTTGTAGAGTCAGACGGATCGACAGAGGCTGCAGGGATTTGTAGATTCAGACAGATCGACAGAGACTGTAAGGCCTGAACATTCAGACGGATCGACAGAGGCTGCAGATCGACAGAGGCTGTAAAGGGTTGTTGATTCAGACGGATCGACAGAGAATGTAAAGGGTTGTAGGTTCAGATGGATCAACAGAGGCTGCTGGGATTTCTAGATTCAGACAGATCAACAGAGGCTGTAAAGAGTTGTAGATTCAGACGGATCGACAGAGGCTGTAAAGGGCTGAAGATTCAGACGGATCGACAGAGGCTGTAATGACTTGTAGATACAGTCAGATTGACAGAGGCTGTAAGGTTTTGTAGATTCAGTCGGATCGACAGAAGCTATAAAGGGTTGTAGATTCAGACAGATCGACAGAGACAGTAAATGGTTGTAGATTCAGACGGACCGACAGAGTCTGTAAAGGGTTGTCGATTCAGACAGATCGACAGAGGCTGTAATGACTTGTAGATTCAGACAGATTGACAGAGGCTGTAAAGTGTTGTAGGTTCAAACGTATCGACAGATGCTGCAGGGGGTTGTAAATTCAGACGAATCGACAGAGGCTGTAAGGGTTGCAGATTCAGCCCGATCGACAGAGGCTGTAAAGGGTTGTAGATTCAGACAGATCGACTGAAGGTGTACGGGGCTGTAGATTCAGACGGATCGACAGAGGCTGTAAGGGGTTGTAGATTCACACGGATCGACAGAGGCTGTAAGGGGTTGTAGATTCAGACGGATCGACAGAGGCTGTAAGGGGTTGTAGGTTCTCACGGATCGACAGAGGCTGTAAGGGATTGTAGATTCAGAAGGATCGACAGAGGCTACAGGGTTGTAGATTCATACGGATCGACAGAGACTGTAATGGGTTGTAGATTCAGACGGATCAACAGAGGCTGCAGGGATTTGTAGATTCAGACAGATCAACAGAGGCTGTAAAGAGTTGAAGATTCAGACGGATCGTCAGTGGCTGTAAAGGGCTGTAGATTTTGACGGATCGACAGAGGCTGTAAAGGGTTGAAGATTCAGACGGATCGGCAGAGGCTGTTAAGGGTTGTGGATTCAGACGGATCCACAGAGGCTGTAAAGGGTTGTAGATTCAGACAGATCGACTGAAGCTGTATGGGGCTGTAGATTCAGACGGATCGACAGAGGCTGTAAGGGGTTGTAGATTCACACGGATCGACAGAGGCTGTAAGGGGTTGCAGATTCAGACGGATCGACAGAGACTGTAATGGGTTGTATATTCTGACGGATCAACAGAGTCTGCAGGGATTTGTAGATTCAGACAGAACAACAGAGGCTGTAAAGAGTTGTAGATTCAGACAGATCGACAGGCTGTAAAGGGTTGAAGATTCAGACGGATCGACAGAGGCTCTAAGGGGTTGTAGATTCAGACGGATCGACAGAGACAGTAAATGGTTGTAGATTCAGACGGACCGACAGAGTCTGTCAAGGGTTGTCGATTCAGACAGATCGACAGAGGCTGTAATGACTTGTAGATTCAGACAGATTGACAGAGGCTGTAAAGTGTTGTAGGTTCAAACGTATCGACAGAGGCTGCAGGGGGTTGTAAATTCAGACGAATCGACAGAGGCTGTAAAGGGTTGCAGATTCAGCCGGATCGACAGAGGCTGTAAAGGGTTGTAGATTCAGACAGATCGACTGAAGCTGTATGGGGCTGTAGATTCAGACGGATCGACAGAGGCTGTAAGGGGTTGTAGATTCACACGGATCGACAGAGGCTGTAAGGGACTGTAGATTCAGACGGATCGACAGAGGCTGTAAGGGGTTGTAGATTCACACGGATCGACAGAGGCTGTAAGGGGTTGTAGATTCAGACGGATCAACAGAGGCTGTAAGGGGTTGTAGGTTCACACGGATCGACAGAGGCTGTAAGGGATTGTAGATTCAGAAGGATCGACAGAGGCTACAGGGTTGTAGATTCATACGGATCGACAGAGAATGTAAGGGGTTGTAGATTCAGAGGGATCGACAGAGGCAACAGGGTTGTAGATGCAGAGGGATCGACAGAGACTGTAAGGGGTTGTAGATTCAGAGGGATCGACAGAGGCTGTAAGGGATTCTAGATTCTGACAGATGGACAGAGGCTGTAAAGGGTTGTAGTTTCAGACAGATCGGCAGAGGCTTTAACAGGTTGTAGATTCACACAGATCGACAGAGGCTGTAAGGGTTGTAGATTCAGACAGATCGACCGAGGCTGTGAGGGGTTGTAGATTCAGACGGATCGACAGAGGCCGTAAAGAGTTGTAGATTCAGACAGATCGACAGAAGGTGTACGGGGCTGTAGATTCAGACGGATCGACAGAGGCTGCAGATCGACAGAGGCTGTAAAGGGTTGTTGATTCAGACGGATCGACAGAGAATGTAAAGGGTTGTAGGTTCAGATGGATCAACAGAGGCTGTAAAGAGTTGTAGATTCAGACGGATCGACAGAGGCTGTAATGACTTGTAGATACAGACAGATTGACAGAGGCTGTAAGGTTTTGTAGATTCAGTCGGATCGACAGAAGCTATAAAGGGTTGTAGATTCAGACAGATCGACAGAGACAGTAAATGGTTGTAGATTCAGACGGACCGACAGAGTCTGTAAAGGGTTGTCGATTCAGACAGATCGACAGAGGCTGTAATGACTTGTAGATTCAGACAGATTGACAGAGGCTGTAAAGTGTTGTAGGTTCAAACGTATCGACAGATGCTGCAGGGGGTTGTAAATTCAGACGCATCGACAGAGGCTGTAAGGGTTGCAGATTCAGCCGGATCGTCAGTGGCTGTAAAGGGCTGTAGATTTTGACGGATCGACAGAGGCTGTAAAGGGTTGAAGATTCAGACGGATCGGCAGAGGCTGTTAAGGGTTGTGGATTCAGACGGATCCACAGAGGCTGTAAAGGGTTGTAGATTCAGACGGACCGACAGAGTCTGTCAAGGGTTGTCGATTCAGACAGATCGACAGAGGCTGTAATGACTTGTAGATTCAGACAAATTGACAGAGGCTGTAAAGTGTTGTAGGTTCAAACGTATCGACAGAGGCTGCAGGGGGTTGTAAATTCAGACGAATCGACAGAGGCTGTAAAGGGTTGCAGATTCAGCCGGATCGACAGAGGCTGTAAAGGGTTGTAGATTCAGACAGATCGACTGAAGCTGTATGGGGCTGTAGATTCAGACGGATCGACAGAGGCTGTAAGGGGTTGTAGATTCACACGGATCGACAGAGGCTGTAAGGGACTGTAGATTCAGACGGATCGACAGAGGCTGTAAGGGGTTGTAGATTCACACGGATCGACAGAGGCTGTAAGGTGTTGTAGATTCAGTCGGATCGACAGAGGCTGTAAGGGGTTGTAGGTTCACACGGATCGACAGAGGCTGTAAGGGATTGTAGATTCAGAAGGATCGACAGAGACTACAGGGTTGTAGATTCATACGGATCGACAGAGAATGTAAGGGGTTGTAGATTCAGAGGGATCGACAGAGGCAACAGGGTTGTAGATGCAGAGGGATCGACAGAGACTGTAAGGGGTTGTAGATTCAGAGGGATCGACAGAGGCTGTAAGGGATTCTAGATTCTGACAGATGGACAGAGGCTGTAAAGGGTTGTAGTTTCAGACAGATCGGCAGAGGCTTTAACAGGTTGTAGATTCACACAGTTCGACAGAGGCTGTAAGGGTTGTAGATTCAGACAGATCGACAGAGGCTGCAGGGATTTGTAGATTCAGACAGATCGACAGAGACTGTAAGGCCTGTACATTCAGATGGATCGACAGAGGCTGCAGATCGACAGAGGCTGCGGGGGGCTGGAGATTCAGACAGATCGACAGTGGCTGTAAAGGGTTGTTGATTCAGACGGATCGACAGAGAATGTAAAAGGTTGTAGATTCAGACAGATCAACAGAGGCTGTAAAGAGTTGTAGATTCAGACGGATCGACAGAGGCCGTAAGGGGTTGTAGATTCAGAGAGATCGACAGAGGCTGTAAGGGGTTGTAGATTCAGTGAGATCGACAGAGGCTGTAAGGGTTTGTAGATTCAGACAGATCGACAGAGGCTGTAAAGGGTTGTAGATTCAGACAGATCGACAGTGGCGGTAAAGGGTTGTAGATTCAGATGGATCGACAGAGGCTGCAGATATTTGTAAATTCAGACGGATCGACAGAGGCTGTAAAGGGTTGTAGATTCAGAAGGATCGACACAGGCTGTTGTGTGGTAGATTCAGACCGGTCGACAGAGTCTTTAAAGGGTTGTTGAATCAGACAGATCGACGGAGGATGTAAGGGATGTAGATTCAGATGGATTGACAGATGTTGTAAAGGGTTGTAGATTCAGACAGATCGAAAGAGAGTGTAAAGAGTTGTAGATTAAGACAGATCGACAGAGGCTGTAAAGGGTTGTCGATTCAAACAGATCGATAGAGGCTGTAAATGGTTGTAGATTCAGCCGGTTTGACAGATGCAATAAGTGTTTGTAGATTCAGGCAGGTCAACAGAAGCAGTAAAGGGTTGTAGATTCAGACGGATCGACAGAGGCTATAAAGATTTGTAGACTCAGACGGATCGACATAGGCTACAGGGTTGTAGATTCAGAGGGATCGACAGAGTCCGTAAGGTGTTGTAGATTCAGACAGATGGACAGAGGCAGTAAGGGGTTGTAGATTCAGACGGATCGACAGAGGCTGTATTGGGTTGTAGATTCAGACGGATCGACAGAGGCTACAGGGTTGTAGATTCAGACGGATCGACAGAGACTGTAAGGGGTTGCAGATTCAAAGGGATCGACAGAGGCTGTAAGGGGTTGTAGATCCTGACAGATGGACAGAGGCTGTAAAGGGTTGTAGTTTCAGACAGATCGGCAGAGGCTGTCACAGGTTGTAGATTCACACAGATCGGCAGAGGCTGTAAGGGTGTAGATTCAGACAGATCGACCGAGGCTGTAAGGGGTTGTAGATTCTGACGGATTGACAGAGGCTGTAAAGGGTTGTAGAGTCAGACGGATCGACAGAGGCTGTAAGGGGCTGTAGATTCAGACGATCGACAGAGGCTGTAAGGGAATGTAGATTCAGACAGATCGACAGAGGCTGTAATGTGTTGTAGATTCAGACAAATCAACAGAGGCTGTAAAGAGTTGTAGATTCAGACGGATTGACAGTGGCTGTAAAGGGCTGTAGGTTCAGACGGATCGACAGAGGCTGTAAAGGGTTGAAGATTCAGACAGATCGACAGAGGCTGTAAAGGGTTGTAGATTCAGATGGATCGACAGAGGCTGCCGGGATTTGTAAATTCAGACGGATCAACAGCGGCTGTAAAGGGTTGTAGATTCAGTCGGATCGACAGAAGCCGTAAAGGGTTGTAGATTCAGACGGATCGACAGAGTCTGTAAAGGGTTGTAGTATCAGACAGATCGGCAGAGGCGGTAAGGGGTTGTAGATTCACACAGATCGGCAGTGGCTGTAAGGGTTGTAGATTCGGACGGATCGACAGAGGCTGTAAAGGGTTGTAGAGTCAGACGGATCGACAGAGGCTGCAGGGATTTGTAGATTCAGACATATCGACAGAGGCTGAAAGGGGCTGTAGGTTCAGACGATCGACAGAGGATGTAAGGGGTTGTAGATTCAGACAGATCGACAGAGGCTGTAAATGGTTGTAGGTTCAGACGGATCGACAGAGACTGTAATGGGTTGTATATTCAGACGGATCAACAGAGGCTGCAGGGATTTGTAGATTCAGACAGATCAACAGAGGCTGTAAAGAGTTGTAGTTTCAGACGGATCGACAGAGGCTGTAAAGGGCTGAAGATTCAGACGGATCGACAGAGACTGTAATGACTTGTAGATACAGACAGATTGACAGAGGCTGTTAAGTTTTGTAGATTCAGTCGGATCGACAGAAGCTGTAAAGGGTTGTAGATTCAGACAGATCGACAGAGACAGTAAATGGCTGTAGATTCAGACGGACCGACAGAGTCTGTAAAGGGTTGTCGATTCAGACAGATCGACAGAGGCTGTAATGACTTGTAGATTCAGACAGATTGACAGAGGCTGTAAAGTGTTGTAGGTTCAAACGTATCGACAGATGCTGCAGGGGGTTGTAAATTCAGACGAATTGACAGAGGCTGTAAAGTGTTGCAGATTCAGCCGGATCGACAGAGGCTGTAAAGGGTTGTAGATTCAGACAGATCGACAGAAACTCTACGGGGCTGTAGATTCAGACGAATCGACAGAGGCTGTAAGGGGTTGTAGATTCACACGGATCGACAGAGGCTGTAAGGGGCTGTAGATTCACACGGATCGACAGAGGCTACAGGTTTGTAGATTCAGACGGATCGACAGAGACTGTAAGGGGTTGTAGATTCAAAGGGATCGACAGAGGCAACAGGGTTGTAGATTCAGAGGGATCGACAGAGACTGTAAGGGGTTGTAGATTCAGAGGGATCGACAGAGGCTGTAAGGGGTTGTAGATTCAGAAGGATCGACAGAGGCTACAGGGTTGTAGATTCATACGGACCGACAGAGAATGTAAGGGGTTGTAGATTCAGAGGGATCGACAGAGGCAACAGGGTTGTAGAAGCAGAGGGATCGACAGAGACTGTAAGGGGTTGCAGATTCAGAGGGATCGACAGAGGCTGTAAGGGATTGTAGATTCTGACAGATGGACAGAGGCTGTAAAGTGTTGTAGTTTCAGACAGATCAGCAGAGGCTGTCACAGGTTGTAGATTCACACAGATCGGCAGAGGCTGTAAGGGTTGTATATTCAGACAGAACGACCGAGGCTGTAAGGGGTTGTAGATTGAGACGGATTGACAGAGGCCGTAAAGGGTTGTAGATTCAGACAGATCGACAGAGGATGCAGGGATTTGTAGATTCAGACAGATCGACAGAGGCTGTAAGGCCTGTAGATTCAGACGGATCGACAGTGGCTGCAGATCGACAGCGGCTGCAGGGGGTTGTAGATTCAGACAGATCGACAGAGGCCGTAAGGGGCTGTAGATTCAGACAGATAGACAGAGAATGGAAAGGGTTATAGATTCAGATGGATCAACAGAGACTGAAGGATTTCCAGATTCAGACAGATCGACAGAGGCTGTAAGGGTTTGTAGATTCAGACAGAGCGACAGAGGCTGTAAAGGGTTGTAGATTCAGACAGATCGACAGAGAATGTAAAGGGTTGCAGATTCAGACGGACCGACAGAGGCTGCCGGGATCTGTAGATTCAGACAGATCGACAGAGGTTGTAAAGTTTTGTAGATTCAGCCGGATCTACAGAAGCTGTAAACGGTTGTAGATTCAGACAGTTTGACAGAGACAGTAAATAGTTGTAGATTCAGACGGACCGACAGAGTCTGTAAAGGGTTGTCGATTCAGACAGATCGACAGAGGCTGTAAAGGGTTGTAGGTTCAAACGTATCGACAGAGGCTGCAGGGGGTTGTAAATTCAGATGAATCGACAGAGGCTGTAAAATGTTGTAGATTCAGACGTATTGACAGATGCAGTAAGTGGTTGTAGATTCAGACGGACCGACAGAGTCTGTAAAGGGTTGTAGATTCAGAGGGATCGACAGAGGCTGTAAGGGGTTGTAGATTCAGGCAGATGGACAGAAGCTGTACCGGGCTGTAGGTTCAGACGGATCGACAGAGGCTGTAAGGGGTTGTAGATTCACATGGAGCGACCGAGGCTGTAAGGTGTTGTAGATTCAGATGGATCGACAGAGGCTACAGGGTTGTAGATTCAGACGGATCGACAGAGACTGTAAGGGGTTGTAGATTCAAAGGGATCGACAGAGGCAACAGGGTTGTAGATTCAGAGGGATCGACAGAGACTGTAAGGGGTTGTAGATTCAGAGGGATCGACAGAGGCTGTAAGGGGTTGTAGATTCACACGGATCGACAGAGGGTGTAAGGGATTGTAGATTCAGAAGGATCGACAGAGGCTACAGGGTTGCAGATTCATACGGATCGACAGAGAATGTAAGGGGTTGTAGATTCAGAGGGATCGACAGGGGAACAGGGTTTTAGATGCAGAGGGATCGACAGAGACTGTAAGGGGTTGCAGATTCATTGGGATTGACAGAGGCTGTAAGGGATTGTAGATTCTGTCAGATGGACAGAGGCTGTAAAGGGTTGTAGTTTCAGACAGATCGGCAGAGGCTGTCACAGGTTGTAGATTCACACAGATCGGCAGAGGCTGTAAGGCCTGTAGATTCAGACGGATCGACAGAGGCTGCAGGGGGTTGTAGATTCAGACAGATCGACAGAGGCCGTAAGGGGCTGTAGATTCAGACAGATCGACAGAGGCTGTAAAGGGCTGTAGATTCAGACGGATCGACAGAGAATGTAAAGGGTTGTAGATTCAGATGGATCAACAGAGGCTGCAGATATTTGTAAATTCAGACTGATCGACAGAGGCTGTAAAAGGTTGTAGGTTCAGGCAGATCGACACAGGCTGTTGTGTGTTAGATTCAGACAGGTCGACAGAGACTTTAAAGGGTTGTTGAATCAGACGGATCGACAGATAATGTAAAGGGTTGTAGATTCAAAGGGATCGATAGAGGCTGCAAGTGCTTGCAGAGTCAGACAGATCGACAGAGGCTGTAAAGGGTTGTAGATTCAGACGGATCGACAGAAGCTGTAAAGGGTTGTAGATTCAGCCGGATCGACAGAGGCTGTAAAGTGTTGTAGATTCAGACAGATCGACAGAAGGTGTACGGGGCTGTAGATTCAGACGGATCGA
The DNA here is from genome assembly GCF_030028105.1 of Mobula birostris. Lineage (NCBI taxonomy): Eukaryota > Metazoa > Chordata > Chondrichthyes > Myliobatiformes > Myliobatidae > Mobula > Mobula birostris. The sequence goes on from NC_092379.1 coordinate 56,977,845, forward strand.
CAGAGGCTATAAGGGGTTGTAGATTCACACGTATCGACTGAGGCTGTAAGGGGGTGTAGATTCAGACGGATCGACAGAGGCTACAGGGTTGTAGATACAGACGGATCGAAAGAGACTGTAAGGGGTTGTAGATTCAAAGGGATCGACAGAGGCAACAGGGCTGTAGATTCAGAGGGATCGATAGAGACTGTAAGGGGTTGTAGATTCAGAGGGATCGACAGAGGCTGTAAGGGGTTGTAGATTCAGACAGATGGACAGAAGCTGTACGGGGCTGTAGATTCAGATGGATCGACAGAGGCTGTAAGGGGTTGTAGATTCAGACAGATCGACAGAGGCTGCAGTTCGACAGAGGCTGCAGGGGGTTGTAGATTCAGACAGATCGACAGAGGCCGTAAGGGGCTGTAGATTCAGACAGATCGACAGAGGCTGTAAAGGGCTGTAGATTCAGACGGATCGACAGAGAATGTAAAGGGTTGTAGATTCAGATGATCAACAGAGGCTGCAGGGATTTCTAGATTCAGACAGATCAACAGAGGCTGTAAAGAGTTGTAGAGTCAGACGGATCGACAGAGGCCGTAAGGGGTTGTAGATTCAGACAGATCGACAGAGGCTGTAAGGGTTTGCAGATTCAGACAGATTGACAGAGGCTGTAACGGTTTGCAGATTCAGACGGATCGACAGAGGCTGCAGATATTTGTCAATTCAGACGGATCGACAGAGGCTGTAAAAGGTTGTAGGTTCAGGCGGATCGACACAGGCTGTTGTGTGTTAGATTCAGTCAGGTCGACAGAGACTTTAAAGGGTTGTTGAATCAGACGGATCGACAGATAATGTAAAGGGTTGTAGATTCAAAGGGATCGATAGAGGCTGTAAGTGGTTGTAGAGTCAGACAGATCGACAGACGCTGTAAAGGGTTGTAGATTCAGACAGATCGACAGAAGGTGTACGGGGCTGTAGATTCAGACGAATCGACAGAGGCTGTAAGGGGTTGTAGATTCAGACGGATCGATAGAGGCTGTAAGGGGTTGTAGGTTCACACAGATCGACAGAGGCTGTAAGGGATTGTAGATTCATACGGATCGACCGAGAATGTAAGGGGTTGTAGATTCAGAGGGATCGACAGAAGCAACAGGGTTGTAGATGCAGAGGGATCGACAGAGACTGTAAGGGGTTGTAGATTCAGAGGGATCGACAGAGGCTGTAAGGGATTGTAGATTCTGACAGATGGACAGAGGCTGTAAAGGGTTGTAGTTTCAGACAGATCGGCAGAGGCTGTCACAGGTTGTAGATTCACACAGATCGACAGAGGCTGTAAGGGTTGTAGATTCAGACAGATCAACCGAGGCTGTGAGGGGTTGTCGATTCATACGGATCGACAGAGGCCGTAAAGGGTTGTAGATTCAGACAGATCGACAGAGGCTGCAGGGATTTGTAGATTCAGACAGATCGACAGAGACTGTAAGGCCTGTACATTCAGACGGATCGACAGAGGCTGTAAAGGGTTGTAGATTCAGACGGATCGACAGAGACTGTAAGGGGTTGTAGATTCAAAGGGATCGACAGAGGCAACAGGGTTGTAGATTCAGAGGGATCGACAGAGACTGTAAGGGGTTGTAGATTCAGAGGGATCGACAGAGGCTGTAAGGGGTTGTAGATTCACACGGATCGACAGAGGCTGTAAGGGATTGTAGATTCAGAAGGATCGACAGAGGCTACAGGGTTGCAGATTCATACGGATCGACAGAGAATGTAAGGGGTTGTAGATTCAGAGGGATCGACAGGGGAACAGGGTTTTAGATGCAGAGGGATCGACAGAGACTGTAAGGGGTTGTAGTTTCAGACAGATCGGCAGAGGCTGTCACAGGTTGTAGATTCACACAGATCGGCAGAGGCTGTAAGGGTGTAGATTCAGACAGATCGACCGAGGCTGTAAGGGGTTGTAGATTCTGACGGATTGACAGAGGCCGTAAAGGGTTGTAGATTCCGACAGATCGACAGAGTCTGTAAGGCCTGTAGATTCAGACGGATCGACAGAGGCTGCAGGGGGTTGTAGATTCAGACAGATCGACAGAGGCTGTAAAGGGCTGCAGATTCAGACGGCTCGACAGAGGCTGCAGATATTTGTAAATTCAGACTGATCGACAGAGGCTGTAAAAGGTTGTAGGTTCAGGCGGATCGACACAGGCTGTTGTGTGTTAGATTCAGACAGGTCGACAGAGACTTTAAAGGGTTGTTGAATCAGACGGATCGACAGATAATGTAAAGGGTTGTAGATTCAAAGGGATTGATAGAGGCTGTAAGTGCTTGCAGAGTCAGACAGATCGACAGAGGCTGTAAAGGGTTGTAGATTCAGACGGATCAACAGAAGCTGTAAAGTGTTGTAGATTCAGACAGATCGACAGAAGGTGTACGGGGCTGTAGATTCAGACGGATCGACAGAGGCTATAAGGGGTTGTAGATTCACACGGATCGACAGAGGCTGTAAGGGGGTGTAGATTCAGACGGATCGACAGAGGCTACAGGGTTGTAGATACAGACGGATCGAAAGAGACTGTAAGGGGTTGTAGATTCAGAGGGATCGACAGAGGCTGTAAGGGGTTGTAGATTCAGACAGATGGACAGAAGCTGTACGGGGCTGTAGATTCAGATGGATCGACAGAGGCTGTAAGGGGTTGTAGATTCACACGGATCGACAGAGGCTGTAAGGGGTTGTAGATTCTGACGGATTGACAGAGGCCATAAAGGGTTGTAGATTCAGACAGATCGACAGAGGCTGCAGATCGACAGAGGCTGCAGGGGGTTGCAGATTCAGACAGATCGACAGAGGCTGTAAAGGGCTGTAGATTCAGACGGATCGACAGAGAATGTAAAGGGTTGTAGATTCAGATGATCAACAGAGGCTGCAGGGATTTCTAGATTCAGACAGATCAACAGAGGCTGTAAAGAGTTGTAGAGTCAGACGGATCGACAGAGGCCGTAAGGGTTTGCAGATTCAGACAGATCGACAGAGGCTGTAAGGGTTTGCAGATTCAGACGGATCGACAGAGGCTGCAGATATTTGTCAATTCAGACGGATCGACAGAGGCTGTAAAAGGCTGTAGGTTCAGGCGGATCGACACAGGCTGTTGTGTGTTAGATTCAGTCAGGTCGACAGAGACTTTAAAGGGTTGTTGAATCAGACGGATCGACAGATAATGTAAAGGGTTGTAGATTCAAAGGGATCGATAGAGGCTGTAAGTGGGTTGTAGAGTCAGACAGATCGACAGACGCTGGTAAAGGGTTTGTAGATTCAGACAGATGGACAGAAGGTGTACGGGGCTGTAGATTCAGACGAATCGACAGAGGCTGTAAGGGGGTTTGTAGATTCAGACGGATTGACAGAGGCTGTAAGGGGTTGTAGGTTCACACAGATCGACAGAGGCTGTAAGGGATTGTAGATTCAGAAGGATCGACAGAGGCTACAGGGTTGTAGATTCATACGGATCGACCGAGAATGTAAGGGGTTGTAGATTCAGAGGGGATCGACAGAAGCAACGAGGTTGTAGATGCAGAGGGATCGACAGAGACTGTAAGGGGTTGTAGATTCAGAGGGATCGACAGAGGCTGTAAGGGATTGTAGATTCTGACAGATGGACAGAGGCTGTAAAAGGGTTGTAGTTTCAGACAGATCGGCAGAGGCTGTAACAGGTTGTAGATTCACACAGATCGACAGAGGCTGTAAGGGTTGTAGATTCAGACAGATCAACCGAGGCTTGTGAGGGGTTGTAGATTCATACGGATCGACAGAGGCCGTAAAGGGTTGTAGATTCAGACAGATCGACCAGAGGCTGCAGGGATTTGTAGATTCAGACAGATCGACAGAGACTGTAAGGCCTGTACATTCACGACGGATCGACAGAGGCTGCAGATCGACAGAGGCTGTAAAGGGTTGTTGATTCAGACGGATCGACAGAGAATGTAAAGGGTTGTAGATTCAGATGGATCACAGAGGCTGCTGGGATTTCTAGATTCAGACAGATCAACAGAGGCTGTAAAGAGTTGTAGATTCAGACGGATCGACAGAGGCCGTAAGGGGTTGTAGATTCAGAGAGATCGACAGAGGCTGTAAGGGGTTTGTAGATTCAGACAGATCGACAGAGGCTGTAAAGGGTTGTAGATTCAGACAGATCGACAGTGGCGGTAAAGGGTTGTAGATTCAGATGGATCGACAGAGGCTGCAGATATTTGTAAATTCAGACGGATCGACAGAGGCTGTAAAGGGTTGTAGATTCAGAAGGATCAACTCAGGCTGTTGTGTGGTAGATTCAGACCGGTCGACAGAGACTTTAAAGGGTTGTTAAATCAGACGGATCGACAGAGGATGTCAGGGATGTAGATTCAGATGGATTGACAGATGTTGTAAAGGGTTGTAGATTCAGACAGATCGAAAGAGAGTGTAAAGAGTTGTAGATTAAGACAGATCGACAGAGGCTGTAAAGGGTTGTCGATTCAAACAGATCGACAGAGGCTGTAAATGGTCGTAGATTCAGCCGGTTTGACAGATGCAATAAGTGTTTGTAGATTCAGGCAGGGTCAACAGAAGCAGTAAAGGGGTTAAATATTCAGACGGATCGACAGAGGGCTATAAAGATTTGTAGACTCAGACGGATCGACAGAGGCTACAGGGTTGTAGTTTCAGAGGGATCGACTGAGACTGTAAGGGGTTGTAGATTTCAAAGGGATCGACAGAGGCAACAGCGGTTGTAGATTCAGAGGGATCGACAGGAGACTGTAAGGGGTTGTAGATTCAGAGGGATCGACAGAGGCTGTAAGGGGTTGTAGATTCACACGGATCGACAGATGCTGTAAGGGATTGTAGATTCAGAAGGATCGACAGAGGCTACAGGGTTGCAGATTCATACGGATCGACAGAGAATGTAAGGGGTTGTAGATTCAGAGGGATCGACAGGGGGAACAGGGGTTTTAGATGCAGAGGGATCGACAGAGGCTGTAAGGGTTTGTAGATTCAGGCAGATGGACAGAAGCTGTACGGGGCTGTAGGTTCAGACGGATCGACAGAGGCTGTAAGGGGTTGTAGATTCACACGGATCGACCGAGGCTTGTAAGGTGTTGTAGATTCAGATGGATCGACAGAGGCTACAGGGTTGTAGATTCAGACGGATCGACAGAGACTGTAAGGGGTTGTAGATTCAAAGGGATCGTCAGAGGCTTTAAGGGATTGTAGATTCTGACAGATGGACAGAGGCTGTAAAGGGTTGTAGTTTCAGACAGATCGGCAGAGGCTGTCACAGGTTGTAGAATCACACAGATCGGCAGAGGCTGTAAGGGTGTCGATTCAGACAGATCGACCCGAGGCTGTAAAGGGGTTGTAGATTCTGATGGATTGACAGAGGCCGTAAAGGGTTGTAGATTCAGACAGATCGACACAGGCTGGCAGATCGACAGAGGCTGCAGGGTGTTGTAAGATTCAGACAGATCGACAGAGGCCCGTAAGGGGCTGCAGATTCAGACAGATCGACAGAGGCTGTAAAGGGCTGTAGATTCAGACGGATCGACAGAGAATGTAAAGGGGTTGTAGATTCAGATGGTCAACAGAGGCTGCAGGGATTTCTAGATTCAGACAGATCAACAGAGGATGTAAAGAGTTGTAGAGTCAGACGGATCGACAGAGGCCGTAAGGGGTTGTAGATTCAGACAGATCGACAGAGGCTGTAAGGGTTTGCAGATTCAGACAGATCGACAGAGGGTGTAAAGGGTTGTAGATTCAGACGGATCGACAGTGGCTGTAAAGGGTTGTAGATTCAGACGGATTGACAGAGGCTGCAGATATTTGTAAATTCAGACGGATCGACAGAGGCTGTAAAAGGTTGTAGGTTCAGGCGGATCGACACAGGCTGTTGTGTGTTAGATTCAGTCAGGTCGACAGAGACTTTAAAGGGTTGTTGAATCAGACGGATCGACAGATAATGTAAAGGGTTGTAGATTCAAAGGATCGATAGAGGCTGTAAGTGGTTGTAGAGTCAGACAGATCGACAGAGGCTGTAAGGGGTTGTAGATTCAGAGGGATCGACAGAGGCTGTAAAGGGTTGTAGATTCAGCCGGATCGACAGAGGCTGTAAGGGGTTGTAGATTCACACGGAATCGACTGAGGCTGTAAGGGGCTGTAGATTCAGACGGATCTACAGGGTTTGTGGATTCAGACGGATCGAAAGAGACGGTAAGGGGTTGTAGATTCAAAGGGATCGACAGAGGCAACAGGGTTTTAGATTCAGAGGGATCGATAGAGACTGTAAGGGGGTTGTAGATTCAGAGGGATCGACAGAGGCTGTAAGGGGTTGTAGATTCAGACAGATGGACAGAAGCTGTACGGGGCTGTAGATTCAGATGGATCGACAGAGGCTGTAAGGGGTTGTAGATTCAGAAGGATCGACAGAGGCTACAAGTTTGCAGATTCATACGGATCGACAGAGAATGTAAGGGGGTTGTAGATTCAGAGGGATCGACAGGGGAACAGGGTTTTAGATGCAGAGGGGATCGACAGAGACTGTAAGGGGTTGCAGATTCAGAGGGATCGACAGAGGCTGTAAGGGATTGTAGATTCTGAAAGATGGACAGAGGCTGTAAAGGGTTGTAGTTTCAGACAGATCGGCAGAGCCTGTCACAGGTTGTAGATTCACACAGATCGGCAGAGGCTGTAAGGGTTGTAGATTCAGACAGATCGACCGAGGCTGTAAGGGGTTGTAGATTCTTACGGATTGACAGAGGCCGTAAAGGGTTGTAGATTCCGACAGATCGACTGAGGCTTGCAGGGATTTGTAGATTCAGACAGATCGACAGAGTCTGTAAGGCCTGTAGATTCAGACGGATCGACAGAGGCTGCAGGGGGTTGTAGATTCAGACAGATCGACAGAGGCCGTAAGGGGCTGTAGATTCAGACAGATCGACAGAGGCTGTAAAGGGCTGTAGATTCAGACGGATCGACAGTGGCGGTAAAGGGTTGTAGATTCAGACGGCTCGACAGAGGCTGCAGATATTTGTAAATTCAGACTGATCGACAGAGGCTGTAAAAGGTTGTAGGTTCAGGCGGATCGACACAGGCTGTTGTGTGTTTGATTCAGACAGGTCGACAGAGACTTGAAAGGGTTGTTGAATCAGATGGATCGACAGATAATGTAAAGGGGTTGTAGATTCAAAGGGATCGATAGAAGCTGTAAGTGCTTGCAGAGTCAGACAGATCGACAGAGGCTGTAAAGGGTTGTGACGGATCGACAGAAGCTGTAAAGGGTTGTAGATTCAGCCGGATCGACAGAGGCTGTAAAGTGTTGTAGATTCAGACAGATCGACAGAAGGTGTACGGGGCTGTAGATTCAGACGGATCGACAGAGGCTATAAGGGGTTGTAGATTCACACGGATCGACTGAGGCTGTAAGGGGGTGTAGATTCAGACGGATCGACAGAGGCTACAGGGTTGTAGATACAGACGGATCGAAAGAGACTGTAAGGGGTTGTACATTCAAAGGGATCGACAGAGGCAACAGGGCTGTAGATTCAGAGGGATCGATAGAGACTGTAAGGGGTTGTAGATTCAGAGGGATCGACAGAGGCTGTAAGGGGTTGTAGATTCAGACAGATGGACAGAAGCTGTACGGGGCTGTAGATTCAGATGGATTGACAGAGGCTGTAAGGGGTTGTAGATTCACACGGATCGACAGAGGCTGTAAGGGGTTGTAGATTCAGACGGATCGACAGAGGCTGTAAGGGGTTGTAGGTTCACACAGATCGACAGAGGCTGTAAGGGATTGTAGATTCAGAAGGATCGACAGAGTCTACAGGGTTGTAGATTCATACGGATCGACCGAGAATGTAAGGGGTTGTAGATTCAGAGGGATCGACAGAAGCAACAGGGTTGTAGATGCAGAGGGATTGACAGAGACTGTAAGGGGTTGTAGATTCAGAGAGATCGACAGAGGCTGTAAGGGATTGTAGATTCTGACAGATGGACAGAGGCTGTAAAGGGTTGTAGTTTCAGACAGATCGGCAGAGGCTGTAACAGGTTGTAGATTCACACAGATCGACAGAGGCTGTAAGGGTTGTAGATTCAGACAGATCAACCGAGGCTGTGAGGGGTTGTAGATTCATACGGATCGACAGAGACCGTAAAGGGTTGTAGATTCAGACAGATCGACAGAGGCTGCAGGGATTTGTAGATTCAGACAGATCGACAGAGACTGTAAGGCCTGTACGTTCAGACGGATCGACAGAGGCTGCAGATCGACAGAGGCTGTAAAGGGTTGTTGATTCAGACGGATCGACAGAGAATGTAAAGGGTTGTAGGTTCAGATGGATCAACAGAGGCTGCTGGGATTTCTAGATTCAGACAGATCAACAGAGACTGTAAAGAGTTGTAGATTCAGACGGATCGACAGAGGCCGCAAGGGGTTGTAGATTCAGAGAGATCGACAGAGGCTGTAAGGGGTTGTAGATTCAGACAGATCGACACAGGCTGTAAAGGGTTGTAGATTCAGACAGATCGACAGTGGCGGTAAAGGGTTGTAGATTCAGATGGATCGACGGAGGCTGCAGATATTTGTAAATTCAGACGGATCGACAGAGGCTGTAAAGGGTTGTAGATTCAGGCGGATCGACACAGGCTGTTGTGTGGTAGATTCAGACCGGTCGACAGAGACTTTAAAGGGTTGTTGAATCAGACTGATCGACAGAGGATTTAAGGGATGTAGATTCAGATGGATTGACAGATGTTGTAAAGGGTTGTAGATTCAGACAGATCGAAAGAGAGTGTAAAGAGTTGTAGATTAAGACAGATCGACAGAGGCTGTAAAGGGTTGTCGATTCAAACAGATCGACAGAGGCTGTAAATGGTCGTAGATTCAGCCGGTTTGACAGATGCAATAAGTGTTTGTAGATTCAGGCAGGTCAACAGAAGCAGTAAAGGGTTAAATATTCAGACGGATTGACAGAGGCTATAAAGATTTGTTGATTCAGACGGATCGACAGAGAATGTAAATGGTTGTAGATTCAGATGGTCAACAGAGGCTGCAGGGATTTCTAGATTCAGACAGATCAACAGAGGCTGTAAAGAGTTGTAGAGTCAGACGGATCGACAGAGGCCGTAAGGGGTTGTAGATTCAGACAGATCGACAGAGGCTGTAAGGGTTTGCAGATTCAGACAGATCGACAGAGGCTGTAAAGGGTTGAAGATTCAGACAGATGGACAGAGGCTGTAAAGGGTTATAGATTCAGACGGATCGACAGTGACGGTAAAGGGTTGTAGATTCAGACGGATTGACAGAGGCTGCAGATATTTGTAAATTCAGACGGATCGACAGAGGCTGTAAAAGGTTGTAGGTTCAGGCGGATCGACACAGGCTGTTGTGTGGTAGATTCAGGCAGGTCGACAGAGACTTTAAAGGGTTGTTGAATCAGACGGATCGACAGATAATGTAAAGGGTTGTAGATTCAAAGGGATCGATAGAGGCTGTAAAGGGTTGTAGATTCAGACAGATCGACAGAAGGTGTACGGGGCTGTAGATTCAGACGGATCGACAGAGGCTGTAAGGGGTTGTAGATTCACACGGATCGACTGAGGCAACAGGGTTTTAGATTCAGAGGGATCGATAGAGACTGTAAGGGGTTGTAGATTCAGAGGGATCGACAGAAGCCGTAAAGGGTTGTAGATTCAGACGGATCGACAGAGGCTGTAAAGGGTTGTAGTATCAGACAGATCGGCAGAGGCTGTAAGGGGTTGTAGATTCACACAGATCGGCAGAGGCTGTAAGGGTTGTAGATTCAGACAGATCGACCGAGGCTGTAAAGGGTTGTAGAGTCAGACGGATCGACAGAGGCTGCAGGGATTTGTAGATTTAGACAGATCGACAGAGGCTGTAAGGGGCTGTAGATTCAGACGATCGACAGAGGCTGTAAGGGGTTGTAGATTCAGACAGATCGACAGAGGCTGTAAATGGTTGTAGGTTCAGACGGATCGACAGAGACTGTAATGGGTTGTATATTCAGACGGATCAACAGAGGCTGCAGGGATTTATAGATTCAGACAGATCAACAGAGGCTGTAAAGAGTTGTAGTTTCAGACGGATCGACAGAGGCTGTAAAGGGCTGAAGATTCAGACGGATCGACAGAGGCTGTAATGACTTGTAGATACAGACAGATTGACAGAGGCTGTTAAGTTTTGTAGATTCAGTCGGATCAACAGAAGCTGTAAAGGGTTTTAGATTCAGACAGATCGACAGAGACAGTAAATGGTTGTAGATTCAGACGGACCGACAGAGTCTGTAAAGGGTTGTCGATTCAGACAGATCGACAGAGGCTGTAATGACTTGTAGATTCAGACAGATTGACAGAGGCTGTAGAGTGTTGTAGGTTCAAACGTATCGACAGATGCTGCAGGGGGTTGTAAATTCAGACGAATCGACAGAGGCTGTAAAGTGTTGCAGATTCAGCCGGATCGACAGAGGCTGTAAAGGGTTGTAGATTCAGACAGAAGCTGTACGGGGCTGTAGATTCAGACGGATCGACAGAGGCTGTAAGGGGTTGTAGATTCACACGGATCGACAGAGGCTGTAAGGGGCTGTAGATTCAGACGGATCGACAGAGGCTACAGGGTTGTAGATTCAGACGGATCGACAGAGGCTGCAGATATTTGTAAATTCAGACTGATCGACAGAGGTTGTAAAGTGTGGTAGATTCAGGCGGATCGACAACGGCTGTTGTGTGGTAGATTCAGACAGGTCGACAGAGACTTTAAAGGGTTGTTGAATCAGACGGATCGACTGATAATGTAAAGGGTTGTAGATTCAAAGGGATCGATAGAGGCTGTAAGTGGTTGTAGAGTCAGACAGATTGACAGAGGCTGTAAAGGATTGTAGATTCAGACGGATTGACAGATGCAGTAAGTGGTTGTAGATTCAAACAGATCAACGCAGGATGTAAAGGGTTGTAGATTCAGACAGATCGACAGAGAATGTAAAGGGTTGCAGATTCAGACGGACCGACAGAGGCTGCCGGGATCTGTAGATTCAGACAGATCGACAGAGGTTGTAAAGTTTTGTAGATTCAGCCGGATCGACAGAAGCTGTAAACGGTTGTAGATTCAGACAGTTTGACAGAGACAGTAAATGGTTGTAGATTCAGACGGACAGACAGAGTCTGTAAAGGGTTGTCGATTCAGACAGATCGACAGAGGCTGTAAAGGGTTCTAGGTTCAAACGTATCGACAGAGGCTGCAGGGGGTTGTAAATTCAGACGAATCGACAGAGGCTGTAAAATGTTGTAGATTCAGACGGATTGACAGATGCAGTAAGTGGTTGTAGATTCAGACGGACCGACAGAGTCTGTAAAGGGTTGTAGATTCAGAGGGATCGACAGAGGCTGTAAGGGTTTGTAGATTCAGGCAGATGGACAGAAGCTGTACGGGGCTGTAGATTCAGACAGATCGACAGAGACTGTAAGGCCTGTACATTCAGACGGATCGACACAGGCTGCAGATCGACAGAGGCTGTAAGGGGTTGTAGATTCACACGGATCGACCGAGGCTGTAAGGTGTTGTAGATTCATACGGATCGACAGAGAATGTAAGGGGTTGTAGATTCAGAGGGATCGACAGAGGCAACAGGGTTGTAGATGCAGATGGATCGACAGAGACTGTAAGGGGTTGTAGATTCAGAGGGATTGACAGAGGCTGTAAGGGATTGTAGATTCTGACAGATCGACAGAGGCTGTAAATGGTTGTAGGTTCAGACGGATCGACAGAGACTGTAATGGGTTGTATATTCAGACGGATCAACAGAGGCTGCAGGGATTTATAGATTCAGACAGATCAACAGAGGCTGTAAAGAGTTGTAGTTTCAGACGGATCGACAGAGGCTGTAAAGGGCTGAAGATTCAGACGGATCGACAGAGGCTGTAATGACTTGTAGATACAGACAGATTGACAGAGGCTGTTAAGTTTTGTAGATTCAGTCGGATCAACAGAAGCTGTAAAGGGTTTTAGATTCAGACAGATCGACAGAGACAGTAAATGGTTGTAGATTCAGACGGACCGACAGAGTCTGTAAAGGGTTGTCGATTCAGACAGATCGACAGAGTCTGTAAAGTCTTGTAGATTCAGACAGATTGACAGAGGCTGTAAAGAGTTGTAGGTTCAAACGTATCGACAGAGGCTGCAGGGGGTTGTAAATTCAGACGAATCGACAGAGGCTGTAAAATGTTGTAGATTCAGACGGATTGACAGATGCAGTAAGTGGTTGTAGATTCAGATGGACCGACAGAGTCTGTAAAGGGTTGTAGATTCAGAGGGATCGACAGAGGCTGTAAGGGTTTGTAGATTCAGGCAGATGGACAGAAGCTGTACGGGGCTGTAGGTTCAGACGGATCGACAGAGGCTGTAAGGGGTTGTAGATTCACACGGATCGACCGAGGCTGTAAGGTGTTGTAGATTCAGATGGATCGACAGAGGCTACAGGGTTGTAGATTCAGACGGATCGACAGAGACTGTAAGGGGTTGTAGATTCAAAGGGATCGACAGAGACTGTAAGGGGTTGTAGATTCAGAGGGATCGACAGAGGCTGTAAGGGGTTGTAGATTCACATGGATCGACAGAGGCTGTAAGGGATTGTAGATTCAGAAGGATCGACAGAGGCTACAGGGTTGCAGATTCATACGGATCGACAGAGGCCGTAAAGGGTTGTAGATTCAGACAGATCGACAGAGGCTGCAGGGATTTGTAGATTCAGACAGATCGACAGAGACTGTAAGGCCTGTACATTCAGACTGATCGACACAGGCTGCAGATCGACAGAGGCTGTAAAGGGTTGTTGATTCAGACGGATCGACAGAGAATGTAAAGGTTTGTAGATTCAGACGGATCGACAGAGAATGTAAAGGGTTGTAGGTTCAGATGGATCAACAGAGGCTGCTGGGATTTCTAGATTCAGACAGATCAACAGAGGCTGTAAAGAGTTGTAGATTCAGACGGATCGACAGAGGCCGTAAGGGGTTGTAGATTCAGAGAGATCGACACAGGCTGTAAGGGTTTGTAGATTCAGACAGATCGACAGAGGCTGTAAAGGGTTGTAGATTCAGACAGATCGACAGTGGCGGTAAAGGGTTGTAGATTCAAATGGATCGACAGAGGCTGCAGATATTTGTAAATTCAGACGGATCGACAGAGGCTGTAAAGGGTTGTAGATTCAGGCGGATCGACACAGGCTGTTGTGTGTTAGATTCAGACCGGTCGACAGAGACTTTAAAGGGTTGTTGAATCAGACGGATCGACAGAGGATGTCAGGGATGTAGATTCAGATGTATTGACAGATGTCGTAAAGGGTTGTAGATTCAGACAGACCGAAAGAGAGTTTAAAGAGTTGTAGATTAAGACAGATCGACAGAGGCTGTAAAGGGTTGTCGATTCAAACAGATCGACAGAGGCTGTAAATGGTCGTAGATTCAGCCGGTTTGACAGATGCAATAAGTGTTTGTAGATTCAGGCAGGTCAACAGAAGCAGTAAAGGGTTGTAGATTCAGACGTATCGACAGAGGCTACAGGGTTGTAGATTCAGAAGGATCGACAGAGACTGTAAGGGGTTGTAGATTCAAAGGGATCGACATAGGCTGTAAGGGATTGTAGATTCTGACAGATGGACAGAGGCTGTAAAGGGTTGTAGTTTCAGACAGATCGGCAGAGGCTGTCACAGGTTGTAGATTCACATAGATCGGCAGAGGCTGTAAGGGTGTCGATTCAGACAGATCGACTGAGGCTGTAAGGTGTTGTAGATTCTGACGGATTGACAGAGGCCGTAAAGGGTTGTAGATTCAGACAGATCGACAGAGACAGTAAATGGTTGTAGGTTCAAACGTATCGACAGAGGCTGCAGGGGGTTGTAAATTCAGACAAATCGACAGAGGCTGTAAAATGTTGTAGATTCAGACGGATTGACAGATGCAGTAAGTGGTTGTAGATTCAGACGGACCGACAGAGTCTGTAAAGGGTTGTAGATTCAGAGGGATCGACAGAGGCTGTAAGGGTTTGTAGATTCAGGCAGATGGACAGAAGCTGTACGGGGCTGTAGGTTCAGACGGATCGACAGAGGCTGTAAGGGGTTGTAGATTCACACGGATCGACCGAGGCTGTCAGGTGTTGTAGATTCAGATGGATCGACAGAGGCTACAGGGTTGTAGATTCAGACGGATCGACAGAGACTGTAAGGGGTTGTAGATTCAAAGGGATCGACAGAGACTGTAAGGGGTTGTAGATTCAGAGGGATCGACAGAGGCTGTAAGGGGTTGTAGATTCACACGGATCGACAGAGGCTGTAAGGGATTGTAGATTCAGAAGGATCGACAGAGGCTACAGGGTTGCAGATTCATACGGATCGACAGAGGCCGTAAAGGGTTGTAGATTCAGACAGATCGACAGAGGCTGCAGGGATTTGTAGATTCAGACAGATCGACAGAGACTGTAAGGCCTGTACATTCAGACGGATCGACACAGGCTGCAGATCGACAGAGGCTGTAAAGGGTTGTTGATTCAGACGGATCGACAGAGAATGTAAAGGGTTGTAGGTTCAGATGGATCAACAGAGGCTGCTGGGATTTCTAGATTCAGACAGATCAACAGAGGCTGTAAAGAGTTGGAGATTCAGACGGATCGACAGAGGCCGTAAGGGGTTGTAGATTCAGAGAGATCGACAGAGGCTGTAAGGGGTTGTAGATTCAGAGAGATCGACACAGGCTGTAAGGGTTTGTAGATTCAGACAGATCGACAGAGGCTGTAAAGGGTTGTAGATTCAGACAGATCGACAGTGGCGGTAAAGGGTTGTAGATTCAAATGGATCGACAGAGGCTGCAGATATTTGTAAATTCAGACGGATCGACAGAGGCTGTAAAGGGTTGTAGATTCAGGCGGATCGACACAGGCTGTTGTGTGGTAGATTCAGACCGGTCGACAGAGACTTTAAAGGGTTGTTGAATCAGACAGATCGACAGAGGATGTCAGGGATGTAGATTCAGATGGATTGACAGATGTTGTAAAGGGTTGTAGATTCAGACAGATCGAAAGAGAGTGTAAAGAGTTGTAGATTAAGACAGATCGACAGAGGCTGTAAAGGGTTGTCGATTCAAACAGATCGACAGAGGCTGTAAATGGTCGTAGATTCAGCCGGTTTGACAGATGCAATAAGTGTTTGTAGATTCAGGCAGGTCAACAGAAGCAGTAAAGGGTTGTAGATTCAGACGTATCGACAGAGGCTATAAAGATTTGTTGACTCAGACGGATCGACAGAGGCTACGGGGTTGTAGATTCAGACGGATCGACAGAGGCCGTAAGGGGTTGTAGATTCAGACAGATCGACAGAGGCTGTAAGGGTTTGCAGATTCAGACAGATCGACAGAGGCTGTAAAGGGTTGAAGATTCAGACAGATGGACAGAGGCTGTAAAGGGTTATAGATTCAGACGGATCGACAGTGACGGTAAAGGGTTGTAGATTCAGACGGATTGACAGAGGCTGCAGATATTTGTAAATTCAGACGGATCGACAGAGGCTGTAAAAGGTTGTAGGTTCAGGCGGATCGACACAGGCTGTTGTGTGGTAGATTCAGGCAGGTCGACAGAGACTTTAAAGGGTTGTTGAATCAGACGGATCGACAGATAATGTAAAGGGTTGTAGATTCAAAGGGATCGATAGAGGCTGTAAAGGGTTGTAGATTCAGACAGATCGACAGAAGGTGTACGGGGCTGTAGATTCAGACGGATCGACAGAGGCTGTAAGGGGTTGTAGATTCACACGGATCGACTGAGGCAACAGGGTTTTAGATTCAGAGGGATCGATAGAGACTGTAAGGGGTTGTAGATTCAGAGGGATCGACAGAAGCCGTAAAGGGTTGTAGATTCAGACGGATCGACAGAGGCTGTAAAGGGTTGTAGTATCAGACAGATCGGCAGAGGCTGTAAGGGGTTGTAGATTCACACAGATCGGCAGAGGCTGTAAGGGTTGTAGATTCAGACAGATCGACCGAGGCTGTAAAGGGTTGTAGAGTCAGACGGATCGACAGAGGCTGCAGGGATTTGTAGATTTAGACAGATCGACAGAGGCTGTAAGGGGCTGTAGATTCAGACGATCGACAGAGGCTGTAAGGGGTTGTAGATTCAGACAGATCGACAGAGGCTGTAAATGGTTGTAGGTTCAGACGGATCGACAGAGACTGTAATGGGTTGTATATTCAGACGGATCAACAGAGGCTGCAGGGATTTATAGATTCAGACAGATCAACAGAGGCTGTAAAGAGTTGTAGTTTCAGACGGATCGACAGAGGCTGTAAAGGGCTGAAGATTCAGACGGATCGACAGAGGCTGTAATGACTTGTAGATACAGACAGATTGACAGAGGCTGTTAAGTTTTGTAGATTCAGTCGGATCAACAGAAGCTGTAAAGGGTTTTAGATTCAGACAGATCGACAGAGACAGTAAATGGTTGTAGATTCAGACGGACCGACAGAGTCTGTAAAGGGTTGTCGATTCAGACAGATCGACAGAGGCTGTAATGACTTGTAGATTCAGACAGATTGACAGAGGCTGTAGAGTGTTGTAGGTTCAAACGTATCGACAGATGCTGCAGGGGGTTGTAAATTCAGACGAATCGACAGAGGCTGTAAAGTGTTGCAGATTCAGCCGGATCGACAGAGGCTGTAAAGGGTTGTAGATTCAGACAGAAGCTGTACGGGGCTGTAGATTCAGACGGATCGACAGAGGCTGTAAGGGGTTGTAGATTCACACGGATCGACAGAGGCTGTAAGGGGCTGTAGATTCAGACGGATCGACAGAGGCTACAGGGTTGTAGATTCAGACGGATCGACAGAGGCTGCAGATATTTGTAAATTCAGACTGATCGACAGAGGTTGTAAAGTGTGGTAGATTCAGGCGGATCGACAACGGCTGTTGTGTGGTAGATTCAGACAGGTCGACAGAGACTTTAAAGGGTTGTTGAATCAGACGGATCGACTGATAATGTAAAGGGTTGTAGATTCAAAGGGATCGATAGAGGCTGTAAGTGGTTGTAGAGTCAGACAGATTGACAGAGGCTGTAAAGGATTGTAGATTCAGACGGATTGACAGATGCAGTAAGTGGTTGTAGATTCAAACAGATCAACGCAGGATGTAAAGGGTTGTAGATTCAGACAGATCGACAGAGAATGTAAAGGGTTGCAGATTCAGACGGACCGACAGAGGCTGCCGGGATCTGTAGATTCAGACAGATCGACAGAGGTTGTAAAGTTTTGTAGATTCAGCCGGATCGACAGAAGCTGTAAACGGTTGTAGATTCAGACAGTTTGACAGAGACAGTAAATGGTTGTAGATTCAGACGGACAGACAGAGTCTGTAAAGGGTTGTCGATTCAGACAGATCGACAGAGGCTGTAAAGGGTTCTAGGTTCAAACGTATCGACAGAGGCTGCAGGGGGTTGTAAATTCAGACGAATCGACAGAGGCTGTAAAATGTTGTAGATTCAGACGGATTGACAGATGCAGTAAGTGGTTGTAGATTCAGACGGACCGACAGAGTCTGTAAAGGGTTGTAGATTCAGAGGGATCGACAGAGGCTGTAAGGGTTTGTAGATTCAGGCAGATGGACAGAAGCTGTACGGGGCTGTAGATTCAGACAGATCGACAGAGACTGTAAGGCCTGTACATTCAGACGGATCGACACAGGCTGCAGATCGACAGAGGCTGTAAGGGGTTGTAGATTCACACGGATCGACCGAGGCTGTAAGGTGTTGTAGATTCATACGGATCGACAGAGAATGTAAGGGGTTGTAGATTCAGAGGGATCGACAGAGGCAACAGGGTTGTAGATGCAGATGGATCGACAGAGACTGTAAGGGGTTGTAGATTCAGAGGGATTGACAGAGGCTGTAAGGGATTGTAGATTCTGACAGATCGACAGAGGCTGTAAATGGTTGTAGGTTCAGACGGATCGACAGAGACTGTAATGGGTTGTATATTCAGACGGATCAACAGAGGCTGCAGGGATTTATAGATTCAGACAGATCAACAGAGGCTGTAAAGAGTTGTAGTTTCAGACGGATCGACAGAGGCTGTAAAGGGCTGAAGATTCAGACGGATCGACAGAGGCTGTAATGACTTGTAGATACAGACAGATTGACAGAGGCTGTTAAGTTTTGTAGATTCAGTCGGATCAACAGAAGCTGTAAAGGGTTTTAGATTCAGACAGATCGACAGAGACAGTAAATGGTTGTAGATTCAGACGGACCGACAGAGTCTGTAAAGGGTTGTCGATTCAGACAGATCGACAGAGTCTGTAAAGTCTTGTAGATTCAGACAGATTGACAGAGGCTGTAAAGAGTTGTAGGTTCAAACGTATCGACAGAGGCTGCAGGGGGTTGTAAATTCAGACGAATCGACAGAGGCTGTAAAATGTTGTAGATTCAGACGGATTGACAGATGCAGTAAGTGGTTGTAGATTCAGATGGACCGACAGAGTCTGTAAAGGGTTGTAGATTCAGAGGGATCGACAGAGGCTGTAAGGGTTTGTAGATTCAGGCAGATGGACAGAAGCTGTACGGGGCTGTAGGTTCAGACGGATCGACAGAGGCTGTAAGGGGTTGTAGATTCACACGGATCGACCGAGGCTGTAAGGTGTTGTAGATTCAGATGGATCGACAGAGGCTACAGGGTTGTAGATTCAGACGGATCGACAGAGACTGTAAGGGGTTGTAGATTCAAAGGGATCGACAGAGACTGTAAGGGGTTGTAGATTCAGAGGGATCGACAGAGGCTGTAAGGGGTTGTAGATTCACATGGATCGACAGAGGCTGTAAGGGATTGTAGATTCAGAAGGATCGACAGAGGCTACAGGGTTGCAGATTCATACGGATCGACAGAGGCCGTAAAGGGTTGTAGATTCAGACAGATCGACAGAGGCTGCAGGGATTTGTAGATTCAGACAGATCGACAGAGACTGTAAGGCCTGTACATTCAGACTGATCGACACAGGCTGCAGATCGACAGAGGCTGTAAAGGGTTGTTGATTCAGACGGATCGACAGAGAATGTAAAGGTTTGTAGATTCAGACGGATCGACAGAGAATGTAAAGGGTTGTAGGTTCAGATGGATCAACAGAGGCTGCTGGGATTTCTAGATTCAGACAGATCAACAGAGGCTGTAAAGAGTTGTAGATTCAGACGGATCGACAGAGGCCGTAAGGGGTTGTAGATTCAGAGAGATCGACACAGGCTGTAAGGGTTTGTAGATTCAGACAGATCGACAGAGGCTGTAAAGGGTTGTAGATTCAGACAGATCGACAGTGGCGGTAAAGGGTTGTAGATTCAAATGGATCGACAGAGGCTGCAGATATTTGTAAATTCAGACGGATCGACAGAGGCTGTAAAGGGTTGTAGATTCAGGCGGATCGACACAGGCTGTTGTGTGTTAGATTCAGACCGGTCGACAGAGACTTTAAAGGGTTGTTGAATCAGACGGATCGACAGAGGATGTCAGGGATGTAGATTCAGATGTATTGACAGATGTCGTAAAGGGTTGTAGATTCAGACAGACCGAAAGAGAGTTTAAAGAGTTGTAGATTAAGACAGATCGACAGAGGCTGTAAAGGGTTGTCGATTCAAACAGATCGACAGAGGCTGTAAATGGTCGTAGATTCAGCCGGTTTGACAGATGCAATAAGTGTTTGTAGATTCAGGCAGGTCAACAGAAGCAGTAAAGGGTTGTAGATTCAGACGTATCGACAGAGGCTACAGGGTTGTAGATTCAGAAGGATCGACAGAGACTGTAAGGGGTTGTAGATTCAAAGGGATCGACATAGGCTGTAAGGGATTGTAGATTCTGACAGATGGACAGAGGCTGTAAAGGGTTGTAGTTTCAGACAGATCGGCAGAGGCTGTCACAGGTTGTAGATTCACATAGATCGGCAGAGGCTGTAAGGGTGTCGATTCAGACAGATCGACTGAGGCTGTAAGGTGTTGTAGATTCTGACGGATTGACAGAGGCCGTAAAGGGTTGTAGATTCAGACAGATCGACAGAGACAGTAAATGGTTGTAGGTTCAAACGTATCGACAGAGGCTGCAGGGGGTTGTAAATTCAGACAAATCGACAGAGGCTGTAAAATGTTGTAGATTCAGACGGATTGACAGATGCAGTAAGTGGTTGTAGATTCAGACGGACCGACAGAGTCTGTAAAGGGTTGTAGATTCAGAGGGATCGACAGAGGCTGTAAGGGTTTGTAGATTCAGGCAGATGGACAGAAGCTGTACGGGGCTGTAGGTTCAGACGGATCGACAGAGGCTGTAAGGGGTTGTAGATTCACACGGATCGACCGAGGCTGTCAGGTGTTGTAGATTCAGATGGATCGACAGAGGCTACAGGGTTGTAGATTCAGACGGATCGACAGAGACTGTAAGGGGTTGTAGATTCAAAGGGATCGACAGAGACTGTAAGGGGTTGTAGATTCAGAGGGATCGACAGAGGCTGTAAGGGGTTGTAGATTCACACGGATCGACAGAGGCTGTAAGGGATTGTAGATTCAGAAGGATCGACAGAGGCTACAGGGTTGCAGATTCATACGGATCGACAGAGGCCGTAAAGGGTTGTAGATTCAGACAGATCGACAGAGGCTGCAGGGATTTGTAGATTCAGACAGATCGACAGAGACTGTAAGGCCTGTACATTCAGACGGATCGACACAGGCTGCAGATCGACAGAGGCTGTAAAGGGTTGTTGATTCAGACGGATCGACAGAGAATGTAAAGGGTTGTAGGTTCAGATGGATCAACAGAGGCTGCTGGGATTTCTAGATTCAGACAGATCAACAGAGGCTGTAAAGAGTTGGAGATTCAGACGGATCGACAGAGGCCGTAAGGGGTTGTAGATTCAGAGAGATCGACAGAGGCTGTAAGGGGTTGTAGATTCAGAGAGATCGACACAGGCTGTAAGGGTTTGTAGATTCAGACAGATCGACAGAGGCTGTAAAGGGTTGTAGATTCAGACAGATCGACAGTGGCGGTAAAGGGTTGTAGATTCAAATGGATCGACAGAGGCTGCAGATATTTGTAAATTCAGACGGATCGACAGAGGCTGTAAAGGGTTGTAGATTCAGGCGGATCGACACAGGCTGTTGTGTGGTAGATTCAGACCGGTCGACAGAGACTTTAAAGGGTTGTTGAATCAGACAGATCGACAGAGGATGTCAGGGATGTAGATTCAGATGGATTGACAGATGTTGTAAAGGGTTGTAGATTCAGACAGATCGAAAGAGAGTGTAAAGAGTTGTAGATTAAGACAGATCGACAGAGGCTGTAAAGGGTTGTCGATTCAAACAGATCGACAGAGGCTGTAAATGGTCGTAGATTCAGCCGGTTTGACAGATGCAATAAGTGTTTGTAGATTCAGGCAGGTCAACAGAAGCAGTAAAGGGTTGTAGATTCAGACGTATCGACAGAGGCTATAAAGATTTGTTGACTCAGACGGATCGACAGAGGCTACGGGGTTGTAGATTCAGACGGATCGACAGAGGCCGTAAGGGGTTGTAGATTCAGACAGATCGACAGAGGCTGTAAGGGTTTGCAGATTCAGACAGATCGACAGAGGCTGTAAAGGGTTGAAGATTCAGACAGATGGACAGAGGCTGTAAAGGGTTATAGATTCAGACGGATCGACAGTGACGGTAAAGGGTTGTAGATTCAGACGGATTGACAGAGGCTGCAGATATTTGTAAATTCAGACGGATCGACAGAGGCTGTAAAAGGTTGTAGGTTCAGGCGGATCGACACAGGCTGTTGTGTGGTAGATTCAGGCAGGTCGACAGAGACTTTAAAGGGTTGTTGAATCAGACGGATCGACAGATAATGTAAAGGGTTGTAGATTCAAAGGGATCGATAGAGGCTGTAAAGGGTTGTAGATTCAGACAGATCGACAGAAGGTGTACGGGGCTGTAGATTCAGACGGATCGACAGAGGCTGTAAGGGGTTGTAGATTCACACGGATCGACTGAGGCAACAGGGTTTTAGATTCAGAGGGATCGATAGAGACTGTAAGGGGTTGTAGATTCAGAGGGATCGACAGAAGCCGTAAAGGGTTGTAGATTCAGACGGATCGACAGAGGCTGTAAAGGGTTGTAGTATCAGACAGATCGGCAGAGGCTGTAAGGGGTTGTAGATTCACACAGATCGGCAGAGGCTGTAAGGGTTGTAGATTCAGACAGATCGACCGAGGCTGTAAAGGGTTGTAGAGTCAGACGGATCGACAGAGGCTGCAGGGATTTGTAGATTTAGACAGATCGACAGAGGCTGTAAGGGGCTGTAGATTCAGACGATCGACAGAGGCTGTAAGGGGTTGTAGATTCAGACAGATCGACAGAGGCTGTAAATGGTTGTAGGTTCAGACGGATCGACAGAGACTGTAATGGGTTGTATATTCAGACGGATCAACAGAGGCTGCAGGGATTTATAGATTCAGACAGATCAACAGAGGCTGTAAAGAGTTGTAGTTTCAGACGGATCGACAGAGGCTGTAAAGGGCTGAAGATTCAGACGGATCGACAGAGGCTGTAATGACTTGTAGATACAGACAGATTGACAGAGGCTGTTAAGTTTTGTAGATTCAGTCGGATCAACAGAAGCTGTAAAGGGTTTTAGATTCAGACAGATCGACAGAGACAGTAAATGGTTGTAGATTCAGACGGACCGACAGAGTCTGTAAAGGGTTGTCGATTCAGACAGATCGACAGAGGCTGTAATGACTTGTAGATTCAGACAGATTGACAGAGGCTGTAGAGTGTTGTAGGTTCAAACGTATCGACAGATGCTGCAGGGGGTTGTAAATTCAGACGAATCGACAGAGGCTGTAAAGTGTTGCAGATTCAGCCGGATCGACAGAGGCTGTAAAGGGTTGTAGATTCAGACAGAAGCTGTACGGGGCTGTAGATTCAGACGGATCGACAGAGGCTGTAAGGGGTTGTAGATTCACACGGATCGACAGAGGCTGTAAGGGGCTGTAGATTCAGACGGATCGACAGAGGCTACAGGGTTGTAGATTCAGACGGATCGACAGAGGCTGCAGATATTTGTAAATTCAGACTGATCGACAGAGGTTGTAAAGTGTGGTAGATTCAGGCGGATCGACAACGGCTGTTGTGTGGTAGATTCAGACAGGTCGACAGAGACTTTAAAGGGTTGTTGAATCAGACGGATCGACTGATAATGTAAAGGTTGTAGATTCAAAGGGATCGATAGAGGCTGTAAGTGGTTGTAGAGTCAGACAGATTGACAGAGGCTGTAAAGGATTGTAGATTCAGACGGATTGACAGATGCAGTAAGTGGTTGTAGATTCAAACAGATCAACGCAGGATGTAAAGGGTTGTAGATTCAGACAGATCGACAGAGAATGTAAAGGGTTGCAGATTCAGACGGACCGACAGAGGCTGCCGGGATCTGTAGATTCAGACAGATCGACAGAGGTTGTAAAGTTTTGTAGATTCAGCCGGATCGACAGAAGCTGTAAACGGTTGTAGATTCAGACAGTTTGACAGAGACAGTAAATGGTTGTAGATTCAGACGGACAGACAGAGTCTGTAAAGGGTTGTCGATTCAGACAGATCGACAGAGGCTGTAAAGGGTTCTAGGTTCAAACGTATCGACAGAGGCTGCAGGGGGTTGTAAATTCAGACGAATCGACAGAGGCTGTAAAATGTTGTAGATTCAGACGGATTGACAGATGCAGTAAGTGGTTGTAGATTCAGACGGACCGACAGAGTCTGTAAAGGGTTGTAGATTCAGAGGGATCGACAGAGGCTGTAAGGGTTTGTAGATTCAGGCAGATGGACAGAAGCTGTACGGGGCTGTAGATTCAGACAGATCGACAGAGACTGTAAGGCCTGTACATTCAGACGGATCGACACAGGCTGCAGATCGACAGAGGCTGTAAGGGGTTGTAGATTCACACGGATCGACCGAGGCTGTAAGGTGTTGTAGATTCATACGGATCGACAGAGAATGTAAGGGGTTGTAGATTCAGAGGGATCGACAGAGGCAACAGGGTTGTAGATGCAGATGGATCGACAGAGACTGTAAGGGGTTGTAGATTCAGAGGGATTGACAGAGGCTGTAAGGGATTGTAGATTCTGACAGATCGACAGAGGCTGTAAATGGTTGTAGGTTCAGACGGATTGACAGAGACTGTAATGGGTTGTATATTCAGACGGATCAACAGAGGCTGCAGGGATTTATAGATTCAGACAGATCAACAGAGGCTGTAAAGAGTTGTAGTTTCAGACGGATCGACAGAGGCTGTAAAGGGCTGAAGATTCAGACGGATCGACAGAGGCTGTAATGACTTGTAGATACAGACAGATTGACAGAGGCTGTTAAGTTTTGTAGATTCAGTCGGATCAACAGAAGCTGTAAAGGGTTTTAGATTCAGACAGATCGACAGAGACAGTAAATGGTTGTAGATTCAGACGGACCGACAGAGTCTGTAAAGGGTTGTCGATTCAGACAGATCGACAGAGTCTGTAAAGTCTTGTAGATTCAGACAGATTGACAGAGGCTGTAAAGAGTTGTAGGTTCAAACGTATCGACAGAGGCTGCAGGGGGTTGTAAATTCAGACGAATCGACAGAGGCTGTAAAATGTTGTAGATTCAGACGGATTGACAGATGCAGTAAGTGGTTGTAGATTCAGATGGACCGACAGAGTCTGTAAAGGGTTGTAGATTCAGAGGGATCGACAGAGGCTGTAAGGGTTTGTAGATTCAGGCAGATGGACAGAAGCTGTACGGGGCTGTAGGTTCAGACGGATCGACAGAGGCTGTAAGGGGTTGTAGATTCACACGGATCGACCGAGGCTGTAAGGTGTTGTAGATTCAGATGGATCGACAGAGGCTACAGGGTTGTAGATTCAGACGGATCGACAGAGACTGTAAGGGGTTGTAGATTCAAAGGGATCGACAGAGACTGTAAGGGGTTGTAGATTCAGAGGGATCGACAGAGGCTGTAAGGGGTTGTAGATTCACATGGATCGACAGAGGCTGTAAGGGATTGTAGATTCAGAAGGATCGACAGAGGCTACAGGGTTGCAGATTCATACGGATCGACAGAGGCCGTAAAGGGTTGTAGATTCAGACAGATCGACAGAGGCTGCAGGGATTTGTAGATTCAGACAGATCGACAGAGACTGTAAGGCCTGTACATTCAGACTGATCGACACAGGCTGCAGATCGACAGAGGCTGTAAAGGGTTGTTGATTCAGACGGATCGACAGAGAATGTAAAGGTTTGTAGATTCAGACGGATCGACAGAGAATGTAAAGGGTTGTAGGTTCAGATGGATCAACAGAGGCTGCTGGGATTTCTAGATTCAGACAGATCAACAGAGGCTGTAAAGAGTTGTAGATTCAGACGGATCGACAGAGGCCGTAAGGGGTTGTAGATTCAGAGAGATCGACACAGGCTGTAAGGGTTTGTAGATTCAGACAGATCGACAGAGGCTGTAAAGGGTTGTAGATTCAGACAGATCGACAGTGGCGGTAAAGGGTTGTAGATTCAAATGGATCGACAGAGGCTGCAGATATTTGTAAATTCAGACGGATCGACAGAGGCTGTAAAGGGTTGTAGATTCAGGCGGATCGACACAGGCTGTTGTGTGTTAGATTCAGACCGGTCGACAGAGACTTTAAAGGGTTGTTGAATCAGACGGATCGACAGAGGATGTCAGGGATGTAGATTCAGATGGATTGACAGATGTTGTAAAGGGTTGTAGATTCAGACAGATCGAAAGAGAGTTTAAAGAGTTGTAGATTAAGACAGATCGACAGAGGCTGTAAAGGGTTGTCGATTCAAACAGATCGACAGAGGCTGTAAATGGTCGTAGATTCAGCCGGTTTGACAGATGCAATAAGTGTTTGTAGATTCAGGCAGGTCAACAGAAGCAGTAAAGGGTTGTAGATTCAGACGTATCGACAGAGGCTACAGGGTTGTAGATTCAGAAGGATCGACAGAGACTGTAAGGGGTTGTAGATTCAAAGGGATCGACATAGGCTGTAAGGGATTGTAGATTCTGACAGATGGACAGAGGCTGTAAAGGGTTGTAGTTTCAGACAGATCGGCAGAGGCTGTCACAGGTTGTAGATTCACATAGATCGGCAGAGGCTGTAAGGGTGTCGATTCAGACAGATCGACTGAGGCTGTAAGGTGTTGTAGATTCTGACGGATTGACAGAGGCCGTAAAGGGTTGTAGATTCAGACAGATCGACAGAGACAGTAAATGGTTGTAGGTTCAAACGTATCGACAGAGGCTGCAGGGGGTTGTAAATTCAGACAAATCGACAGAGGCTGTAAAATGTTGTAGATTCAGACGGATTGACAGATGCAGTAAGTGGTTGTAGATTCAGACGGACCGACAGAGTCTGTAAAGGGTTGTAGATTCAGAGGGATCGACAGAGGCTGTAAGGGTTTGTAGATTCAGGCAGATGGACAGAAGCTGTACGGGGCTGTAGGTTCAGACGGATCGACAGAGGCTGTAAGGGGTTGTAGATTCACACGGATCGACCGAGGCTGTCAGGTGTTGTAGATTCAGATGGATCGACAGAGGCTACAGGGTTGTAGATTCAGACGGATCGACAGAGACTGTAAGGGGTTGTAGATTCAAAGGGATCGACAGAGACTGTAAGGGGTTGTAGATTCAGAGGGATCGACAGAGGCTGTAAGGGGTTGTAGATTCACACGGATCGACAGAGGCTGTAGGGGATTGTAGATTCAGAAGGATCGACAGAGGCTACAGGGTTGCAGATTCATACGGATCGACAGAGGCCGTAAAGGGTTGTAGATTCAGACAGATCGACAGAGGCTGCAGGGATTTGTAGATTCAGACAGATCGACAGAGACTGTAAGGCCTGTACATTCAGACGGATCGACACAGGCTGCAGATCGACAGAGGCTGTAAAGGGTTGTTGATTCAGACGGATCGACAGAGAATGTAAAGGGTTGTAGGTTCAGATGGATCAACAGAGGCTGCTGGGATTTCTAGATTCAGACAGATCAACAGAGGCTGTAAAGAGTTGGAGATTCAGACGGATCGACAGAGGCCGTAAGGGGTTGTAGATTCAGAGAGATCGACAGAGGCTGTAAGGGGTTGTAGATTCAGAGAGATCGACACAGGCTGTAAGGGTTTGTAGATTCAGACAGATCGACAGAGGCTGTAAAGGGTTGTAGATTCAGACAGACCGACAGTGGCGGTAAAGGGTTGTAGATTCAAATGGATCGACAGAGGCTGCAGATATTTGTAAATTCAGACGGATCGACAGAGGCTGTAAAGGGTTGTAGATTCAGGCGGATCGACACAGGCTGTTGTGTGGTAGATTCAGACCGGTCGACAGAGACTTTAAAGGGTTGTTGAATCAGACAGATCGACAGAGGATGTCAGGGATGTAGATTCAGATGGATTGACAGATGTTGTAAAGGGTTGTAGATTCAGACAGATCGAAAGAGAGTGTAAAGAGTTGTAGATTAAGACAGATCGACAGAGGCTGTAAAGGGTTGTCGATTAAAACAGATCGACAGAGGCTGTAAATGGTCGTAGATTCAGCCGGTTTGACAGATGCAATAAGTGTTTGTAGATTCAGGCAGGTCAACAGAAGCAGTAAAGGGTTGTAGATTCAGACGTATCGACAGAGGCTATAAAGATTTGTTGACTCAGACGGATCGACAGAGGCTACGGGGTTGTAGATTCAGAAGGATCGACAGAGGCTGTAAGGAATTGTAGATTCTGACAGATGGACAGAGGCTGTAAAGGGTTGTAGTTTCAGACAGATCGGCAGAGGCTGTCACAGGTTGTAGATTCACACAGATCGGCAGAGGCTGTAAGGGTGTCGATTCAGACAGATCGACCGAGGCTGTAAGGTGTTGTAGATTCTGACGGATTGACAGAGGCCGTAAAGGGTTGTAGATTCAGACAGATCGACAGAGGCTGCAGATCGACAGAGGCTGCAGGGGGTTGTAGATTCAGACAGATCGACAGAGGCCGTAAGGGGCTGTAGATTCCGACAGATCGACAGAGGCTGTCAAGGGCTGTAGATTCAGACGGATCGACAGAGAATGTAAAGGGTTGTAGATTCAGATGGTCAACAGAGGCTGCAGGGATTTCTAGATTCAGACAGATCAACAGAGGCTGTAAAGAGTTGTAGAGTCAGACGGATCGACAGTGGCTGTAAAGGGCTGTAGATTCAGACAGATCGACAGAGGCTGTAAAGGGTTCTAGGTTCAAACGTATCGACAGAGGCTGCAGGGGGTTGTAAATTCAGACGAATCGACAGAGGCTGTAAAATGTTGTAGATTCAGACGGATTGACAGATGCAGTAAGTGGTTGTAGATTCAGACGGACCGACAGAGTCTGTAAAGGGTTGTAGATTCAGAGGGATCGACAGAGGCTGTAAGGGTTTGTAGATTCAGGCAGATGGACAGAAGCTGTACGGGGCTGTAGATTCAGACAGATCGACAGAGACTGTAAGGCCTGTACATTCAGACGGATCGACACAGGCTGCAGATCGACAGAGGCTGTAAGGGGTTGTAGATTCACACGGATCGACCGAGGCTGTAAGGTGTTGTAGATTCATACGGATCGACAGAGAATGTAAGGGGTTGTAGATTCAGAGGGATCGACAGAGGCAACAGGGTTGTAGATGCAGATGGATCGACAGAGACTGTAAGGGGTTGTAGATTCAGAGGGATTGACAGAGGCTGTAAGGGATTGTAGATTCTGACAGATCGACAGAGGCTGTAAATGGTTGTAGGTTCAGACGGATCGACAGAGACTGTAATGGGTTGTATATTCAGACGGATCAACAGAGGCTGCAGGGATTTATAGATTCAGACAGATCAACAGAGGCTGTAAAGGGTTGTAGTTTCAGACGGATCGACAGAGGCTGTAAAGGGCTGAAGATTCAGACGGATCGACAGAGGCTGTAATGACTTGTAGATACAGACAGATTGACAGAGGCTGTTAAGTTTTGTAGATTCAGTCGGATCAACAGAAGCTGTAAAGGGTTTTAGATTCAGACAGATCGACAGAGACAGTAAATGGTTGTAGATTCAGACGGACCGACAGAGTCTGTAAAGGGTTGTCGATTCAGACAGATCGACAGAGTCTGTAAAGTCTTGTAGATTCAGACAGATTGACAGAGGCTGTAAAGAGTTGTAGGTTCAAACGTATCGACAGAGGCTGCAGGGGGTTGTAAATTCAGACGAATCGACAGAGGCTGTAAAATGTTGTAGATTCAGACGGATTGACAGATGCAGTAAGTGGTTGTAGATTCAGATGGACCGACAGAGTCTGTAAAGGGTTGTAGATTCAGAGGGATCGACAGAGGCTGTAAGGGTTTGTAGATTCAGGCAGATGGACAGAAGCTGTACGGGGCTGTAGGTTCAGACGGATCGACAGAGGCTGTAAGGGGTTGTAGATTCACACGGATCGACCGAGGCTGTAAGGTGTTGTAGATTCAGATGGATCGACAGAGGCTACAGGGTTGTAGATTCAGACGGATCGACAGAGACTGTAAGGGGTTGTAGATTCAAAGGGATCGACAGAGACTGTAAGGGGTTGTAGATTCAGAGGGATCGACAGAGGCTGTAAGGGGTTGTAGATTCACATGGATCGACAGAGGCTGTAAGGGATTGTAGATTCAGAAGGATCGACAGAGGCTACAGGGTTGCAGATTCATACGGATCGACAGAGGCCGTAAAGGGTTGTAGATTCAGACAGATCGACAGAGGCTGCAGGGATTTGTAGATTCAGACAGATCGACAGAGACTGTAAGGCCTGTACATTCAGACTGATCGACACAGGCTGCAGATCGACAGAGGCTGTAAAGGGTTGTTGATTCAGACGGATCGACAGAGAATGTAAAGGTTTGTAGATTCAGACGGATCGACAGAGAATGTAAAGGGTTGTAGGTTCAGATGGATCAACAGAGGCTGCTGGGATTTCTAGATTCAGACAGATCAACAGAGGCTGTAAAGAGTTGTAGATTCAGACGGATCGACAGAGGCCGTAAGGGGTTGTAGATTCAGAGAGATCGACACAGGCTGTAAGGGTTTGTAGATTCAGACAGATCGACAGAGGCTGTAAAGGGTTGTAGATTCAGACAGATCGACAGTGGCGGTAAAGGGTTGTAGATTCAAATGGATCGACAGAGGCTGCAGATATTTGTAAATTCAGACGGATCGACAGAGGCTGTAAAGGGTTGTAGATTCAGGCGGATCGACACAGGCTGTTGTGTGTTAGATTCAGACCGGTCGACAGAGACTTTAAAGGGTTGTTGAATCAGACGGATCGCCAGAGGATGTCAGGGATGTAGATTCAGATGGATTGACAGATGTCGTAAAGGGTTGTAGATTCAGACAGATCGAAAGAGAGTTTAAAGAGTTGTAGATTAAGACAGATCGACAGAGGCTGTAAAGGGTTGTCGATTCAAACAGATCGACAGAGGCTGTAAATGGTCGTAGATTCAGCCGGTTTGACAGATGCAATAAGTGTTTGTAGATTCAGGCAGGTCAACAGAAGCAGTAAAGGGTTGTAGATTCAGACGTATCGACAGAGGCTACAGGGTTGTAGATTCAGAAGGATCGACAGAGACTGTAAGGGGTTGTAGATTCAAAGGGATCGACATAGGCTGTAAGGGATTGTAGATTCTGACAGATGGACAGAGGCTGTAAAGGGTTGTAGTTTCAGACAGATCGGCAGAGGCTGTCACAGGTTGTAGATTCACATAGATCGGCAGAGGCTGTAAGGGTGTCGATTCAGACAGATCGACTGAGGCTGTAAGGTGTTGTAGATTCTGACGGATTGACAGAGGCCGTAAAGGGTTGTAGATTCAGACAGATCGACAGAGACAGTAAATGGTTGTAGGTTCAAACGTATCGACAGAGGCTGCAGGGGGTTGTAAATTCAGACAAATCGACAGAGGCTGTAAAATGTTGTAGATTCAGACGGATTGACAGATGCAGTAAGTGGTTGTAGATTCAGACGGACCGACAGAGTCTGTAAAGGGTTGTAGATTCAGAGGGATCGACAGAGGCTGTAAGGGTTTGTAGATTCAGGCAGATGGACAGAAGCTGTACGGGGCTGTAGGTTCAGACGGATCGACAGAGGCTGTAAGGGGTTGTAGATTCACACGGATCGACCGAGGCTGTCAGGTGTTGTAGATTCAGATGGATCGACAGAGGCTACAGGGTTGTAGATTCAGACGGATCGACAGAGACTGTAAGGGGTTGTAGATTCAAAGGGATCGACAGAGACTGTAAGGGGTTGTAGATTCAGAGGGATCGACAGAGGCTGTAAGGGGTTGTAGATTCACACGGATCGACAGAGGCTGTAAGGGATTGTAGATTCAGAAGGATCGACAGAGGCTACAGGGTTGCAGATTCATACGGATCGACAGAGGCCGTAAAGGGTTGTAGATTCAGACAGATCGACAGAGGCTGCAGGGATTTGTAGATTCAGACAGATCGACAGAGACTGTAAGGCCTGTACATTCAGACGGATCGACACAGGCTGCAGATCGACAGAGGCTGTAAAGGGTTGTTGATTCAGACGGATCGACAGAGAATGTAAAGGGTTGTAGGTTCAGATGGATCAACAGAGGCTGCTGGGATTTCTAGATTCAGACAGATCAACAGAGGCTGTAAAGAGTTGGAGATTCAGACGGATCGACAGAGGCCGTAAGGGGTTGTAGATTCAGAGAGATCGACAGAGGCTGTAAGGGGTTGTAGATTCAGAGAGATCGACACAGGCTGTAAGGGTTTGTAGATTCAGACAGATCGACAGAGGCTGTAAAGGGTTGTAGATTCAGACAGATCGACAGTGGCGGTAAAGGGTTGTAGATTCAAATGGATCGACAGAGGCTGCAGATATTTGTAAATTCAGACGGATCGACAGAGGCTGTAAAGGGTTGTAGATTCAGGCGGATCGACACAGGCTGTTGTGTGGTAGATTCAGACCGGTCGACAGAGACTTTAAAGGGTTGTTGAATCAGACAGATCGACAGAGGATGTCAGGGATGTAGATTCAGATGGATTGACAGATGTTGTAAAGGGTTGTAGATTCAGACAGATCGAAAGAGAGTGTAAAGAGTTGTAGATTAAGACAGATCGACAGAGGCTGTAAAGGGTTGTCGATTCAAACAGATCGACAGAGGCTGTAAATGGTCGTAGATTCAGCCGGTTTGACAGATGCAATAAGTGTTTGTAGATTCAGGCAGGTCAACAGAAGCAGTAAAGGGTTGTAGATTCAGACGTATCGACAGAGGCTATAAAGATTTGTTGACTCAGACGGATCGACAGAGGCTACGGGGTTGTAGATTCAGAAGGATCGACAGAGGCTGTAAGGAATTGTAGATTCTGACAGATGGACAGAGGCTGTAAAGGGTTGTAGTTTCAGACAGATCGGCAGAGGCTGTCACAGGTTGTAGATTCACACAGATCGGCAGAGGCTGTAAGGGTGTCGATTCAGACAGATCGACCGAGGCTGTAAGGTGTTGTAGATTCTGACGGATTGACAGAGGCCGTAAAGGGTTGTAGATTCAGACAGATCGACAGAGGCTGCAGATCGACAGAGGCTGCAGGGGGTTGTAGATTCAGACAGATCGACAGAGGCCGTAAGGGGCTGTAGATTCCGACAGATCGACAGAGGCTGTCAAGGGCTGTAGATTCAGACGGATCGACAGAGAATGTAAAGGGTTGTAGATTCAGATGGTCAACAGAGGCTGCAGGGATTTCTAGATTCAGACAGATCAACAGAGGCTGTAAAGAGTTGTAGAGTCAGACGGATCGACAGTGGCTGTAAAGGGTTGTAGATTCAGACAGATCGACAGTGGCGGTAAAGGGTTGTAGATTCAAATGGATCGACAGAGGCTGCAGATATTTGTAAATTCAGACGGATCGACAGAGGCTGTAAAGGGTTGTAGATTCAGGCGGATCGACACAGGCTGTTGTGTGGTAGATTCAGACCGGTCGACAGAGACTTTAAAGGGTTGTTGAATCAGACAGATCGACAGAGGATGTCAGGGATGTAGATTCAGATGGATTGACAGATGTTGTAAAGGGTTGTAGATTCAGACAGATCGAAAGAGAGTGTAAAGAGTTGTAGATTAAGACAGATCGACAGAGGCTGTAAAGGGTTGTCGATTCAAACAGATCGACAGAGGCTGTAAATGGTCGTAGATTCAGCCGGTTTGACAGATGCAATAAGTGTTTGTAGATTCAGGCAGGTCAACAGAAGCAGTAAAGGGTTGTAGATTCAGACGTATCGACAGAGGCTATAAAGATTTGTTGACTCAGACGGATCGACAGAGGCTACGGGGTTGTAGATTCAGAAGGATCGACAGAGGCTGTAAGGAATTGTAGATTCTGACAGATGGACAGAGGCTGTAAAGGGTTGTAGTTTCAGACAGATCGGCAGAGGCTGTCACAGGTTGTAGATTCACACAGATCGGCAGAGGCTGTAAGGGTGTCGATTCAGACAGATCGACCGAGGCTGTAAGGTGTTGTAGATTCTGACGGATTGACAGAGGCCGTAAAGGGTTGTAGATTCAGACAGATCGACAGAGGCTGCAGATCGACAGAGGCTGCAGGGGGTTGTAGATTCAGACAGATCGACAGAGGCCGTAAGGGGCTGTAGATTCCGACAGATCGACAGAGGCTGTCAAGGGCTGTAGATTCAGACGGATCGACAGAGAATGTAAAGGGTTGTAGATTCAGATGGTCAACAGAGGCTGCAGGGATTTCTAGATTCAGACAGATCAACAGAGGCTGTAAAGAGTTGTAGAGTCAGACGGATCGACAGTGGCTGTAAAGGGCTGTAGATTCAGACAGATCGACAGAGGCTGTAAAGGGTTCTAGGTTCAAACGTATCGACAGAGGCTGCAGGGGGTTGTAAATTCAGACGAATCGACAGAGGCTGTAAAATGTTGTAGATTCAGACGGATTGACAGATGCAGTAAGTGGTTGTAGATTCAGACGGACCGACAGAGTCTGTAAAGGGTTGTAGATTCAGAGGGATCGACAGAGGCTGTAAGGGTTTGTAGATTCAGGCAGATGGACAGAAGCTGTACGGGGCTGTAGATTCAGACAGATCGACAGAGACTGTAAGGCCTGTACATTCAGACGGATCGACACAGGCTGCAGATCGACAGAGGCTGTAAGGGGTTGTAGATTCACACGGATCGACCGAGGCTGTAAGGTGTTGTAGATTCATACGGATCGACAGAGAATGTAAGGGGTTGTAGATTCAGAGGGATCGACAGAGGCAACAGGGTTGTAGATGCAGATGGATCGACAGAGACTGTAAGGGGTTGTAGATTCAGAGGGATTGACAGAGGCTGTAAGGGATTGTAGATTCTGACAGATCGACAGAGGCTGTAAATGGTTGTAGGTTCAGACGGATCGACAGAGACTGTAATGGGTTGTATATTCAGACGGATCAACAGAGGCTGCAGGGATTTATAGATTCAGACAGATCAACAGAGGCTGTAAAGAGTTGTAGTTTCAGACGGATCGACAGAGGCTGTAAAGGGCTGAAGATTCAGACGGATCGACAGAGGCTGTAATGACTTGTAGATACAGACAGATTGACAGAGGCTGTTAAGTTTTGTAGATTCAGTCGGATCAACAGAAGCTGTAAAGGGTTTTAGATTCAGACAGATCGACAGAGACAGTAAATGGTTGTAGATTCAGACGGACCGACAGAGTCTGTAAAGGGTTGTCGATTCAGACAGATCGACAGAGTCTGTAAAGTCTTGTAGATTCAGACAGATTGACAGAGGCTGTAAAGAGTTGTAGGTTCAAACGTATCGACAGAGGCTGCAGGGGGTTGTAAATTCAGACGAATCGACAGAGGCTGTAAAATGTTGTAGATTCAGACGGATTGACAGATGCAGTAAGTGGTTGTAGATTCAGATGGACCGACAGAGTCTGTAAAGGGTTGTAGATTCAGAGGGATCGACAGAGGCTGTAAGGGTTTGTAGATTCAGGCAGATGGACAGAAGCTGTACGGGGCTGTAGGTTCAGACGGATCGACAGAGGCTGTAAGGGGTTGTAGATTCACACGGATCGACCGAGGCTGTAAGGTGTTGTAGATTCAGATGGATCGACAGAGGCTACAGGGTTGTAGATTCAGACGGATCGACAGAGACTGTAAGGGGTTGTAGATTCAAAGGGATCGACAGAGACTGTAAGGGGTTGTAGATTCAGAGGGATCGACAGAGGCTGTAAGGGGTTGTAGATTCACATGGATCGACAGAGGCTGTAAGGGATTGTAGATTCAGAAGGATCGACAGAGGCTACAGGGTTGCAGATTCATACGGATCGACAGAGGCCGTAAAGGGTTGTAGATTCAGACAGATCGACAGAGGCTGCAGGGATTTGTAGATTCAGACAGATCGACAGAGACTGTAAGGCCTGTACATTCAGACTGATCGACACAGGCTGCAGATCGACAGAGGCTGTAAAGGGTTGTTGATTCAGACGGATCGACAGAGAATGTAAAGGTTTGTAGATTCAGACGGATCGACAGAGAATGTAAAGGGTTGTAGGTTCAGATGGATCAACAGAGGCTGCTGGGATTTCTAGATTCAGACAGATCAACAGAGGCTGTAAAGAGTTGTAGATTCAGACGGATCGACAGAGGCCGTAAGGGGTTGTAGATTCAGAGAGATCGACACAGGCTGTAAGGGTTTGTAGATTCAGACAGATCGACAGAGGCTGTAAAGGGTTGTAGATTCAGACAGATCGACAGTGGCGGTAAAGGGTTGTAGATTCAAATGGATCGACAGAGGCTGCAGATATTTGTAAATTCAGACGGATCGACAGAGGCTGTAAAGGGTTGTAGATTCAGGCGGATCGACACAGGCTGTTGTGTGTTAGATTCAGACCGGTCGACAGAGACTTTAAAGGGTTGTTGAATCAGACGGATCGCCAGAGGATGTCAGGGATGTAGATTCAGATGGATTGACAGATGTTGTAAAGGGTTGTAGATTCAGACAGATCGAAAGAGAGTTTAAAGAGTTGTAGATTAAGACAGATCGACAGAGGCTGTAAAGGGTTGTCGATTCAAACAGATCGACAGAGGCTGTAAATGGTCGTAGATTCAGCCGGTTTGACAGATGCAATAAGTGTTTGTAGATTCAGGCAGGTCAACAGAAGCAGTAAAGGGTTGTAGATTCAGACGTATCGACAGAGGCTACAGGGTTGTAGATTCAGAAGGATCGACAGAGACTGTAAGGGGTTGTAGATTCAAAGGGATCGACATAGGCTGTAAGGGATTGTAGATTCTGACAGATGGACAGAGGCTGTAAAGGGTTGTAGTTTCAGACAGATCGGCAGAGGCTGTCACAGGTTGTAGATTCACATAGATCGGCAGAGGCTGTAAGGGTGTCGATTCAGACAGATCGACTGAGGCTGTAAGGTGTTGTAGATTCTGACGGATTGACAGAGGCCGTAAAGGGTTGTAGATTCAGACAGATCGACAGAGACAGTAAATGGTTGTAGGTTCAAACGTATCGACAGAGGCTGCAGGGGGTTGTAAATTCAGACAAATCGACAGAGGCTGTAAAATGTTGTAGATTCAGACGGATTGACAGATGCAGTAAGTGGTTGTAGATTCAGACGGACCGACAGAGTCTGTAAAGGGTTGTAGATTCAGAGGGATCGACAGAGGCTGTAAGGGTTTGTAGATTCAGGCAGATGGACAGAAGCTGTACGGGGCTGTAGGTTCAGACGGATCGACAGAGGCTGTAAGGGGTTGTAGATTCACACGGATCGACCGAGGCTGTCAGGTGTTGTAGATTCAGATGGATCGACAGAGGCTACAGGGTTGTAGATTCAGACGGATCGACAGAGACTGTAAGGGGTTGTAGATTCAAAGGGATCGACAGAGACTGTAAGGGGTTGTAGATTCAGAGGGATCGACAGAGGCTGTAAGGGGTTGTAGATTCACACGGATCGACAGAGGCTGTAAGGGATTGTAGATTCAGAAGGATCGACAGAGGCTACAGGGTTGCAGATTCATACGGATCGACAGAGGCCGTAAAGGGTTGTAGATTCAGACAGATCGACAGAGGCTGCAGGGATTTGTAGATTCAGACAGATCGACAGAGACTGTAAGGCCTGTACATTCAGACGGATCGACACAGGCTGCAGATCGACAGAGGCTGTAAAGGGTTGTTGATTCAGACGGATCGACAGAGAATGTAAAGGGTTGTAGGTTCAGATGGATCAACAGAGGCTGCTGGGATTTCTAGATTCAGACAGATCAACAGAGGCTGTAAAGAGTTGGAGATTCAGACGGATCGACAGAGGCCGTAAGGGGTTGTAGATTCAGAGAGATCGACAGAGGCTGTAAGGGGTTGTAGATTCAGAGAGATCGACACAGGCTGTAAGGGTTTGTAGATTCAG
This sequence comes from Mobula birostris, assembly GCF_030028105.1. NCBI lineage: Eukaryota > Metazoa > Chordata > Chondrichthyes > Myliobatiformes > Myliobatidae > Mobula > Mobula birostris. Next base: position 57,015,343 of record NC_092379.1, read on the forward strand.
ACAGATCGACAGAGGCTGTAAAGGGTTGTAGATTCAGACAGATCGACAGTGGCGGTAAAGGGTTGTAGATTCAAATGGATCGACAGAGGCTGCAGATATTTGTAAATTCAGACGGATCGACAGAGGCTGTAAAGGGTTGTAGATTCAGGCGGATCGACACAGGCTGTTGTGTGGTAGATTCAGACCGGTCGACAGAGACTTTAAAGGGTTGTTGAATCAGACAGATCGACAGAGGATGTCAGGGATGTAGATTCAGATGGATTGACAGATGTTGTAAAGGGTTGTAGATTCAGACAGATCGAAAGAGAGTGTAAAGAGTTGTAGATTAAGACAGATCGACAGAGGCTGTAAAGGGTTGTCGATTCAAACAGATCGACAGAGGCTGTAAATGGTCGTAGATTCAGCCGGTTTGACAGATGCAATAAGTGTTTGTAGATTCAGGCAGGTCAACAGAAGCAGTAAAGGGTTGTAGATTCAGACGTATCGACAGAGGCTATAAAGATTTGTTGACTCAGACGGATCGACAGAGGCTACGGGGTTGTAGATTCAGAAGGATCGACAGAGGCTGTAAGGAATTGTAGATTCTGACAGATGGACAGAGGCTGTAAAGGGTTGTAGTTTCAGACAGATCGGCAGAGGCTGTCACAGGTTGTAGATTCACACAGATCGGCAGAGGCTGTAAGGGTGTCGATTCAGACAGATCGACCGAGGCTGTAAGGTGTTGTAGATTCTGACGGATTGACAGAGGCCGTAAAGGGTTGTAGATTCAGACAGATCGACAGAGGCTGCAGATCGACAGAGGCTGCAGGGGGTTGTAGATTCAGACAGATCGACAGAGGCCGTAAGGGGCTGTAGATTCCGACAGATCGACAGAGGCTGTCAAGGGCTGTAGATTCAGACGGATCGACAGAGAATGTAAAGGGTTGTAGATTCAGATGGTCAACAGAGGCTGCAGGGATTTCTAGATTCAGACAGATCAACAGAGGCTGTAAAGAGTTGTAGAGTCAGACGGATCGACAGTGGCTGTAAAGGGCTGTAGATTCAGACGGATCGACAGTGGCTGCAGATATTTGTAAATTCAGACGAATCGACAGAGGCTGTAAAAGTTTGTAGGTTCAGGCGGATCGACACAGGCTGTTGTGTGTTAGATTCAGGCAGGTCGACAGAGACTTTAAAGGGTTGTTGAATCAGACGGATCGACAGATAATGTAAAGGGTTGTAGATTCAAAGGGATCGATAGAGGCTGTAAGTGGTTGTAGAGTCAGACAGATCGACAGACGCTGTAAAGGGTTGTAGATTCAGATGGATCGACAGAAGCTGTACAGGGTTGTAGATTCAGCCGGATCGACAGAGGCTGTAAAGGGTTGTAGATTCAGACAGATCGACAGAAGGTGTACGGGGCTGTAGATTCAGACGGATCGACAGAGGCTGTAAGGGGTTGTAGATTCACACGGATCGACTGCGGCTGTAAGGGGCTGTAGATTCAGACGGATCTACAGGGTTGTGGATTCAGACGGATCGAAAGAGACTGTAAGGGGTTGTAGATTCAAAGGGATCGACAGAGGCAACAGGGTTTTAGATTCAGAGGGATTGATAGAGACTGTAAGGGGTTGTAGATTCAGAGGGATCGACAGAGGCTGTAAGGGGTTGTAGATTCAGACAGATGGACAGAAGCTGTACGGGGCTGTAGATTCAGATGGATCGACAGAGGCTGTAAGGGGTTGTAGATTCAGACGGATCGACAGAGGCTGTAAGGGGTTGTAGATTCACACGGATCGACTGCGGCTGTAAGGGGCTGTAGATTCAGACGGATCTACAGGGTTGTGGATTCAGACGGATCGAAAGAGACTGTAAGGGGTTGTAGATTCAAAGGGATCGACAGAGGCAACAGGGTTTTAGATTCAGAGGGATTGATAGAGACTGTAAGGGGTTGTAGATTCAGAGGGATCGACAGAGGCTGTAAGGGGTTGTAGATTCAGACAGATGGACAGAAGCTGTACGGGGCTGTAGATTCAGATGGATCGACAGAGGCTGTAAGGGGTTGTAGATTCAGACGGATCGACAGAGGCTGTAAGGGGTTGTAGATTCACACGGATCGACAGAGGCTGTAAGGGGTTGTAGATTCAGACGGATCGACAGAGGCTGTAAGGGGTTGTAGGTTCACACGGATCGACAGAGGCTGTAAGGGATTGTAGATTCAGAAGGATCGACAGAGGCTACAGGGTTGTAGATTCATACGGATCGACAGAGAATGTAAGGGGTTGTAGATTCAGAGGGATCGACAGAGGCAACAGGGTTGTAGATGCAGAGGGATCGACAGAGACTGTAAGGGGTTGTAGATTCAGAGGGATTGACAGAGGCTGTAAGGGATTGTAGATTCTGACAGATCGAAAGAGATTGTAAAGAGCTGTAGATTAAGACAGATCGACAGATGCTGTAAAGGGTTGTCGATTCAAACAGATCGACAGAGGCTGTAAATGGTTGTAGATTCAGCCGGTTTGACAGATACAATAAGTGTTTGTAGATTCAGGCAGATCAGGAGAGGCAGTAAAGGGTTGTAGATTCAGACGGATCGACAGAGGCTACAGTGTTGTAGATTCAGAGGGATCGACAGAGACTGTAAGGGATTGTAGAATCAGAGGGATCGACAGAGTCCGTAAGGGGTTGTAGATTCAGACAGATGTACAGAGGCTGTAAGGGGTTGTAGATTCACACGGATCGACAGAGGCTGTAAGGGGTTGTAGATTCAGACGGATCGACAGAGGCTACAGGGTTGTAGATTCAGACGGATCGACAGAGGCTGTTAGGGGTTTTAGATTCAGAGGGATCGAAAGAGGCTATAATGGGTTGCAGATTCAGACAGATGGACAGAGGCTGTAAGGGGTTGTAGATTCAGACGGATCGACAGAGACTGTAAGGGGTTGTAGATTCAGACAAATGGACAGAGTCTGTAAGGGGTTGTAGATTCAGACAGATGGACAGAGGCTGTAAGGGGTTGTAGATTCAAAGGGACCGATAGAGGCTGTAAGTGGTTTTTGAGTCAGACAGATTGACAGAGGTTGTAACGGATTGTAGATTCAGACGGATTGACCGATGCAGTAAGTGGTTGTAGCTTCAGACAGATCAACACAGGCTGTAAAGGGTTGTAGATTCAGTCGGATCGACAGAAGCCGTAAAGGGTTGTAGATTAAGACAGATCGACAGAGAATGTAAAGGGTTGTAGAGTCAGACGGACCGACAGAGGCTGCCGGGATCTGTAGATTCAAACAGATCGACAGAGGTTGTAAAGCTTTGTAGATTCAGTCGGATCGACAGAAGCTGTAAAGGGTTGTAGATTCAGACAGATCGACAGAGACAGGAAATGGTTGTAGATTGAGACGGACCGACAGAGTCTGTAAAGGGTTGTCGATTCAGACAGATCGACAGAGGCTGTAATGACTTGTAGATTTAGACAGGTTGACAAAGGCTGTAAAGGGTTGTAGGTTCAAACGTATCGACAGAGGCTGCAGGTGGTTGTAAATTCAGACGAATCGACAGAAGCTGTAAAGGGTTGTAGATTCATACAGATCGACAGAAGCTGTACGGGGCTGTAGATTCAGACGGATCGACAGAGGCTACAGGGTTGTAGATTCAGACGGATCGACAGAGACTGTAAGGGGTTGTAGATTCAAAGGGATCGACAGAGGCAACAGGGTTGTAGGTTCAAACGTATCGACAGAGGCTGCAGGTGGTTGTAAATTCAGACGAATCGACAGAAGCTGTAAAGGGTTGTAGATTCATACAGATCGACAGAAGCTGTACGGGGCTGTAGATTCAGACGGATCGACAGAGGCTACAGGGTTGTAGATTCAGACGGATCGACAGAGACTGTAAGGGGTTGTAGATTCAAAGGGATCGACAGAGGCAACAGGGTTGTAGATTCAGAGGGATCGACAAAGGCTGTAAGGGGTTGTAGATTCAGACAGATGGACGGAGGCTTTAAGGGGTTGTAGATTCAGATGGATCGACAGAGGCTGTAAGGGGTTGTAGATTCAGACGGATTGAGAGATGCAGTAAGTGGTTGTAGATTCAGACGGACCGACAGAGTCTGTAAAGGGTTGTAGATTCAGAGGGATCGACAGAGGCTGTAAGGGGTTGTAGATTCACACAGATTGACCGAGGTTGTAAGGTGTTGTAGATTCAGACAGATCGACAGAGGCTACAGGGTTGTAGATTCAGACGGGTCGACAGAGACTGTAAGGGGTTGTAGATTCAAAGGGATCGACAGAGGCAACAGGGTTGTAGATTCAGAGGGATCGACAGAGACTGTAAGGGGTTGTAGATTCAGAGGGATCGACAGAGGCTGTAAGGGGTTGTAGATTCTGACAGATGGACAGAAGCTGTAAAGGGTTGTAGATTCAGACAGATCGACAGAGACAGTAAATGGTTGTAGATTGAGACGGACCGACAGAGTCTGTAAAGGGTTGTCGATTCAGACAGATCGACAGAGACTGTAATGACTTGTAGATTTAGACAGATTGACAGAGGCTGTAAAGGGTTGCAGTTTCAAATGTATCGACAGAGGCTGCAGGGGGTTGTAAATTCAGACGAATCGACAGAGGCTACAGGGTTGTAGTTTCAGACGGATCGACAGAGACTGTAAGGGGTTGTAGATTCAAAGGGATCGACAGAGGCAACAGGGTTGTAGATTCAGAGGGATCGACAGAGGCTGTAAGGGGTTGTAGATTCAGACAGATGGACAGAAGCTGTACGGGGCTGTAGATTCAGATGGATCGACAGAGGCTGTAAGGGGTTGTAGATTCAGACGGATCGACAGAGGCTGTAAGGGGTTGTAGATTCACACGGATCGACAGAGGCTGTAAGGGGTTGTAGATTCAGACGGATCGACAGAGGCTGTAAGGGGTTGTAGGTTCACACGGATCGACAGAGGCTGTAAGGGATTGTAGATTCAGAAGGATCGACAGAGGCTACAGGGTTGTAGATTCATACGGATCGACAGAGAATGTAAGGGGTTGTAGATTCAGAGGGATCGACAGAGGCAACAGGGTTGTAGATGCAGAGGGATCGACAGAGACTGTAAGGGGTTGTAGATTCAGAGGGATTGACAGAGGCTGTAAGGGATTGTAGATTCTGACAGATCGAAAGAGAGTGTAAAGTGCTGTAGATTAAGACAGATCGACAGATGCTGTAAAGGGTTGTCGATTCAAACAGATCGACAGAGGCTGTAAATGGTTGTAGATTCAGCCGGTTTGACAGATACAATAAGTGTTTGTAGATTCAGGCAGATCAGGAGAGGCAGTAAAGGGTTGTAGATTCAGACGGATCGACAGAGGCTACAGTGTTGTAGATTCAGAGGGATCGACAGAGACTGTAAGGGATTGTAGAATCAGAGGGATCGACAGAGTCCGTAAGGGGTTGTAGATTCAGACAGATGTACAGAGGCTGTAAGGGGTTGTAGATTCACACGGATCGACAGAGGCTGTAAGGGGTTGTAGATTCAGACGGATCGACAGAGGCTACAGGGTTGTAGATTCAGACGGATCGACAGAGACTGTAAGGGGTTTTAGATTCAGAGGGATCGAAAGAGGCTGTAATGGGTTGCAGATTCAGACAGATGGACAGAGGCTGTAAGGGGGTTGTAGATTCAGACGGATCGACAGAGACTGTAAGGGGTTGTAGATTCAGACAAATGGACAGAGTCTGTAAGGGGTTGTAGATTCAGACAGATGGACAGAGGCTGTAAGGGGTTGTAGATTCAAAGGGACCGATAGAGGCTGTAAGTGGTTTTTGAGTCAGACAGATTGACAGAGGTTGTAACGGATTGTAGATTCAGACGGATTGACCGATACAGTAAGTGGTTGTAGCTTCAGACAGATCAACACAGGCTGTAAAGGGTTGTAGATTCAGTCGGATCGACAGAAGCCGTAAAGGGTTGTAGATTAAGACAGATCGACAGAGAATGTAAAGGGTTGTAGAGTCAGACGGACCGACAGAGGCTGCCGGGATCTGTAGATTCAAACAGATCGACAGAGGTTGTAAAGCTTTGTAGATTCAGTCGGATCGACAGAAGCTGTAAAGGGTTGTAGATTCAGACAGATCGACAGAGACAGGAAATGGTTGTAGATTGAGACGGACCGACAGAGTCTGTAAAGGGTTGTCGATTCAGACAGATCGACAGAGGCTGTAATGACTTGTAGATTTAGACAGGTTGACAAAGGCTGTAAAGGGTTGTAGGTTCAAACGTATCGACAGAGGCTGCAGGGGGTTGTAAATTCAGACGAATCGACAGAAGCTGTAAAGGGTTATAGATTCATACAGATCGACAGAAGCTGTACGGGGCTGTAGATTCAGACGGATCGACAGAGGCTACAGGGTTGTAGATTCAGACGGATCGACAGAGACTGTAAGGGGTTGTAGATTCAAAGGGATCGACAGAGGCAACAGGGTTGTAGATTCAGAGGGATCGACAAAGGCTGTAAGGGGTTGTAGATTCAGACAGATGGACGGAGGCTTTAAGGGGTTGTAGATTCAGATGGATCGACAGAGGCTGTAAGGGGTTGTAGATTCAGACGGATTGAGAGATGCAGTAAGTGGTTGTAGATTCAGACGGACCGACAGAGTCTGTAAAGTGTTGTAGATTCAGAGGGATCGACAGAGGCTGTAAGGGGTTGTAGATTCACACAGATTGACCGAGGTTGTAAGGTGTTGTAGATTCAGACAGATCGACAGAGGCTACAGGGTTGTAGATTCAGACGGGTCGACAGAGACTGTAAGGGGTTGTAGATTCAAAGGGATCGACAGAGGCAACAGGGTTGTAGATTCAGAGGGATCGACAGAGACTGTAAGGGGTTGTAGATTCAGAGGGATCGACAGAGGCTGTAAGGGGTTGTAGATTCACACGGATCGACAGAGGCTGTAAAGGGTTGTAGATTCAGAAGGATCGACAGAGGCTACAGGGTTGTAGATTCAGACGGATCGACAGAGAATGTAAGGGATTGTAGATTCAGAAGGATCGACAGAGGCTGCAGGGTTGTAGATGCAGAGGGATCGACAGAGACTGTAAGGGGTTGCAGATTCAGAGGGATCGACAGAGGCTGTAAGGGATTTTAGATTCTGAGAGATGGACAGAGGCTGTAAAGGGTTGTAGTTTCAGACAGATCGGCAGAGGCTGTCACAGGTTGTATATTCACACAGATTGGCAGAGGCTGTAAGGGTTGTATATTCAGACAGATCGACCAAGGCTATAAGGGGTTGTAGATTCAGACAGATCGACAGAAGCTGTACGGGGCTGTAGATTCAGACGGATCGACAGAGGCTGTAAAGGGTTGTAGATTCACACGGATCGACTGAGGCTGTAAAGGGCTGTAGATTCAGACGGATCGACAGAGGCTACAGGGTTGTAGATTCAGACGGATCGAAAGAGACTGTAGGGGGTTGTAGATTCAAAGGGATCGACGGAGGCAACAGGGTTGTAGATTCAGAGAGATCGACAGAGGCTGTAAGGGTTTGTAGATTCAGACAGATCGACAGAGGCTGTAAAGGGTTGTAGATTCAGACAGATCGACAGTGGCGGTAAAGGGTTGTAGATTCAGACGGATCGACAGAGGCTGCAGATATTTGTAAATTCAGATGGATCGACAGAGGCTGTAAAGGGTTGTAGATTCAGAAGGATCAACTCAGGCTGTTGTGTGGTAGATTCAGACCGGTCGACAGAGACTTTAAAGGGTTGTTGAATCAGACGGATCGACAGAGGATGTAAGGGATGTAGATTCAGATGGATTGATAGATGTTGTAAAGGGTTGTAGATTCAGACAGATCGAAAGAGATTGTAAAGAGCTGTAGATTAAGACAGATCGACAGAGGCTGTAAAGGGTTGTCGATTCAAACAGATTGACAGAGGCTGTAAATGGTTGTAGATTCAGCCGGTTTGACAGATGCAATAAGTGTTTGTAGATTCAGGCAGATCAACAGAGGCAGTAAAGGGTTGTAGATTCAGACGGATCGACAGAGGCTATAAAGATTTGTAGACTCAGACGGATCGACAGAGGCTACAGGGTTGTAGATTCATAGGGATCGACAGAGACTGTAAGGGGTTGTAGAATCAGAGGGATCGACAGAGTCCGTAAGGAGTTGTAGATTCAGACAGATGGACAGAGGCTGTAAGGGGTTGTAGATTCACACGGATCGACAGAAGCTGTAAGGGGTTGTAGGTTCAGACGGATCGACAGAGGCTACATGGTTGTAGATTCAGACGGATCGACAGAGACTGTAAGGGGTTGTAGATTCAGAGGGATCGACAGAGGCTGTAAGGGGTTGTAGATTCACACGGATCGACAGAGGCTGTAAGGGATTGTAGATTCAGAAGGATCGACAGAGGCTACAGGGTTGTAGATTCATACGGATCGACAGAGAATGTAAGGGGTTGTAGATTCATAGGGATCGACAGAGGCAACAGGGTTGTAGATGCAGAGGGATCGACAGAGACTGTAAGTGGTTGCAGATTCAGAGGGATCGACAGAGACTGTAAGGGTTTGTAGATTCAGTGGGATCGACAGAGGCTACAGGGTTGTAGATTCATACGGATCGACAGAGAATGTAAGGGGTTGTAGATTCATAGGGATCGACAGAGGCAACAGGGTTGTAGATGCAGAGGGATCGACAGAGACTGTAAGTGGTTGCAGATTCAGAGGGATCGACAGAGACTGTAAGGGGTTGTAGATTCAGTGGGATCGACAGAGGCTGTAAGGGATTGTAGATTCTGACAGATCGACAGAAGCTGTACGGGGCTGTAGATTCAGACGGATCGACAGAGGCTACAGGGTTGTAGATTCAGACGGATCGACAGAGACTGTAAGGGGTTGTAGATTCAAAGGGATCGACAGAGGCAACAGGGTTGTAGATTCAGAGGGATCGACAAAGGCTGTAAGGGGTTGTAGATTCAGACAGATGGACGGAGGCTTTAAGGGGTTGTAGATTCAGATGGATCGACAGAGGCTGTAAGGGGTTGTAGATTCAGACGGATTGAGAGATGCAGTAAGTGGTTGTAGATTCAGACGGACCGACAGAGTCTGTAAAGTGTTGTAGATTCAGAGGGATCGACAGAGGCTGTAAGGGGTTGTAGATTCACACAGATTGACCGAGGTTGTAAGGTGTTGTAGATTCAGACAGATCGACAGAGGCTACAGGGTTGTAGATTCAGACGGGTCGACAGAGACTGTAAGGGGTTGTAGATTCAAAGGGATCGACAGAGGCAACAGGGTTGTAGATTCAGAGGGATCGACAGAGACTGTAAGGGGTTGTAGATTCAGAGGGATCGACAGAGGCTGTAAGGGGTTGTAGATTCACACGGATCGACAGAGGCTGTAAAGGGTTGTAGATTCAGAAGGATCGACAGAGGCTACAGGGTTGTAGATTCAGACGGATCGACAGAGAATGTAAGGGATTGTAGATTCAGAAGGATCGACAGAGGCTGCAGGGTTGTAGATGCAGAGGGATCGACAGAGACTGTAAGGGGTTGCAGATTCAGAGGGATCGACAGAGGCTGTAAGGGATTTTAGATTCTGAGAGATGGACAGAGGCTGTAAAGGGTTGTAGTTTCAGACAGATCGGCAGAGGCTGTCACAGGTTGTATATTCACACAGATTGGCAGAGGCTGTAAGGGTTGTATATTCAGACAGATCGACCAAGGCTATAAGGGGTTGTAGATTCAGACAGATCGACAGAAGCTGTACGGGGCTGTAGATTCAGACGGATCGACAGAGGCTGTAAAGGGTTGTAGATTCACACGGATCGACTGAGGCTGTAAAGGGCTGTAGATTCAGACGGATCGACAGAGGCTACAGGGTTGTAGATTCAGACGGATCGAAAGAGACTGTAGGGGGTTGTAGATTCAAAGGGATCGACGGAGGCAACAGGGTTGTAGATTCAGAGAGATCGACAGAGGCTGTAAGGGTTTGTAGATTCAGACAGATCGACAGAGGCTGTAAAGGGTTGTAGATTCAGACAGATCGACAGTGGCGGTAAAGGGTTGTAGATTCAGACGGATCGACAGAGGCTGCAGATATTTGTAAATTCAGATGGATCGACAGAGGCTGTAAAGGGTTGTAGATTCAGAAGGATCAACTCAGGCTGTTGTGTGGTAGATTCAGACCGGTCGACAGAGACTTTAAAGGGTTGTTGAATCAGACGGATCGACAGAGGATGTAAGGGATGTAGATTCAGATGGATTGATAGATGTTGTAAAGGGTTGTAGATTCAGACAGATCGAAAGAGATTGTAAAGAGCTGTAGATTAAGACAGATCGACAGAGGCTGTAAAGGGTTGTCGATTCAAACAGATTGACAGAGGCTGTAAATGGTTGTAGATTCAGCCGGTTTGACAGATGCAATAAGTGTTTGTAGATTCAGGCAGATCAACAGAGGCAGTAAAGGGTTGTAGATTCAGACGGATCGACAGAGGCTATAAAGATTTGTAGACTCAGACGGATCGACAGAGGCTACAGGGTTGTAGATTCATAGGGATCGACAGAGACTGTAAGGGGTTGTAGAATCAGAGGGATCGACAGAGTCCGTAAGGAGTTGTAGATTCAGACAGATGGACAGAGGCTGTAAGGGGTTGTAGATTCACACGGATCGACAGAAGCTGTAAGGGGTTGTAGGTTCAGACGGATCGACAGAGGCTACATGGTTGTAGATTCAGACGGATCGACAGAGACTGTAAGGGGTTGTAGATTCAGAGGGATCGACAGAGGCTGTAAGGGGTTGTAGATTCACACGGATCGACAGAGGCTGTAAGGGATTGTAGATTCAGAAGGATCGACAGAGGCTACAGGGTTGTAGATTCATACGGATCGACAGAGAATGTAAGGGGTTGTAGATTCATAGGGATCGACAGAGGCAACAGGGTTGTAGATGCAGAGGGATCGACAGAGACTGTAAGTGGTTGCAGATTCAGAGGGATCGACAGAGACTGTAAGGGGTTGTAGATTCAGTGGGATCGACAGAGGCTACAGGGTTGTAGATTCATACGGATCGACAGAGAATGTAAGGGGTTGTAGATTCATAGGGATCGACAGAGGCAACAGGGTTGTAGATGCAGAGGGATCGACAGAGACTGTAAGTGGTTGCAGATTCAGAGGGATCGACAGAGACTGTAAGGGGTTGTAGATTCAGTGGGATCGACAGAGGCTGTAAGGGATTGTAGATTCTGACAGATCGACAGAAGCTGTACGGGGCTGTAGATTCAGACGGATCGACAGAGGCTACAGGGTTGTAGATTCAGACGGATCGACAGAGACTGTAAGGGGTTGTAGATTCAAAGGGATCGACAGAGGCAACAGGGTTGTAGATTCAGAGGGATCGACAAAGGCTGTAAGGGGTTGTAGATTCAGACAGATGGACGGAGGCTTTAAGGGGTTGTAGATTCAGATGGATCGACAGAGGCTGTAAGGGGTTGTAGATTCAGACGGATTGAGAGATGCAGTAAGTGGTTGTAGATTCAGACGGACCGACAGAGTCTGTAAAGTGTTGTAGATTCAGAGGGATCGACAGAGGCTGTAAGGGGTTGTAGATTCACACAGATTGACCGAGGTTGTAAGGTGTTGTAGATTCAGACAGATCGACAGAGGCTACAGGGTTGTAGATTCAGACGGGTCGACAGAGACTGTAAGGGGTTGTAGATTCAAAGGGATCGACAGAGGCAACAGGGTTGTAGATTCAGAGGGATCGACAGAGACTGTAAGGGGTTGTAGATTCAGAGGGATCGACAGAGGCTGTAAGGGGTTGTAGATTCACACGGATCGACAGAGGCTGTAAAGGGTTGTAGATTCAGAAGGATCGACAGAGGCTACAGGGTTGTAGATTCAGACGGATCGACAGAGAATGTAAGGGATTGTAGATTCAGAAGGATCGACAGAGGCTGCAGGGTTGTAGATGCAGAGGGATCGACAGAGACTGTAAGGGGTTGCAGATTCAGAGGGATCGACAGAGGCTGTAAGGGATTTTAGATTCTGAGAGATGGACAGAGGCTGTAAAGGGTTGTAGTTTCAGACAGATCGGCAGAGGCTGTCACAGGTTGTATATTCACACAGATTGGCAGAGGCTGTAAGGGTTGTATATTCAGACAGATCGACCAAGGCTATAAGGGGTTGTAGATTCAGACAGATCGACAGAAGCTGTACGGGGCTGTAGATTCAGACGGATCGACAGAGGCTGTAAAGGGTTGTAGATTCACACGGATCGACTGAGGCTGTAAAGGGCTGTAGATTCAGACGGATCGACAGAGGCTACAGGGTTGTAGATTCAGACGGATCGAAAGAGACTGTAGGGGGTTGTAGATTCAAAGGGATCGACGGAGGCAACAGGGTTGTAGATTCAGAGAGATCGACAGAGGCTGTAAGGGTTTGTAGATTCAGACAGATCGACAGAGGCTGTAAAGGGTTGTAGATTCAGACAGATCGACAGTGGCGGTAAAGGGTTGTAGATTCAGACGGATCGACAGAGGCTGCAGATATTTGTAAATTCAGATGGATCGACAGAGGCTGTAAAGGGTTGTAGATTCAGAAGGATCAACTCAGGCTGTTGTGTGGTAGATTCAGACCGGTCGACAGAGACTTTAAAGGGTTGTTGAATCAGACGGATCGACAGAGGATGTAAGGGATGTAGATTCAGATGGATTGATAGATGTTGTAAAGGGTTGTAGATTCAGACAGATCGAAAGAGATTGTAAAGAGCTGTAGATTAAGACAGATCGACAGAGGCTGTAAAGGGTTGTCGATTCAAACAGATTGACAGAGGCTGTAAATGGTTGTAGATTCAGCCGGTTTGACAGATGCAATAAGTGTTTGTAGATTCAGGCAGATCAACAGAGGCAGTAAAGGGTTGTAGATTCAGACGGATCGACAGAGGCTATAAAGATTTGTAGACTCAGACGGATCGACAGAGGCTACAGGGTTGTAGATTCATAGGGATCAACAGAGACTGTAAGGGGTTGTAGAATCAGAGGGATCGACAGAGTCCGTAAGGAGTTGTAGATTCAGACAGATGGACAGAGGCTGTAAGGGGTTGTAGATTCACACGGATCGACAGAAGCTGTAAGGGGTTGTAGGTTCAGACGGATCGACAGAGGCTACATGGTTGTAGATTCAGACGGATCGACAGAGACTGTAAGGGGTTGTAGATTCAGAGGGATCGACAGAGGCTGTAAGGGGTTGTAGATTCACACGGATCGACAGAGGCTGTAAGGGATTGTAGATTCAGAAGGATCGACAGAGGCTACAGGGTTGTAGATTCATACGGATCGACAGAGAATGTAAGGGGTTGTAGATTCATAGGGATCGACAGAGGCAACAGGGTTGTAGATGCAGAGGGATCGACAGAGACTGTAAGTGGTTGCAGATTCAGAGGGATCGACAGAGACTGTAAGGGGTTGTAGATTCAGTGGGATCGACAGAGGCTACAGGGTTGTAGATTCATACGGATCGACAGAGAATGTAAGGGGTTGTAGATTCATAGGGATCGACAGAGGCAACAGGGTTGTAGATGCAGAGGGATCGACAGAGACTGTAAGTGGTTGCAGATTCAGAGGGATCGACAGAGACTGTAAGGGGTTGTAGATTCAGTGGGATCGACAGAGGCTGTAAGGGATTGTAGATTCTGACAGATGGACAGAGGCTGTAAAGGGTTGTAGATTCAAAGGGATCGATAGAGGCTGTAAGTGGTTGTTGAGTCAGACAGATTGACAGAGGTTGTAACGGATTGTAGATTCAGACGGATTGACAGATGCAGTAAGTGGTTGTTGATTCAGACAGATCAACACAGGCTGTAAAGGGTTGTAGATTCAGTCGGATCGACAGAAGCCGTAAAGGGTTGTAGATTAAGACAGATCGACAGAGAATGAAAAGAGTTGTAGAGTCAGACGGACCGACAGAGGCTGCCGGGATCTGTAGATTCAAACAGATCGACAGAAGTTGTAAAGTTTTGTAGATTCAGTCGGATCGACAGAAGCTGTAAAGGGTTGTAGATTCAGACAGATCGACAGAGACAGTAAATGGTTGTAGATTGAGACGGACCGACAGAGTCTGTAAAGGGTTGTCGATTCAGACAGATCGACAGAGGCTGTAATGACTTGTAGATTTAGACAGATTGACAGAGGCTGTAAAGGGTTGCAGTTTCAAATGTATCGACAGAGGCTGCAGGGGGTTGTAAATTCAGACGAATCGACAGAGGCTACAGGGTTGTAGTTTCAGACGGATCGACAGAGACTGTAAGGGGTTGTAGATTCAAAGGGATCGACAGAGGCAGCAGGGTTGTAGATTCAGAGGGATCGACAGAGGCTGTAAGGGGTTGTAGATTCAGACAGATGGACAGAAGCTGTACGGGGCTGTAGATTCAGATGGATCGACAGAGGCTGTAAGGGGTTGTAGATTCAGACGGATCGACAGAGGCTGTAAGGGGTTGTAGATTCACACGGATCGACAGAGGCTGTAAGGGGTTGTAGATTCAGACGGATCGACAGAGGCTGTAAGGGGTTGTAGGTTCACACGGATCGACAGAGGCTGTAAGGGATTGTAGATTCAGAAGGATCGACAGAGGCTACAGGGTTGTAGATTCATACGGATCGACAGAGAATGTAAGGGGTTGTAGATTCAGAGGGATCGACAGAGGCAACAGGGTTGTAGATGCAGAGGGATCGACAGAGACTGTAAGGGGTTGTAGATTCAGAGGGATTGACAGAGGCTGTAAGGGATTGTAGATTCTGACAGATCGAAAGAGAGTGTAAAGTGCTGTAGATTAAGACAGATCGACAGATGCTGTAAAGGGTTGTCGATTCAAACAGATCGACAGAGGCTGTAAATGGTTGTAGATTCAGCCGGTTTGACAGATACAATAAGTGTTTGTAGATTCAGGCAGATCAGGAGAGGCAGTAAAGGGTTGTAGATTCAGACAGATCGACAGAGGCTACAGTGTTGTAGATTCAGAGGGATCGACAGAGACTGTAAGGGATTGTAGAATCAGAGGGATCGACAGAGTCCGTAAGGGGTTGTAGATTCAGACAGATGTACAGAGGCTGTAAGGGGTTGTAGATTCACACGGATCGACAGAGGCTGTAAGGGGTTGTAGATTCAGAGGGATCGAAAGAGGCTGTAATGGGTTGCAGATTCAGACAGATGGACAGAGGCTGTAAGGGGTTGTAGATTCAGACGGATCGACAGAGACTGTAAGGGGTTGTAGATTCAGACAAATGGACAGAGTCTGTAAGGGGTTGTAGATTCAGACAGATGGACAGAGGCTGTAAGGGGTTGTAGATTCAAAGGGACCGATAGAGGCTGTAAGTGGTTTTTGAGTCAGACAGATTGACAGAGGTTGTAACGGATTGTAGATTCAGACGGATTGACCGATGCAGTAAGTGGTTGTAGCTTCAGACAGATCAACACAGGCTGTAAAGGGTTGTAGATTCAGTCGGATCGACAGAAGCCGTAAAGGGTTGTAGATTAAGACAGATCGACAGAGAATGTAAAGGGTTGTAGAGTCAGACGGACCGACAGAGGCTGCCGGGATCTGTAGATTCAAACAGATCGACAGAGGTTGTAAAGCTTTGTAGATTCAGTCGGATCGACAGAAGCTGTAAAGGGTTGTAGATTCAGACAGATCGACAGAGACAGGAAATGGTTGTAGATTGAGACGGACCGACAGAGTCTGTAAAGGGTTGTCGATTCAGACAGATCGACAGAGGCTGTAATGACTTGTAGATTTAGACAGGTTGACAAAGGCTGTAAAGGGTTGTAGGTTCAAACGTATCGACAGAGGCTGCAGGGGGTTGTAAATTCAGACGAATCGACAGAAGCTGTAAAGGGTTGTAGATTCATACAGATCGACAGAAGCTGTACGGGGCTGTAGATTCAGACGGATCGACAGAGGCTACAGGGTTGTAGATTCAGACGGATCGACAGAGACTGTAAGGGGTTGTAGATTCAAAGGGATCGACAGAGGCAACAGGGTTGTAGATTCAGAGGGATCGACAAAGGCTGTAAGGGGTTGTAGATTCAGACAGATGGACGGAGGCTTTAAGGGGTTGTAGATTCAGATGGATCGACAGAGGCTGTAAGGGGTTGTAGATTCAGACGGATTGAGAGATGCAGTAAGTGGTTGTAGATTCAGACGGACCGACAGAGTCTGTAAAGGGTTGTAGATTCAGAGGGATCGACAGAGGCTGTAAGGGGTTGTAGATTCACACAGATTGACCGAGGTTGTAAGGTGTTGTAGATTCAGACAGATCGACAGAGGCTACAGGGTTGTAGATTCAGACGGGTCGACAGAGACTGTAAGGGGTTGTAGATTCAGAGGGATCGACAGAGGCTGTAAGGGGTTGTAGATTCACACGGATCGACAGAGGCTGTAAAGGGTTGTAGATTCAGAAGGATCGACAGAGGCTACAGGGTTGTAGATTCAGACGGATCGACAGAGAATGTAAGGGATTGTAGATTCAGAAGGATCGACAGAGGCTGCAGGGTTGTAGATGCAGAGGGATCGACAGAGACTGTAAGGGGTTGCAGATTCAGAGGGATCGACAGAGGCTGTAAGGGATTTTAGATTCTGAGAGATGGACAGAGGCTGTAAAGGGTTGTAGTTTCAGACAGATCGGCAGAGGCTGTCACAGGTTGTATATTCACACAGATTGGCAGAGGCTGTAAGGGTTGTATATTCAGACAGATCGACCAAGGCTATAAGGGGTTGTAGATTCAGACAGATCGACAGAAGCTGTACGGGGCTGTAGATTCAGACGGATCGACAGAGGCTGTAAGGGGTTGTAGATTCACACGGATCGACTGAGGCTGTAAAGGGCTGTAGATTCAGACGGATCGACAGAGGCTACAGGGTTGTAGATTCAGACGGATCGAAAGAGACTGTAGGGGGTTGTAGATTCAAAGGGATCGACGGAGGCAACAGGGTTGTAGATTCAGAGAGATCGACAGAGGCTGTAAGGGTTTGTAGATTCAGACAGATCGACAGAGGCTGTAAAGGGTTGTAGATTCAGACAGATCGACAGTGGCGGTAAAGGGTTGTAGATTCAGACGGATCGACAGAGGCTGCAGATATTTGTAAATTCAGATGGATCGACAGAGGCTGTAAAGGGTTGTAGATTCAGAAGGATCAACTCAGGCTGTTGTGTGGTAGATTCAGACCGGTCGACAGAGACTTTAAAGGGTTGTTGAATCAGACGGATCGACAGAGGATGTAAGGGATGTAGATTCAGATGGATTGATAGATGTTGTAAAGGGTTGTAGATTCAGACAGATCGAAAGAGATTGTAAAGAGCTGTAGATTAAGACAGATCGACAGAGGCTGTAAAGGGTTGTCGATTCAAACAGATTGACAGAGTCTGTAAATGGTTGTAGATTCAGCCGGTTTGACAGATGCAATAAGTGTTTGTAGATTCAGGCAGATCAACAGAGGCAGTAAAGGGTTGTAGATTCAGACGGATCGACAGAGGCTATAAAGATTTGTAGACTCAGACGGATCGACGGAGGCTACAGGGTTGTAGATTCATAGGGATCGACAGAGACTGTAAGGGGTTGTAGAATCAGAGGGATCGACAGAGTCCGTAAGGAGTTGTAGATTCAGACAGATGGACAGAGGCTGTAAGGGGTTGTAGATTCACACGGATCGACAGAAGCTGTAAGGGGTTGTAGGTTCAGACGGATCGACAGAGGCTACATGGTTGTAGATTCAGACGGATCGACAGAGACTGTAAGGGGTTGTAGATTCAGAGGGATCGACAGAGGCTGTAATGGGTTGTAGATTCACACGGATCGACAGAGGCTGTAAGGGATTGTAGATTCAGAAGGATCGACAGAGGCTACAGGGTTGTAGATTCATACGGATCGACAGAGAATGTAAGGGGTTGTAGATTCATAGGGATCGACAGAGGCAACAGGGTTGTAGATGCAGAGGGATCGACAGAGACTGTAAGTGGTTGCAGATTCAGAGGGATCGACAGAGACTGTAAGGGGTTGTAGATTCAGTGGGATCGACAGAGGCTACAGGGTTGTAGATTCATACGGATCGACAGAGAATGTAAGGGGTTGTAGATTCATAGGGATCGACAGAGGCAACAGGGTTGTAGATGCAGAGGGATCGACAGAGACTGTAAGTGGTTGCAGATTCAGAGGGATCGACAGAGACTGTAAGGGGTTGTAGATTCAGTGGGATCGACAGAGGCTGTAAGGGATTGTAGATTCTGACAGATGGACAGAGGCTGTAAAGGGTTGTAGATTCAAAGGGATCGATAGAGGCTGTAAGTGGTTGTTGAGTCAGACAGATTGACAGAGGTTGTAACGGATTGTAGATTCAGACGGATTGACAGATGCAGTAAGTGGTTGTTGATTCAGACAGATCAACACAGGCTGTAAAGGGTTGTAGATTCAGTCGGATCGACAGAAGCCGTAAAGGGTTGTAGATTAAGACAGATCGACAGAGAATGTAAAGAGTTGTAGAGTCAGACGGACCGACAGAGGCTGCCGGGATCTGTAGATTCAAACAGATCGACAGAAGTTGTAAAGTTTTGTAGATTCAGTCGGATCGACAGAAGCTGTAAAGGGTTGTAGATTCAGACAGATCGACAGAGACAGTAAATGGTTGTAGATTGAGACGGACCGACAGAGTCTGTAAAGGGTTGTCGATTCAGACAGATCGACAGAGGCTGTAATGACTTGTAGATTTAGACAGATTGACAGAGGCTGTAAAGGGTTGCAGTTTCAAATGTATCGACAGAGGCTGCAGGGGGTTGTAAATTCAGACGAATCGACAGAGGCTACAGGGTTGCAGTTTCAGACGGATCGACAGAGACTGTAAGGGGTTGTAGATTCAAAGGGATCGACAGAGGCAACAGGGTTGTAGATTCAGAGGGATCGACAGATACTGTAAGGGGTTGTAGATTCAGAGGGATCGACAGAGGCTGTAAGGGGTTGTAGATTCAGACAGATGGACGGAGGCTTTAAGGGGTTGTAGATTCAGATGGATCGACAGAGGCTGTAAGGAGTTGTAGATTCAGACAGATTGAGAGATGCAGTAAGTGGTTGTAGATTCAGACGGACCGACAGAGTCTGTAAAGGGTTGTAGATTCAGTGGGATCGACAGAGGCTGTAAGGTGTAGTAGATTCACACAGATTGACCGAGGGTGTAAGGTGTTGTAGATTCAGACAGATCGACAGAGGCTACAGGGTTGTAGATTCAGACGGGTCGACAGAGACTGTAAGGGGTTGTAGATTCAGAGGGATCGACAGAGGCTGTAAGGGGTTGTAGATTCACATGGATCGACAGAGGCTGTAAGGGATTGTAGATTCAGAAGGATCGACAGAGGCTACAGGGTTGTAGATTCATACGGATCGACAGAGAATGTAAGGGGTTGTAGATTCAGAGGGATCGACAGAGTCAACAGGGTTGTAGATGCAGAGGGATCGACAGAGACTGTAAGGGGTTGCAGATTCAGAGGGATCGACAGAGACTGTAAGGGGTTGTAGATCCAGTGGGATCGACAGAGACTGTCAGGGATTGTAGATTCTGACTGATGGACAGAGGCTGTAAAGGGTTGTAGTTTCAGACAGATCGGCAGAGGCTGTCACAGGTTGTATATTCCCACAGATCGGCAGAGGCTGTAAGGGTTGTATATTCAGACAGATCGACCAAGGCTATAAGGGGTTGTAGATTCAGACAGATCGACAGAAGCTGTACGGAGCTGTAGATTCAGACGCATCGACAGAGGCTGTAAGGGGTTGTAGATTCACACGGATCGACAGAGGCTGTAAGGGATTGTAGATTCAGAAGGATCGACAGAGACTACAGGGTTGTAGATTCATACGGATCGACAGAGAATGTAAGGAGTTGTAGATTCATAGGGATCGACATAGGCAACAGTGTTGTAGATGCAGAGGGATCGACAGAGACTGTAAGGGGTTGCAGACTCAGAGGGATCGACAGAGACTGTAAGGGGTTGTAGATTCAGTGGGATCGACAGAGGCTGTAAGGGATTGTAGATTCTGACAGATGGACAGAGGCTGTAAAAGGTTGTAGATTCAAAGGGATCGATAGAGTCTGTAAGTGGTTGTTGAGTCAGACAGATTGACAGAGGTTGTAACGGATTGTAGATTCAGACGGATTGACAGATGCAGTAAGTGGTTGTAGATTCAGACAGATCAACACAGGCTGTAAAGGGTTGTAGATTCAGTAGGATCGACAGAAGCCGTAAAGGGTTGTAGATTAAGACAGATCGACAGAGAATGTAAAGGGTTGCAGAGTCAGACGGACCGACAGAGGCTGCCGGGATCTGTAGATTCAAACAGATCGACAGAGGTTGTAAAGTTTTGTAGATTCAGTCGGATCGACAGAAGATGTAAAGGGTTGCAGATTCAGACAGATCGACAGAGACAGTAAATGGTTGTAGATTGAGACGGACCGACAGAGTCTGTAAAGGGTTGTCGATTCAGACAGATTGACAGAGGTTGTAACGGATTGTAGATTCAGACGGATTGACAGATGCAGTAAGTGGTTGTAGATTCAGACAGATCAACACAGGCTATAAAGATTTGTAGACTCAGACGGATCGACAGAGGCTACAGGGTTGTAGATTCATAGGGATCGACAGAGACTGTAAGGGGTTGTAGAATCAGAGGGATCGACAGAGTCCGTAAGGGGTTGTAGATTCAGACAGATGGACAGAGGCTGTAAGGGGTTGTAGATTCACACGGATCGACAGAGGCTGTAAGGGGTTGTAGGTTCAGACGGATCGACAGAGGCTACAGGGTTGTAGATTCAGACGGATCGACAGAGACTGTAAGGGGTTGTAGATTCAGAGGGATCGACAGAGGCTGTAAGGGGTTGTAGATTCACACGGATCGACAGAGGCTGTAAGGGATTGTAGATTCAGAAGGATCGACAGAGGCTACAGGGTTGTAGATTCATACGGATCGACAGAGAATGTAAGGGGTTGTAGATTCATAGGGATCGACAGAGGCAACAGGGTTGTAGATGCAGAGGGATCGACAGAGACTGTAAGTGGTTGTAGATTCAGAGGGATCGACAGAGACTGTAAGGGGTTGTAGATTCAGTGGGATCGACAGAGGCTGTAAGGGATTGTAGATTCTGACAGATGGACAGAGGCTGTAAAGGGTTGTAGATTCAAAGGGATCGATAGAGGCTGTAAGTGGTTGTTGAGTCAGACAGATTGACAGAGGTTGTAACGGATTGTAGATTCAGACGGATTGACAGATGCAGTAAGTGGTTGTAGATTCAGACAGATCAACACAGGCTGTAAAGGGTTGTAGATTCAGTCGGATCGACAGAAGCCGTAAAGGGTTGTAGATTAAGACAGATCGACAGAGAATGTAAAGAGTTGTAGAGTCAGACGGACCGACAGAGGCTGCCGGGATCTGTAGATTCAAACAGATCGACAGAGGTTGTAAAGTTTTGTAGATTCAGTCGGATCGACAGAAGCTGTAAAGGGTTGTAGATTCAGACAGATCGACAGAGACAGTAAATGGTTGTAGATTGAGACGGACCGACAGAGTCTGTAAAGGGTTGTCGATTCAGACAGATCGACAGAGGCTGTAATGACTTGTAGATTTAAACAGATTGACAGAGGCTGTAAAGGGTTGCAGTTTCAAATGTATCGACAGAGGCTGCTGGGTGTTGTAAATTCAGACGAATCGACAGAGGCTACAGGGTTGTAGATTCAGACGGATCGACAGAGACTGTAAGGGGTTGTAGATTCAAAGGGATCGACAGAGGCAACAGGGTTGTAGATTCAGAGGGATCGACAGAGACTGTAAGGGGTTGTAGATTCAGAGGGATCGACAGAGGCTGTAAGGGGTTGTAGATTCAGACGGATTGAGAGATGCAGTAAGTGGTTGTAGATTCAGATGGACCGACAGAGTCTGTAAAGGGTTGTAGATTCAGAGGGATCGACAGAGGCTGTAAGGGGTTGTAGATTCACACAGATTGACCGAGGCTGTAAGGTGTTGTAGATTCAGACAGATCGACAGAGGCTACAGGGTTGTAGATTCAGACGGGTCGACAGAGACTGTAAGGGGTTGTAGATTCAAAGGGATCGACAGAGGCAACAGGGTTGTAGATTCAGAGGGATCGACAGAGACTGTAAGGGGTTGTAGATTCAGAGGGATCGACAGAGGCTGTAAGAGGTTGTAGATTCACATGGATCGACAGAGGCTGTAAGGGATTGTAGATTCAGAAGGATCGACAGAGGCTACAGGGTTGTAGATTCATACAGATCGACAGAGAATGTAAGGGGTTGTAGATTCACACGGATCGACCGAGGCTGTAAGGTGTTGTAGATTCAGACAGATCGACAGAGGCTACAGGGTTGTAGATTCAGACAGATCGACAGAGGCTGTAATGACTTGTAGATTCAGACAGATTGACAGAGGCTGTAAAGGGTTGTAGGTTCAAACGTATCGACAGAGGCTGCAGGGGGTTGTAAATTCAGACGAATCGACAGAAGCTGTAAAGGGTTGTAGATTCATACAGATCGACAGAATCTGTACGGGGCTGTAGATTCAGACGGATCGACAGAGGCTACAGGGTTGTAGATTCAGACGGATCGACAGAGACTGTAAGGGGTTGTAGATTCAAAGGGATCGACAGAGGCAACAGGGTTGTAGATTCAGAGGGATCGACAGAGACTGTAAGGGGTTGTAGATTCAGACAGATGGACGGAGGCTTTAAGGGTTTGTAGATTCAGATGGATCCACAGAGGATGTAAGGGGTTGTAGATTCAGACGGATTGACAGATGCAGTAAGTGGTTGTAGATTCAGACGGACCGACAGAGTCTGTAAAGGGTTGTAGATTCAGAGGGATCGACAGAGGCTGTAAGGGGTTGTAGATTCACACAGATTGACCAAGGCTGTAAGGTGTTGTAGATTCAGACAGATCGACAGAGGCTACAGGGTTGTAGATTCAGACGGATCGACAGAGACTGTAAGGGGTTGTAGATTCACACGGATCGACAGAGGCTGTAAGGGGTTGTAGATTCACACGGATCGACAGAGGCTAAAGGGTTGCAGATTCATACGGATCGACAGAGAATGTAAGGGGTTATAGATTCAGAGGGATCGACAGAGGCAACAGGGTTGTAGCTGCAGAGGGATCGACAGAGACTGTAAGGGGTTGCAGATTCAGAGGGATCGACAGAGACTGTAAGGGGTTGTAGATTCAGTGGGATCGAGAGAGACTGTAAGGGATTGTAGATTCTGACAGATGGACAGAGGCTGTAAAGGGTTGTAGTTTCAGACAGATCGGCAGAGGCTGTCACAGGTTGTATATTCACACAGATCGGCAGAGGCTGTAAGGGTTGTATATTCAGACAGATCGACCAAGGCTATAAGGGGTTGTAGATTTAGACAGATCGACAGAAGCTGTACGGGGCTGTAGATTCAGACCGATCGACAGAGGCTGTAAGGGGTTGTAGATTCACACGGATCGACAGAGTCTGTAAGGGATTGTAATTTCAGAAGGATCGACAGAGGCTACAGGGTTGTAGATTCAGACGGATCGACAGAGACTGTAAGGGGTTGTAGATTCAAAGGGATCGACAGAGGCAACAGGGTTGTAGATGCAGAGGGATCAACAGAGACTGTAAGGGATTGCAGATTCAGAGGGATCGACAGAGACTGTAAGGGGTTGCAGATTCAGAGGGATCGACAGAGACTGTACGGGGTTGTAGATTCACACGGATCGACTGAGGCTGTAAAGGGCTGTAGATTCAGACGGATCGACAGAGGCTACCGGGTTGTAGATTCAGATGGATCGAAAGAGACTGTAAGGGGTTGTAGATTCAAAGGGATCGACAGAGGCAACAGGGTTGTAGATTCAGAGGGATTGATAGAGAATGTAAGAGGTTGTAGATGCAGAGGGATCGACAGAGACTGCAAGGGATTGTAGATTCTGACAGATGGACAGAGGCTGTAAAGGGTTGTAGATTCAGACAGATCGACCGAGGCTGTGAAGGGTTGTAGATTCAGACTGATCGACAGAGGCTGCAGGGATTTGTAGATTCAGACAGAGCGACAGAGACTGGAAGGCCTGTACATTCAGACGGATCGACAGAGGCTGCAGATCGACAGAGGCTGCGGGGGGCTGTAGATTCAGAGAGATCGACAGAGGCTGTAAAGGGTTGTTGATTCAGACGGATCGACAGAGGCTGTAAAGGGTTGTAGATTCAGACAGATCGACAGTGGCGGTGAAGGGTTGTAGATTCAGACGGATTGACAGAGGCTGCAGATATTTGTAAATTCAGACGGATCGACAGAGGCTGTAAAGGATTGTAGATTCAGAAGGATCGACTCAGGCTGTTGTGTGGTAGATTCAGACCGGTCGACAGAGACTTTAAAGAGTTGTTGAATCAGACAGATCGACAGAGGATGTAAGGGATGTAGATCCAGATGGATTGACAGATGTTGTAAAGGGTTGCAGATTCAGACAGATCGAAAGAGAGTGTAATGAGCTGTAGATTAAGACAGATCGACAGAGGCTGTAAAGGGTTGTCGGTTCAAACAGATTGACAGAGGCTGTAAATGGTTGTAGATTCAGACGGATCGACAGAGGCTATAAAGATTTGTAGACTCAGACGGATCGACAGAGGCTACAGGGTTGTAGATTCAGAGGGATCGACAGAGACTGTAAGGGGTTGAAGAATCAGAGGGATCGACAGAGTCCGTAAGGGGTTGTAGATTCAGACGGATCGACAGAGGCTGTAAGGGGTTCTAGATTCACACGGATCGACAGAGGCTTTAAGGGGTTGTAGATTCAGACGGATCGACAGAGGCTACAGGGTTGTAGATTCAGACGGATCGACAGAGACTGTGAGGGGTTGTAGATTCAGACGGATCGACAGAGACTGTAAGGGGCTGTAGATTCAGACGGATCGACAGAGGCTGTAAGGGGTTGTAGATTCACACGGATCGACTGAGTCTGTAAGGGGCTGTAGATTCAGACGGATCTACAGGGTTGTAGTTTCAGACGGATCGAAAGAGACTGTAAGGGGTTGTAGATTCAAAGGGATCGACAGAGGCAACAGGGTTGTAGATTCAGACGGATCGACAGAGACTGTAAGGGGTTGTAGATTCAAAGGGATCGACAGAGGCAACAGGGTTGTAGATTCAGAGGGATCGATAGAGACTGTAAGGGGTTGTAGATTCAGACAAATGGACAGAGGCTGTAAGGGGTTGTAGATTCAGACGGATCGACAGAGACTGTAAGGGGTTGTAGATTCAGACAAATGGACAGAGGCTGTAAGGGGTTGTAGATTCAGACAGATGGACAGAGGCGGTAAGGGGTTGTAGATTCAAAGGGATCGATAGAGGCTGTAAGTGGTTGTTGAGTCAGGCAGATTGACAGAGGTTGTAACAGATTGTAGATTCAGACGGATTGACAGATGCAGTAAGTGGTTGTAGATTCAGACAGATCAACACAGGCTGTAAAGGGTTGTAGTTTCAGTCGGATCGACAGAAGCCGTAAAGGGTTGTAGATTCAGACAGATCGACAGAGAATGTAAAGGGTTGTAGATTCAGACGGACCGACAGAGGCTGCTGGGATCTGTAGATTGAAACAGATTGACAGAGGTTGTAAAGTTTTGTAGATTCAGTCGGATCGACAGAAGCTGTAAAGGATTGTAGATTCAGACAGATCGACAGAGACAGTAAATGGTTGTCGATTCAGACAGATCGACAGAGGCTGTAATGACTTGTAGATTCAGACAGATTGACAGAGGCTGTAAAGGTTTGTAGGTTCAAACGTATCAACAGAGGCTGCAGGGTGTTGTAAATTCAGACGAATCGACAGAAGCTGTACGGGGCTGTAGATTCAGACGGATCGACAGAGGCTACAGGGTTGTAGATTCAGACGGATCGACAGAGACTGTAAGGGGTTGTAGATTCAAAGGGATCGACAGAGGCAACAGGGTTGTAGATTCAGAGGGATCGACAGAGACTGTAAGGGGTTGTAGATTCAAAGGGATCGACAGAGGCAACAGGGTTGTAGATTCAGAGGGATCGACAGAGACTGTAAGGGGTTGTAGATTCAGAGGGATCGACAGAGGCTGTAAGGGGTTGCAGATTCAGACAGATGGACGGAGGCTATAAGGGGTTGTAGATTCAGATGGATCGACAGAGGCTGTAAGGGTTTGTAGATTCAGATGGATTGACAGATGCAGTAAGTGGTTGTAGATTCAGACGGACCGACAGAGTCTGTAAAGGGTTGTAGATTCAGAGGGATCGACAGAGGCTGTAAGCGGTTGTAGATTCAGACAGATGGACAGAAGCTGTACGGTGCTGTAGGTTCAGACGGATCAACAGAGGCTGTAAGGGGTTGTAGATACACACGGATCGACCGAGGCTGTAAGGTGTTGTAGATTCAGACAGATCGACAGAGGCTACAGGGTTGTAGATTCAGACGGGTCGACAGAGACTGTAAGGGGTTGTGGATTCAAAGGGATCGACAGAGGCAACAGGGTTGTAGATTCAGAGGGATCGATAGAGACTGTAAGGGGTTATAGATTCAGAGGGATCGACAGAGGCTGTAAGGGATTGTGGATTCAGAAGGATCGACAGAGGCTACAGGGTTGTAGATTCATACGGATCGACAGAGAATGTAAGGGGTTGTAGATTCATTGGGATCGACAGAGGCAACAGGGTTGTAGATGCAGAGGGATCGACAGAGACTTTAAGGGGTTGTTGATTCAGTGGGATCGACAGAGGCTGTAAGGGATTGTAGATTCTGACAGATGGAGAGAGGCTGTAAAGGGTTGTAGTTTCAGACAGATCGGCAGAGGCTGTCACAGGTTGTATATTCACACAGATCGGCAGAGGCTGTAAGGGTTATATATTCAGACAGATCGACCAAGGCTGTAAGGGGTTGTAGATTCAGACGGATCGACAGAGGCTGTAAGGGGTTGTAGATTCACACGGATCGACTGAGGCTGTAAGGGTCTGTAGATTCAGACGGATCGACAGAGGCTACAGGGTTGTAGATTCAGACGGATCGAAAGAGACTGTAAGGGGTTTTAGATTCAAAGGGATCGACAGAGGCAACAGGGTTGTAGATTCAGAGGTATCGATAGAGACTGTAAGGGGTTGTAGATTCAGAGGGATCGACAGAGGCTGTAAGGGGTTGTAGATTGAGACAGATGGACAGAAGCTGTATGGGGCTGTTGTTTCAGACGGATCGACAGAGGCTGTAAGGGGTTGTAGATTCAGACATATGGACAGAGACTGTAAGGGGTTGTAGATTCAGACAGATGGACAGAGGCTGTAAGGGGTTGTAGATTCAAAGGGATCGATAGATGCTGTTAGTTGTTGTTGAGTCAGACAGATTGACAGAGGTTGTAACAGATTGTAGATTCAGACGGATTGACAGATGCAGTAAGTGGCTGTAGATTCAGACAGATCAACACAGGCTCTAAAGGTTTGTAGATTCAGTCGGATCGACAGAGAATGTAAAGGGTTGTAGATTCAGACAGATCGACAGAGAATGTAAAGAGTTGTAGAGTCAGACGGACCGACAGAGGCTGCCGGGATCTGTAGATTCAAACAGATCGACAGAGGTTGTAAAGTTTTGTAGATTCAGTCGGAACGACAGAAGCTGTAAAGGGTTGTAGATTCAGACAGATCGACAGAGACAGTAAATGGTTGTAGATTGAGACGGACTGACAGAGTCTGTAAAGGGTTGTCGATTCAGACAGATCGACAGAGGCTGTAATGACTTTTAGATTCAGACAGATTGACAGAGGCTGTAAAGGTTTGTAGGTTCAAACGTATCGACAGAGGCTGCAGGGTGTTGTAAATTCAGACGAATCGACAGAAGCTGTACGGGGCTGTGGTTTCAGACGGATCGACAGAGGCTACAGGGTTGTAGATTCAGACGGATCGACAGAGACTGTAAGGGGTTGTAGTTTCAAAGGGATCGACAGAGGCAACAGGGTTGTAGATTCAGAGGGATCGACAGAGACTGTAAGGGGTTGCAGATTCAGAGGGATCGACAGAGACTGTAAGGGGTTGTAGATTCAGTGGGATCGAGAGAGACTGTAAGGGATTGTAGATTCTGACAGATGGACAGAGGCTGTAAAGGGTTGTAGTTTCAGACAGATCGGCAGAGGCTGTCACAGGTTGTATATTCACACAGATCGGCAGAGGCTGTAAGGGTTGTATATTCAGACAGATCGACCAAGGCTATAAGGGGTTGTAGATTTAGACAGATCGACAGAAGCTGTACGGGGCTGTAGATTCAGACCGATCGACAGAGGCTGTAAGGGGTTGTAGATTCACACGGATCGACAGAGTCTGTAAGGGATTGTAATTTCAGAAGGATCGACAGAGGCTACAGGGTTGTAGATTCATACGGATCGACAGAGAATGTAAGGGGTTGTAGATTCATAGGGATCGACAGAGGCAACAGGGTTGTAGATGCAGAGGGATCGACAGAGACTGTAAGGGATTGCAGATTCAGAGGGATCGACAGAGACTGTAAGGGGTTGCAGATTCAGAGGGATCGACAGAGACTGTACGGGGTTGTAGATTCACACGGATCGACTGAGGCTGTAAAGGGCTGTAGATTCAGACGGATCGACAGAGGCTACAGGGTTGTAGATTCAGATGGATCGAAAGAGACTGTAAGGGGTTGTAGATTCAAAGGGATCGACAGAGGCAACAGGGTTGTAGATTCAGAGGGATTGATAGAGAATGTAAGAGGTTGTAGATTCAGAGGGATCGACAGAGGCAACAGGGTTGTAGATGCAGAGGGATCGATAGAGACTGTAAGGGATTGTAGATTCTGACAGATGGACAGAGGCTGTAAAGGGTTTTAGTTTCAGACTGATCGGCAGAGGCTGTAACAGGTTGTAGATTCACACAGATCGACAGAGGCTGTAAGGGTTGTAGATTCAGACAGATCGACCGAGGCTGTGAAGGGTTGTAGATTCAGACTGATCGACAGAGGCTGCAGGGATTTGTAGATTCAGACAGAGCGACAGAGACTGGAAGGCCTGTAGATTCAGACGCATCGACAGAGGCTGCAGATCGACAGAGGCTGCGGGGGGCTGTAGATTCAGAGAGATCGACAGAGGCTGTAAAGGGTTGTTGATTCAGACGGATCGACAGAGGCTGTAAAGGGTTGTAGATTCAGACAGATCGACTCAGGCTGTTGTGTGGTAGATTCAGACCGGTCGACAGAGACTTTAAAGAGTTGTTGAATCAGACAGATCGACAGAGGATGTAAGGGATGTAGATCCAGATGGATTGACAGATGTTGTAAAGGGTTGCAGATTCAGACAGATCGAAAGAGAGTGTAAAGAGTTGTAGATTAAGACAGATCGACAGAGGCTGTAAAGGGTTGTCGGTTCAAACAGATTGACAGAGGCTGTAAATGGTTGTAGATTCAGCCGGTTTGACAGATGCAATAAGTGTTTGTAGATTCAGGCAGATCAACAGAGGCAGTAAAGGGTTGTAGATTCAGACGGATCGACAGAGGCTATAAAGATTTGTAGACTCAGACGGATCGACAGAGGCTACAGGGTTGTAGATTCAGAGGGATCGTCAGAGACTGTAAGGGGTTGAAGAATCAGAGGGATCGACAGAGTCCGTAAGGGGTTGTAGATTCAGACGGATCGACAGAGGCTGTAAGGGGTTGTAGATTCACACGGATCGACAGAGGCTTTAAGGGGTTGTAGATTCAGACGGATCGACAGAGGCTACAGGGTTGTAGATTCAGACGGATCGACAGAGACTGTGAGGGGTTGTAGATTCAGAGGGATCGACAGAGGCTGTAAGGGGTTGTAGATTCAGACAGATGGACAGAAGCTGTACGGGGCTGTAGATTCAGACGGATCGACAGAGGCTGTAAGGGGTTGTAGATTCACACGGATCGACTGAGTCTGTAAGGGCTGTAGATTCAGACGGATCTACAGGGTTGTAGTTTCAGACGGATCGAAAGAGACTGTAAGGGGTTGTAGATTCAAAGGGATCGACAGAGGCAACAGGGTTGTAGATTCAGAGGGATCGATAGAGACTGTAAGGGGTTGTAGATTCAGACAAATGGACAGAGGCTGTAAGGGGTTGTAGATTCAGACGGATCGACAGAGACTGTAAGGGGTTGTAGATTCAGACAAATGGACAGAGGCTGTAAGGGGTTGTAGATTCAGACAGATGGACAGAGGCGGTAAGGGGTTGTAGATTCAAAGGGATCGATAGAGGCTGTAAGTGGTTGTTGAGTCAGGCAGATTGACAGAGGTTGTAACAGATTGTAGATTCAGACGGATTGACAGATGCAGTAAGTGGTTGTAGATTCAGACAGATCAACACAGGCTGTAAAGGGTTGTAGATTCAGTCGGATCGACAGAAGCCGTAAAGGGTTGTAGATTCAGACAGATCGACAGAGAATGTAAAGGGTTGTAGATTCAGACGGACCGACAGAGGCTGCTGGGATCTGTAGATTGAAACAGATCGACAGAGGTTGTAAAGTTTTGTAGATTCAGTCGGATCGACAGAAGCTGTAAAGGGTTGTAGATTCAGACAGATCGACAGAGACAGTAAATGGTTGTCGATTCAGACAGATCGACAGAGGCTGTAATGACTTGTAGATTCAGACAGATTGACAGAGGCTGTAAAGTGTTGTAGGTTCAAACGTATCGACAGAGGCTGCAGGGTGTTGTAAATTCAGACGAATCGACAGAAGCTGTACGGGGCTGTAGATTCAGACGGATCGACAGAGGCTACAGGGTTGTAGATTCAGACGGATCGACAGAGACTGTAAGGGGTTGTAGATTCAAAGGGATCGACAGAGGCAACAGGGTTGTAGATTCAGAGGGATCGACAGAGACTGTGAGGGGTTGTAGATTCAGAGGGATCGACAGAGGCTGTAAGGGGTTGCAGATTCAGACAGATGGACGGAGGCTGTAAGGGGTTGTAGATTCAGATGGATCGACAGAGGCTGTAAGGGTTTGTAGATTCAGATGGATTGACAGATGCAGTAAGTGGTTGTAGATTCAGACGGACCGACAGAGTCTGTAAAGGGTTGTAGATTCAGAGGGATCGACAGAGGCTGTAAGCGGTTGTAGATTCAGACAGATGGACAGAAGCTGTACGGTGCTGTAGGTTCAGACGGATCAACAGAGGCTGTAAGGGGTTGTAGATACACACGGATCGACCGAGGCTGTAAGGTGTTGTAGATTCAGACAGATCGACAGAGGCTACAGGGTTGTAGATTCAGACGGGTCGACAGAGACTGTAAGGGGTTGTGGATTCAAAGGGATCGACAGAGGCAACAGGGTTGTAGATTCAGAGGGATCGATAGAGACTGTAAGGGGTTATAGATTCAGAGGGATCGACAGAGGCTGTAAGGGATTGTGGATTCAGAAGGATCGACAGAGGCTACAGGGTTGTAGATTCATACGGATCGACAGAGAATGTAAGGGGTTGTAGATTCATTGGGATCGACAGAGGCAACAGGGTTGTAGATGCAGAGGGATCGACAGAGACTTTAAGGGGTTGTTGATTCAGTGGGATCGACAGAGGCTGTAAGGGATTGTAGATTCTGACAGATGGAGAGAGGCTGTAAAGGGTTGTAGTTTCAGACAGATCGGCAGAGGCTGTCACAGGTTGTATATTCACACAGATCGGCAGAGGCTGTAAGGGTTATATATTCAGACAGATCGACCAAGGCTGTAAGGGGTTGTAGATTCAGACGGATCGACAGAGGCTGTAAGGGGTTGTAGATTCACACGGATCGACTGAGGCTGTAAGGGTCTGTAGATTCAGACGGATCGACAGAGGCTACAGGGTTGTAGATTCAGACGGATCGAAAGAGACTGTAAGGGGTTTTAGATTCAAAGGGATCGACAGAGGCAACAGGGTTGTAGATTCAGAGGTATCGATAGAGACTGTAAGGGGTTGTAGATTCAGAGGGATCGACAGAGGCTGTAAGGGGTTGTAGATTGAGACAGATGGACAGAAGCTGTATGGGGCTGTTGTTTCAGACGGATCGACAGAGGCTGTAAGGGGTTGTAGATTCAGACATATGGACAGAGACTGTAAGGGGTTGTAGATTCAGACAGATGGACAGAGGCTGTAAGGGGTTGTAGATTCAAAGGGATCGATAGATGCTGTTAGTTGTTGTTGAGTCAGACAGATTGACAGAGGTTGTAACAGATTGTAGATTCAGACGGATTGACAGATGCAGTAAGTGGCTGTAGATTCAGACAGATCAACACAGGCTCTAAAGGTTTGTAGATTCAGTCGGATCGACAGAGAATGTAAAGGGTTGTAGATTCAGACAGATCGACAGAGAATGTAAAGAGTTGTAGAGTCAGACGGACCGACAGAGGCTGCCGGGATCTGTAGATTCAAACAGATCGACAGAGGTTGTAAAGTTTTGTAGATTCAGTCGGAACGACAGAAGCTGTAAAGGGTTGTAGATTCAGACAGATCGACAGAGACAGTAAATGGTTGTAGATTGAGACGGACTGACAGAGTCTGTAAAGGGTTGTCGATTCAGACAGATCGACAGAGGCTGTAATGACTTTTAGATTCAGACAGATTGACAGAGGCTGTAAAGGTTTGTAGGTTCAAACGTATCGACAGAGGCTGCAGGGTGTTGTAAATTCAGACGAATCGACAGAAGCTGTACGGGGCTGTGGTTTCAGACGGATCGACAGAGGCTACAGGGTTGTAGATTCAGACGGATCGACAGAGACTGTAAGGGGTTGTAGTTTCAAAGGGATCGACAGAGGCAACAGGGTTGTAGATTCAGAGGGATCGACAGAGACTGTAAGGGGTTGCAGATTCAGAGGGATCGACAGAGACTGTAAGGGGTTGTAGATTCAGTGGGATCGAGAGAGACTGTAAGGGATTGTAGATTCTGACAGATGGACAGAGGCTGTAAAGGGTTGTAGTTTCAGACAGATCGGCAGAGGCTGTCACAGGTTGTATATTCACACAGATCGGCAGAGGCTGTAAGGGTTGTATATTCAGACAGATCGACCAAGGCTATAAGGGGTTGTAGATTTAGACAGATCGACAGAAGCTGTACGGGGCTGTAGATTCAGACCGATCGACAGAGGCTGTAAGGGGTTGTAGATTCACACGGATCGACAGAGTCTGTAAGGGATTGTAATTTCAGAAGGATCGACAGAGGCTACAGGGTTGTAGATTCATACGGATCGACAGAGAATGTAAGGGGTTGTAGATTCATAGGGATCGACAGAGGCAACAGGGTTGTAGATGCAGAGGGATCGACAGAGACTGTAAGGGATTGCAGATTCAGAGGGATCGACAGAGACTGTAAGGGGTTGCAGATTCAGAGGGATCGACAGAGACTGTACGGGGTTGTAGATTCACACGGATCGACTGAGGCTGTAAAGGGCTGTAGATTCAGACGGATCGACAGAGGCTACAGGGTTGTAGATTCAGATGGATCGAAAGAGACTGTAAGGGGTTGTAGATTCAAAGGGATCGACAGAGGCAACAGGGTTGTAGATTCAGAGGGATTGATAGAGAATGTAAGAGGTTGTAGATTCAGAGGGATCGACAGAGGCAACAGGGTTGTAGATGCAGAGGGATCGATAGAGACTGTAAGGGATTGTAGATTCTGACAGATGGACAGAGGCTGTAAAGGGTTTTAGTTTCAGACTGATCGGCAGAGGCTGTAACAGGTTGTAGATTCACACAGATCGACAGAGGCTGTAAGGGTTGTAGATTCAGACAGATCGACCGAGGCTGTGAAGGGTTGTAGATTCAGACTGATCGACAGAGGCTGCAGGGATTTGTAGATTCAGACAGAGCGACAGAGACTGGAAGGCCTGTAGATTCAGACGCATCGACAGAGGCTGCAGATCGACAGAGGCTGCGGGGGGCTGTAGATTCAGAGAGATCGACAGAGGCTGTAAAGGGTTGTTGATTCAGACGGATCGACAGAGGCTGTAAAGGGTTGTAGATTCAGACAGATCGACTCAGGCTGTTGTGTGGTAGATTCAGACCGGTCGACAGAGACTTTAAAGAGTTGTTGAATCAGACAGATCGACAGAGGATGTAAGGGATGTAGATCCAGATGGATTGACAGATGTTGTAAAGGGTTGCAGATTCAGACAGATCGAAAGAGAGTGTAAAGAGTTGTAGATTAAGACAGATCGACAGAGGCTGTAAAGGGTTGTCGGTTCAAACAGATTGACAGAGGCTGTAAATGGTTGTAGATTCAGCCGGTTTGACAGATGCAATAAGTGTTTGTAGATTCAGGCAGATCAACAGAGGCAGTAAAGGGTTGTAGATTCAGACGGATCGACAGAGGCTATAAAGATTTGTAGACTCAGACGGATCGACAGAGGCTACAGGGTTGTAGATTCAGAGGGATCGTCAGAGACTGTAAGGGGTTGAAGAATCAGAGGGATCGACAGAGTCCGTAAGGGGTTGTAGATTCAGACGGATCGACAGAGGCTGTAAGGGGTTGTAGATTCACACGGATCGACAGAGGCTTTAAGGGGTTGTAGATTCAGACGGATCGACAGAGGCTACAGGGTTGTAGATTCAGACGGATCGACAGAGACTGTGAGGGGTTGTAGATTCAGAGGGATCGACAGAGGCTGTAAGGGGTTGTAGATTCAGACAGATGGACAGAAGCTGTACGGGGCTGTAGATTCAGACGGATCGACAGAGGCTGTAAGGGGTTGTAGATTCACACGGATCGACTGAGTCTGTAAGGGCTGTAGATTCAGACGGATCTACAGGGTTGTAGTTTCAGACGGATCGAAAGAGACTGTAAGGGGTTGTAGATTCAAAGGGATCGACAGAGGCAACAGGGTTGTAGATTCAGAGGGATCGATAGAGACTGTAAGGGGTTGTAGATTCAGACAAATGGACAGAGGCTGTAAGGGGTTGTAGATTCAGACGGATCGACAGAGACTGTAAGGGGTTGTAGATTCAGACAAATGGACAGAGGCTGTAAGGGGTTGTAGATTCAGACAGATGGACAGAGGCGGTAAGGGGTTGTAGATTCAAAGGGATCGATAGAGGCTGTAAGTGGTTGTTGAGTCAGGCAGATTGACAGAGGTTGTAACAGATTGTAGATTCAGACGGATTGACAGATGCAGTAAGTGGTTGTAGATTCAGACAGATCAACACAGGCTGTAAAGGGTTGTAGATTCAGTCGGATCGACAGAAGCCGTAAAGGGTTGTAGATTCAGACAGATCGACAGAGAATGTAAAGGGTTGTAGATTCAGACGGACCGACAGAGGCTGCTGGGATCTGTAGATTGAAACAGATCGACAGAGGTTGTAAAGTTTTGTAGATTCAGTCGGATCGACAGAAGCTGTAAAGGGTTGTAGATTCAGACAGATCGACAGAGACAGTAAATGGTTGTCGATTCAGACAGATCGACAGAGGCTGTAATGACTTGTAGATTCAGACAGATTGACAGAGGCTGTAAAGTGTTGTAGGTTCAAACGTATCGACAGAGGCTGCAGGGTGTTGTAAATTCAGACGAATCGACAGAAGCTGTACGGGGCTGTAGATTCAGACGGATCGACAGAGGCTACAGGGTTGTAGATTCAGACGGATCGACAGAGACTGTAAGGGGTTGTAGATTCAAAGGGATCGACAGAGGCAACAGGGTTGTAGATTCAGAGGGATCGACAGAGACTGTGAGGGGTTGTAGATTCAGAGGGATCGACAGAGGCTGTAAGGGGTTGCAGATTCAGACAGATGGACGGAGGCTGTAAGGGGTTGTAGATTCAGATGGATCGACAGAGGCTGTAAGGGTTTGTAGATTCAGATGGATTGACAGATGCAGTAAGTGGTTGTAGATTCAGACGGACCGACAGAGTCTGTAAAGGGTTGTAGATTCAGAGGGATCGACAGAGGCTGTAAGCGGTTGTAGATTCAGACAGATGGACAGAAGCTGTACGGTGCTGTAGGTTCAGACGGATCAACAGAGGCTGTAAGGGGTTGTAGATACACACGGATCGACCGAGGCTGTAAGGTGTTGTAGATTCAGACAGATCGACAGAGGCTACAGGGTTGTAGATTCAGACGGGTCGACAGAGACTGTAAGGGGTTGTGGATTCAAAGGGATCGACAGAGGCAACAGGGTTGTAGATTCAGAGGGATCGACAGAGACTGTAAGGGGTTATAGATTCAGAGGGATCGACAGAGGCTGTAAGGGGTTGTAGATTCACACGGATCGACAGAGGCTGTAAGGGATTGTAGATTCAGAAGGATCGACAGAGGCTACAGGGTTGTAGATTCATACGGATCGACAGAGAATGTAAGGGGTTGTAGATTCATAGGGATCGACAGAGGCAACAGGGTTGTAGATGCAGAGGGATCGACAGAGACTGTAAGGTGTTGCAGATTCAGAGGGATCGACAGAGACTCTAAGGGGTTGTAGTTTCAGTGGGATCGACAGAGGCTGTAAGGGATTGTAGATTCTGACAGATGGACAGAGGCTGTAAAGGGTTGTAGATTCAGACAGATCGGCAGAGGCTGTCACAGGTTGTATATTCACACAGATCGGCAGAGGCTGTAAGGGTTATATATTCAGACAGATCGACCAAGGCTGTAAGGGGTTGTAGATTCAGACAGATCGACAGAGGCTGTAAGGGGTTGTAGATTCACACGGATCGACTGAGGCTGTAAGGGTCTGTAGATTCAGACGGATCGACAGAGGCTACAGGGTTGTAGATTCAGACGGATCGAAAGAGACTGTAAGGGGTTTTAGATACAAAGGGATCGACAGAGTCTGTAAGGGGTTGTAGATTCAGACAAATGGACAGAGACTGTAAGGGGTTGTAGATTCAGACAGATGGACAGAGGCTGTAAGGGGTTGTAGATTCAAAGGGATCGATAGATGCTGTAAGTGGTTGTTGAGTCAGACAGATTGACAGAGGTTGTAACAGATTGTAGATTCAGACGGATTGACAGATGCAGTAAGTGGCTGTAGATTCAGACAGATCAACACAGGCTGTAAAGGGTTGTAGATTCAGTCGGATCGAGAGAAGCCGTAAATGGTTGTAGATTAAGACAGATCGACAGAGAATGTAAAGGGTTGTAGATTCAGACGGACCGACAGAGGCTGCCGGGATCTGTAGATTCAAACAGATCGACAGAGGTTGTAAAGTTTTGTAGATTCAGTCGGATCGACAGAAGCTGTAAAGGGTTGTAGATTCAGACAGATCGACAGAGACAGTAAATGGTTGTAGATTGAGACGGACTGACAGAGTCTGTAAAGGGTTGTCGATTCAGACAGATCGACAGAGGCTGTAATGACTTGTAGATTCAGACAGATTGACAGAGGCTGTAAAGGTTTGTAGGTTCAAACGTATCGACAGAGGCTGCAGGGTGTTGTAAATTCAGACGAATCGACAGAAGCTGTACGGGGCTGTGGATTCAGACGGATCGACAGAGGCTACAGGGTTGTAGATTCAGACGGATCGACAGAGACTGTAAGGGGTTGTAGTTTCAAAGGGATCGACAGAGGCAACAGGGTTGTAGATTCAGAGGGATCGACAGAGACTGTAAGGGGTTGTAGATTCAGAGGGATCGACAGAGGCTGTAAGGGGTTGTAGATTCAGACTGATCGACGAGGCTGTAAGGCGTTGTAGATTCACACGGATCGACCGAGGCTGTAAGGTGTTGTAGATTCAGACAGATCGACAGAGGCTACAGGGTTGTAGATTCAGACGGGTCGACAGAGACTGTAAGGGGTTGTAGATTCAAAAGGATCGACAGAGGCAACTGGGTTGTAGATTCAGAGGGATCGACAGAGACTGTAAGGGGTTGTAGATTCAGAGGGATCGATAGAGGCTGTAAGTGGTTGTTGAGTCAGACAGATTGACAGAGGTTGTAACAGATTGTAGATTCAGACGGATTGACAGATGCAGTAAGTGGTTGTAGATTCAGACAGATCAACACAGGCTGTAAAGGGTTGTAGATTCAGTCGGATCGACTGAAGCCGTAAAGGGTTGTAGATTAAGACAGATCGACAGAGAATGTAAAGGGTTGTAGATTCAGACGGACCGACAGAGGCTGCCGGGATCTGTAGATTCAAACAGATCGACAGAGGTTGTAAAGTTTTGTAGATTCAGTCGGATCAACAGAAGCTGTAAAGGGTTGTAGATTCACACAGATCGACAGAGACAGTAAAGGGTTGTAGATTCACACAGATCGACAGAGACAGTAAAGGGTTGTAGATTCAGAAGGATCGACACAGGCTGTTGTGTGCTAGATTCAGACCGGTCGACAGAGACTTTAAAGGGTTGTTGAATCAGACGGATCGACAGAGGCTACAGTGTTGTAGATTCAGAGGGATCGACAGAGACTGTAAGGGGTTGTAGATTCAGTGGGATCGACAGAGACTGTAAGGGATTGTAGATTCTGACAGATGGACAGAGGCTGTAAAGGGTTGTAGTTTCAGACAGATCGGCAGAGGCTGTCACAGGTTGTAGATTCACACAGATCGGCAGAGTCTGTAAGGGTTATATATTCAGACAGATCGACCAAGGCTGTAAGGGGTTGTAGATTCAGACAGATCGACAGAAGCTGTACGGGGCTGTAGATTCAGACGGATCGACAGAGGCTGTAAGGGGTTGTAGATTCACACGGATCGACTGATGCTGTAAGGGTCTGTAGATTCAGACGGATCGACAGAGGCTACAGGGTTGTAGATTCAGACGGATCGAAAGAGACTGTAGGGGGTTTTAGATTCAAAGGGATCGACAGAGGCAACAGGGTTGTAGATTCAGAGGTATCGATAGAGACTGTAAGGGGTTGTAGATTCAGAGGGATCGACAGAGGCTGTAAGGGGTTGTAGATTGAGACAGATGGACAGAAGCTGTATGGGGCTGTTGTTTCAGACGGATCGACAGAGGCTGTAAGGGGTTTTAGATTCAGACAAATGGACAGAGACTGTAAGGGGTTGTAGATTCAGACAGATGGACAGAGGCTGTAAGGGGTTGTAGATTCAAAGGGATCGATAGATGCTGTAAGTGGTTGTTGAGTCAGACAGATTGACAGAGGTTGTAACAGATTGTAGATTCAGACGGATTGACAGATGCAGTAAGTGGCTGTAGATTCAGACAGATCAACACAGGCTCTAAAGGGTTGTAGATTCAGTCGGATCGACAGAAGCCGTAAAGGGTTGTAGATTAAGACAGATCGACAGAGAATGTAAAGGGTTGTAGATTCAGACGGACCGACAGAGGCTGCCGGGATCTGTAGATTCAAACAGATCGACAGAGGTTGTAAAGTTTTGTAGATTCAGTCGGATCGACAGAAGCTGTAAAGGGTTGTAGATTCAGACAGATCGACAGAGACAGTAAATGGTTGTAGATTGAGACGGACTGACAGAGTCTGTAAAGGGTTGTCGATTCAGACAGATCGACAGAGGCTGTAATGACTTTTAGATTCAGACAGATTGACAGAGGCTGTAAAGGTTTGTAGGTTCAAACGTATCGACAGAGGCTGCAGGGTGTTGTAAATTCAGACGAATCGACAGAAGCTGTACGGGGCTGTGGATTCAGACGGATCGACAGAGGCTACAGGGTTGTAGATTCAGAAGGATCGACACAGGCTGTTGTGTGCTAGATTCAGACCGGTCGACAGAGACTTTAAAGGGTTGTTGAATCAGACGGATCGACAGAGAATGTAAGGGATGTAGATTCAGATGGATTGACAGATGTTGTAAAGGGTTGTAGATTCAGACAGTTCGAAAGAGAGTGTAAAGAGCTGTAGACTAAGACAGGTCGACAGAGGCTGCAAAGGGTTGTCGATTCAAACAGATCGACAGAGGCTGTAAATGGTTGTAGATTCAGCCGGTTTGACAGATGCAATAAGTGTTTGTAGATTCAGGCAGGTCAACAGAGGCAGTAAAGGGTTGTAGATTCAGACGGATCGACAGAGGCTATAAAGATTTGTAGACCCAGACGGATCGACAGAGGCTACAGTGTTGTAGATTCAGAGGGATCGACAGAGACTGTAAGGGGTTGTAGATTCAGTGGGATCGACAGAGACTGTAAGGGATTGTAGATTCTGACAGATGGACAGAGGCTGTAAAGGGTTGTAGTTTCAGACAGATCGGCAGAGGCTGTCACAGGTTGTAGATTCACACAGATCGGCAGAGTCTGTAAGGGTTATATATTCAGACAGATCGACCAAGGCTGTAAGGGGTTGTAGATTCAGACAGATCGACAGAAGCTGTACGGGGCTGTAGATTCAGATGGATCGACAGAGGCTGTAAGGGGTTGTAGATTGACACGGATCGACTGATGCTGTAAGGGTCTGTAGATTCAGACGGATCGACAGAGGCTACAGGGTTGTATATTCAGACGGATCTAAAGAGACTGTAGGGGGTTTTAGATTCAAAGGGATCGACAGAGGCAACAGGGTTGTAGATTCAGAGGTATCGATAGAGACTGTAAGGGGTTGTAGATTCAGAGGGATC
The DNA here is from genome assembly GCF_030028105.1 of Mobula birostris. Classification (NCBI taxonomy): domain Eukaryota; kingdom Metazoa; phylum Chordata; class Chondrichthyes; order Myliobatiformes; family Myliobatidae; genus Mobula; species Mobula birostris. Next base: position 57,055,829 of record NC_092379.1, read on the forward strand.
GACAGAGGCTGTAAGGGGTTGTAGATTGAGACAGATGGACAGAAGCTGTATGGGGCTGTTGTTTCAGACGGATCGACAGAGGCTGTAAGGGGTTTTAGATTCAGACAAATGGACAGAGACTGTAAGGGGTTGTAGATTCAGACAGATGGACAGAGGCTGTAAGGGGTTGTAGATTCAAAGGGATCGATAGATGCTGTAAGTGGTTGTTGAGTCAGACAGATTGACAGAGGTTGTAACAGATTGTAGATTCAGACGGATTGACAGATGCAGTAAGTGGCTGTAGATTCAGACAGATCAACACAGGCTCTAAAGGGTTGTAGATTCAGTCGGATCGACAGAAGCCGTAAAGGGTTGTAGATTAAGACAGATCGACAGAGAATGTAAAGGGTTGTAGATTCAGACGGACCGACAGAGGCTGCCGGGATCTGTAGATTCAAACAGATTGACAGAGGTTGTAAAGTTTTGTAGATTCAGTCGGATCGACAGAAGCTGTAAAGGGTTGTAGATTCAGACAGATCGACAGAGACAGTAAATGGTTGTAGATTGAGACGGACTGACAGAGTCTGTAAAGGGTTGTCGATTCAGACAGATCGACAGAGGCTGTAATGACTTTTAGATTCAGACAGATTGACAGAGGCTGTAAAGGTTTGTAGGTTCAAACGTATCGACAGAGGCTGCAGGGTGTTGTAAATTCAGACGAATCGACAGAAGCTGTACGGGGCTGTGGATTCAGACGGATCGACAGAGGCTACAGGGTTGTAGATTCAGACAGATCGACAGAGGCTGCAAAGGGTTGTAGATTCAGACGGATCGACAGTGACGGTAAAGGTTTGTAGATTCAGTCGGATCGACAGAGGCTGCAGATATTTGTAAATTCAGACGGATCGACACAGGCTGTAAAGGGTTGTAGATTCAGGCGGATCGACACAGGCTGTTGTGTGTTAGATTCAGACAGGTCGACAGACACTTTAAAGGGTTGTTGAATCAGACGGATCGACTGATAATGTAAAGGGTTGTTGATTCAAAGGGATCGATAGAGGCTGTAAGTGGTTGTAGAGTCAGACAGATTGACAGAGGCTGTAAAGGGTTGTAGATTCAGACGTATTGACAGATGCAGTAAGTGGTTGTAGATTCAAACGGATCAACGCAGGCTGTAAAGGGTTGTAGATTCAGACAGATCGACAGAGAATGTAAAGGGTTGTAGATTCAGACGGACCGACAGAGGCTGCCGGGATCTGTAGATTCAGACAGATCGACAGAGGTTGTAAAGTTTTGTAGATTCAGTCGGATCGACAGAAGCTGTAAACGGTTGTAGATTCAGACAGTTCGTCAGAGACAGTAAATGGTTGTATATTCAGACGGACCGACAGTGTCTGTAAAGGGTTGTCGATTCAGACAGATCGACAGAGGCTGTAATGACTTGTAGATTCAGACAGATTGACAGAGGCTGTAAAGGGTTGTAGGTTCAAACGTATCGACAGAGGCTGCAGGGGGTTGTAAATTCAGTCGAATCGACAGAAGCTGTAAAGGGTTGTAGATTCAGACAGATCGACAGAAGCTGTACGGGGCTGTAGATTCAGACGGATCGGCAGAGGCAGCAGGGTTGTAGATTCAGACGGATCGACAGAGACTGTAAGGGGTTGTAGATTCAGAGGCATCGACAGAGGCTGTAAGGGTTTGTAGATTCAGACAGATGGACGGAGGGTGTAAGGGGTTGTAGATTCAGATGGATCGACAGAGGCTGTAAGGCCTGTAGATTCAGACGGATCGACAGAGGCTGCAGATCGACAGAGGCTGTAGGGGGTTGTAGATTCAGACAGATCGACAGAGGCCGTAAGGGGCTGTAGATTCAGTCAGATCGACAGAGGCTGTAAAGGGCTGTAGATTCAGACGGTTCGACAGAGAATGTAAGGGGATATATATTCAGATGGATCAACAGAGACTGCAGGGATTTCTAGATTCAGACAGATCAACAGAGGCTGTAAAGAGTTGCAGATTCAGTCGGATCGACAGAGACCGTAAGGGGTTGTAGATTCAGACAGATCAACAGAGGCTGTAAGGGTTTGTAGATTCAGACAGATCGACAGAGGCTGTAAAGGGTTGTAGATTCAGACAGATCGACAGAGGCTGTAAAGGGTTGTAGATTCAGACGGATCGACAGAGGCTGCAGATATTTGTAAATTCAGACGGATCGACAGAGGCTGTAAAAGGTTGTAGGTTCAGGCGGATCGACACAGGCTGTTGTGTGTTAGATTCAGACAGGTCGACAGAGACTTTAAAGGGTTGTTGAATCAGACGGATCGACAGATAATGTAAAGGGTTGTAGATTCAAAGGGATCGATAGAGGCTGTAAGTGGTTGTAGAGTCAGACAGATTGACAGAGGCTGTAAAGGATTGTAGATTCAGACGGATTGACAGATGCAGTAAGTGGTTGTAGATTCAAACAGATCAACGCAGGCTTTAAAGGATTGTAGATTCAGACAGATCGACAGAGAATGTAAAGGGTTGTAGATTCAGACGGACCGACAGAAGCTGTAAATGGTTGTAGATTCAGACAGTTCGACAGAGACAGTAAATTTTTGTAGATTCAGACGGACCGGCAGAGTCTGTACAGGGTTGTCGATTCAGACAGATCGACAGAGGCTGTAAAGACTTGTAGATTCGGACAGATTGACAGAGGCTGTAAAGGGTTGTAGGTTCAAACGTATCGACAGAGGTTGCAGGGGGTTGTAAATTCAGACGAATCGACAGAGGCTGTAAAGGGTTGTAGGTTCAAACGTATCGACAGAGTCTGTAAAGGGTCGTAGATTCAGAGGGATCGACAGAGGCTGTAAGGGGTTGTAGATTCAGACAGATGGACAGAAGGTGTACGGGGCTGTAGGTTCAGACGGATCGACAGAGGCTGTAAGGGGTTGTAGATTCACACGGATCGACCGAGAATGTAAGGAGTTGTAGATTCAGATGGATCGACAGAGGCTACAGGGTTGTAGATTCAGACGGATCGACAGAGATTGTAAGGGGTTGTAGATTCAAAGAGATCGACAGAGGCAACAGGGTTGTAGATTCAGAGGGATCGACAGAGACTGTAAGGGGTTGTAGATTCAGAGGGATCGACAGAGGCTGTAAGGGTTGTAGATTCAGACGGATCGACAGAGGCTGTAAAGGGTTGTAGATTCACACAGATCGACAGAGGCTGTAAGGGATTGTAGATTCAGAAGGATCGACAGAGGCTACAGGGTTGTAGATTCATACGGATTGACAGAGAATGTAAGGGGTTGTAGATTCAGAGGGATCGACAGAGGCAACAGGGTTGTAAATGCAGAGGGATCGACAGAGACTGTAAGGGGTTGCAGATTCAGTGGGATCGACAGAGGCTGTAAGGGATTGTAGATTCTGACAGATGGACAGAGGCTGTAAAGGGTTGTAGGTTCACACAGATCGGCAGAGGCTGTAAGGGTTGTATATTCAGACAGATCGACCGAGGCTGTAAGGGGTTGTAGATTCTGACGGATTGACAGAGGCCGTAAAGGGTTGTAGATTCAGACAGATCGACAGAGGCTGTAATGCCTGTAGATTCAGACGGATTGACAGAGGCCGTAAAGGGTTGTAGATTCAGACAGATCGACAGAGGCTGTAAGGGGCTGTAGATTCAGTCAGATCGACAGAAGCTGTAAAGGGCTGTAGATTTAGACGGATCGACAGAGAATGTAAAGGGTTGTAGGTTCAGATGGATCAACAGAGACTGCAGGGATTTCTAGATTCAGCAGATCAACAGAGGCTGTAAAGAGTTGTAGATTCAGACGGATCGACAGAGGCTGCAGATATTTGTAAATTCAGACGGATCGACAGATAATGTAAAGGGTTGTTGATTCAAAGGGATCGATAGAGGCTGTAAGTGGTTGTAGAGTCAGACAGATCGACAGAGGCTGTAATGGGTTGTAGATTCAGGCGGATCGACAGAGAATGTAAGGGGTTGTAGATTCAGAGGGATCGACAGAGGCAACAGGGTTGTAGATTCAGAGGGATCGATAGAGACTGTAAGAGGTTGTAGATTCAGAGGGATCGACAGAGGCTGTAAAGGGCTGTAGATTCAGACGGATCGACAGAGGCTGTAAGGGTTTGTAGATTCAGATGGATCGACAGAGGGTGTAAGGGGTTGTAGATTCAGACAGATCGACAGAGGGTGTAAAGGTTTGTAGATCCAGACGGATCGACAGAGGCTGTAAGGGGTTGTAGATTCACACGGATCGACAGGCTGTAAGGGGCTGTAGATTCAGACAGATGGACAGAGGCTGTAAGGTTTGTAGATTCACAGGGATCGATAGAGTCTGTAAGTGGTTGTAGAGTCACACAGATTGACAGAGGTTGTAACGGATTGTAGATTCAGACAGATTGACAGATGCAGTAAGTGGTTGTAGATTCAGACAGATCAACACAGGCTGTAAAGGGTTGTAGATTCAGTCGGATCGACAGAAGCCGTAAAGGGTTGTAGATTAAGACAGATCGACAGAGAATGTAAAGGGTTGTAGATTCAGACGGACCGACAGAGGCTGCCGGGATCTGTAGATTCAGATAGATCGACAGAGGTTGTAAAGTTTTGTAGATTCAGTCGGATCGACAGAAGCTGTAAAGGGTTGTAGATTCAGACAGATCGACAGAGACAGTAAATGGTTGTAGATTGAGACGGACCGACAGAGTCTGTAAAGTGTTGTCGATTCAGACAGATCGACAGAGGCTGTAATGACTTGTAGATTCAGACAGATTGACAGAGGCTGTAAAGGGTTGTAGGTTCAAACGTATCGACAGAGGCTGTAAGGGGTTGTAGATTCACACGGATCAACAGAGGCTGTAAGGGGCTGTAGATTCAGACGGATCGACAGAGGCTACAGGGTTGTAGATTCAGATGGATCGACAGAGACTGTAAAGGGTTGTAGATTCAAAGGGATCGACAGACGCAACAGGGTTGTAGATTCAGAGGGATCGACAGAGAATGTAAGGGGTTTTAGATTCAGAGGAATCGACAGTGGCGGTAAAGGGTTGTAGATTCAGACGGATCGACAGAGGCTGTAAGGGTTTGTAGATTCAGACAGATCAACAGAGGCTGTAAAGGGTTGTAGATTCAGACAGATCGACTGAGGCTGTAAAGGGCTGTAGATTCAGACGGATCGACAGAGGCTGTAAGGGTTTGTAGATTCAGATGGATCGACAGAGGGTGTAAAGGGTTGTTGATCCAGACGGATCGACAGCGGCGGTAAAGGGTTGTAGATTCAGACGGATCGACAGAGGCTGCAGGGAGTTGTAGATTCAGACAGGTTGACAGAGGTCGTAAGGGGCTGTAGATTCAGACATATCGGCAGAGGCTGTAAAGGGCTGTAGATTCAGACGGATCGACAGAGGCTGAAATGGTTGCAGATTCAGACGGATCGACAGAGGCTGCAGGGATTTGTAGATTCAGACAGATCGACAGAGACAGTAAATGGTTGTAGATTCAGACGGACCGACAGAGTCTGTAAAGGGTTGTCGATTCAGACAGATCGACAGAGGCTGTAATGACTTGTGGATTCAGACAGATTGACAGAGGCTGTAAAGGGTTGTAGGTTCAAACGTATCGACAGAGGCTGCAGGGGGTTGTAAATTCAGACGAATCGACAGAAGCTGTAAAGGGTTGTAGATTCAGACAGATCGACAGAAGCTGTACGGGGCTGTAGATTCAGACGGATCGGCAGAGGCTACAGGGTTGTAGATTCAGACGGATCGACAGAGACTGTAAGGGGTTGTAGATTCAATGGGATCGACAGAGGCATCAGGGTTGTAGATTCAGAGGGATCGACAGAGACTGTATGAGGTTGTAGATTCATAGGGATCGACAGAGGCTGTAAAGGGTTGTAGGTTCAAACGTATCGACAGAGGCTGCAGGGGGTTGTAAATTCAGACGAATCGACAGAAGCTGTAAAGGGTTGTAGATTCAGACAGATCGACAGAAGCTGTACGGGGCTGCAGATTCAGACGGTTCGACAGAGGCTGTAAGGGGTTGTAGATTCACACGGATCGACAGAGGCTGTAAGGGGCTGTGGATTCAGACGGATCGACAGAGGCTACAGGGTTGTAGATTCAGACGGATCGACATAGACTGTAAAGGGTTGTAGATTCAAAGGGATCGACAGACGCAACAGGGTTGTATATTCAGAGGGATCGACAGAGACTAAGGGGTTTTAGATTCAGACGGATCGACAGAGGCTGTAGGGGTTTGTAGATTCAGATAGATCGACAGAGGGTGTAAAGGGTTGTAGATTCAGACGGATCGACAGAGGCTGTAAGGGTTTGTAGATTCAGATAGATCGACAGAGGGTGTAAAGGGTTGTAGATTCAGACGGATCGACAGAGGCTGCAGGGAGTTGTAGATTCAGACAGGTTGACAGAGGTCGTAAGGAGCTGTAGATTCAGACATATCGACAGAGGCTGTAAAGGGCTGTAGATTCAGACGGATCGACAGAGGCTGCAGGGATTTGTAGATTCAGATAGATCGACAGAGGCTGTAAAGGGCTGTAGATTCAGACGGATCGTCAGAGGGTGTAAAGGGCTGTAGATTCAGACGGATCGATAGAGGCTGTAAAGGGTTGTAGATTCAGACAGATCGACAGAGGGTGTAAAAGGTTGTAGATTCAGACGAATCGAAAGTGGCGGTAAAGGGTTGTAGATTCTGACAGATGGACAGAGGCTGTAAGGGGTTGTAGATTCAGACAGATCGACAGAGGCTACAGGGTTGTAGATTCAGACGGGTCGACAGAGACTGTAAGGTGTTGAATATTCAGAGGGATCGACAGAGGCTGTAAGGGCTTGTAGATTCACACGGGTCGACAGAGGCTGTAAGGGATTGTAGATTCAGAAGGATCGACAGAGGCTACAGGGTTGTAGATTCATACGGATCGACAGAGAATGTAAGGGGTTGTAGATTCAGAGGGATCTACAGAGGCAACAGGGTTGTAGATGCAGAGGGATCGACAGAGACTGTAAGGGGTTGCAGATTCAGAGGGATCAACAGAGGCTGTAAGGGATTGTAGATTCTGACAGATCGAGAGAGGCTGTAAAGGGCTGTAGATTCAGACTGATCGACAGAGGCTGTAAGGGTTTGTAGATCAAGACGGATTGACAGTGGCGGTAAAGGGTTGTAGATTCAGATGGATTGACAGAGGCTGCAGGGAGTTGTACATTCAGACAGGTTGACAGAGGTCGTAAGGGGCTGTAGATTCAGACATATCGACAGAGGCTGTAAAGGACTGTAGATTCAGACGGATCGACAGAGGCTGAAATGGTTGCAGATTCAGACGGATCGACAGAGGCTGCAGGGATTTGTAGATTCAGATAGATCGACAGAGGCTGTAAGGGCTGTAGATTCAGACGGATCGACAGAGGCTGTAAAGGGCTGTAGATTCAGACGGATCGTCAGAGGCTGTAAAGGGCTGTAGATTCAGACGGATCGATAGAGGCTGTAAAGGGTTGTAGATTCAGACAGATCGACAGAGGGTGTAAAAGGTTGTAGATTCAGACGGATCGAAAGTGGCGGTAAAGGGTTGTAGATTCAGACAGATGGACAGAAGCTGTAAGGGGTTGTAGATTCACAAGGATCGACCGAGGCTGTAATGTGTTGTAGATTCAGACAGATCGACAGAGGCTACAGGGTTGTAGATTCAGACGGGTCGACAGAGACTGTAAGGTGTTGAATATTCAGAGGGATCGACAGAGGCTGTAAGGGCTTGTAGATTCACACGGGTCGAGAGAGGCTGTAAGGGATTGTAGATTCAGAAGGATCGACAGAGGCTACAGGGTTGTAGATTCATACGGATCAACAGAGAATATAAGGGGTTGTAGATTCAGAGGGATCGACAGAGACTGTAAGGGGTTGCAGATTCAGAGGGATCGACAGAGGCTGTAAGGGATTGTAGATTCTGACAGATCGAGAGAGGCTGTAAAGGGTTCTAGATTCAGACGGATCGTCAGAGGCTGTAAAGGGCTGTAGATTCAGACGGATCGATAGAGGCTGTAAAGGGTTGTAGATTCAGACAGATCGACAGAGGGTGTAAAAGGTTGTAGATTCAGACGGATCGAAAGTGGCGGTAAAGGGTTGTAGATTCAGACGGATCGACAGAGGCTGTAAAGGGTTGTAGATTCAGACAGATCGACAGAGGCTGTAATGGGTTGTAGATTCAGGCGGATCGACAGAGAATGTAAGGGGTTGTAGATTCAGAGGGATCGACAGAGTCAACAGGGTTGTAGATTCAGAGGGATCGATAGAGACTGTAAGAGGTTGTAGATTCAGAGGGATCGACAGAGGCTGTAAAGGGCTGTAGATTCAGACGGATCGACAGAGGCTGTAAGGGGTTGTAGATTCAGACGGATCGACAGAGGCTGTAAAGGTTTGTAGATCCAGACGGATCGACAGAGGCTGTAAGGGGTTGTAGATTCACACGGATCGACAGGCTGTAAGGGGTTGTAGATTCAGACAGATGGACAGAGGCTGTAAGGTTTGTAGATTCACAGGGATCGATAGAGTCTGTAAGTGGTTGTAGAGTCACACAGATTGACAGAGGTTGTAGCGGATTGTAGATTCAGACAGATTGACAGATGCAGTAAGTGGTTATAGATTCAGACAGATCAACACAGGCTGTAAAGGGTTGTAGATTCAGTCGGATCGACAGAAGCCGTAAAGGGTTGTAGATTAAGACAGATCGACAGAGAATGTAAAGGGTTGTAGATTCAGACGGACCAACAGAGGCTGCCGGGATCTGTAGATTCAGACAGATCGACAGAGGTTGTAAAGTTTTGTAGATTCAGTCGGATCGACAGAGTCTGTAAAGGGTTGTCGATTCAGACAGATCGACAGAGGCTGTAATGACTTGTAGATTCAGACAGATTGACAGAGGCTGTAAAGGGTTGTAGGTTCAAACGTATCGACAGAGGCTGCAGGGGGTTGTAAATTCAGACGAATCGACAGAGACTGTAAATGGTTGTAGATTCAGACAGATCGACAGAAGCTGTACGGGGCTGTAGATTCAGACGGTTCGACAGAGGCTGTAAGGGGCTGTAGATTCAGACGGATCGACAGAGGCTACAGGGTTGTAGATTCAGACGGATCGACAGAGACTGTAAAGGGTTGTAGATTCAGAGGGATCGACAGAGAATGTAAGGGGTTTTAGATTCAGAGGAATCGACAGTGGCGGTAAAGGGTTGTAGATTCAGACGGATCGACAGAGGCTGTAAGGGTTTGTAGATTCAGACAGATCAACAGAGGCTGTAAAGGGTTGTAGATTCAGACAGATCGACTGAGGCTGTAAAGGGCTGTAGATTCAGACGGATCGACAGAGGCTGTAAGGGTTTGTAGATTCAGATGGATCGACAGAGGGTGTAAAGGGTTGTAGATCCAGACGGATCGACAGTGGCGGTAAAGGGTTGTAGATTCAGACGGATCGACAGAGGCTGTAAAGAGTTGTAGATTCAGACGGATCGACAGATGCCGTAAGGGGCTGTAGATTCAGACAGGTTGACAGAGGTCGTAAGGGGCTGTAGATTCAGACATATCGACAGAGGCTGTAAAGGGCTGTAGATTCAGAGAGATCGACAGAGGCTGCAGGGATTTGTAGATTCAGATAGATCGACAGAGGCTGTAAAGGGCTGTAGATTCAGACGGTTCGTCAGAGGCTGTAAAGGGCTGTAGATTCAGACGGATCCATAGAGGCTGTAAAGAGTTGTAGATTCAGACAGATCGACAGAGGGTGTAAAAGGTTGTAGATTCAGACGGATCGAAAGTGGCGGTAAAGGGTTGTAGATTCAGACAGATGGACAGAAGCTGTACGGGGCTGTAGGTTCAGACGGATTGACAGAGGCTGTAAGGGGTTGTAGATTCACAAGGATCGACCGAGGCTGTAAGGTGTTGTAGATTCAGACAGAACGACAGAGGCAACAGGGTTGTAGATGCAGAGGGATCGACAGAGACTATAAGGGGTTGCAGATTCAGAGGGATCGACAGAGGCTGTAAGGGATTGTAGATTCTGACAGATGGACAGAGGCCGTAAAGGGTTGTAGATTAAGACAGATCGGCAGAGGCTGTCACAGGTTGTATATTCACACAGATCGGCAGAGGCTGTAAGGGTTGTATATTCAGACAGATCGACCGAGGCTGTAAGGGGTTGTAGATTCAGACGGATTGACAGAGGCCGTAAAGGGTTGTAGATTCAGACAGAACGGCAGAGGCTGCAAGGATTTGTAGATTCAGACAGATCGACAGAGGCTGTAAGGCCTGTAGATTCAGACGGATCGACAGAGGCTGCAGATCGACAGAGGCCGTAAGGGGCTGTAGATTCAGTCAGATCGACAGAGGCTGTAAAGGGCTGTAGATTCAGACGTTTCGACAGAGAATGTAAGGGGTTATATATTCAGATGGATCAACAGAGACTGCAGGGATTTCTAGATTCAGACAGATCAACAGAGGCTGTAAAGAGTTGCAGATTCAGTCGGATCGACAGAGACCGTAAGGGGTTGTAGATTCAGACAGATCAACAGAGGCTCTAAGGGTTTGTAGATTCAGACAGATCGACAGAGTCTGTAAAGGGTTGTAGATTCAGACGGATCGACAGAGGCTGCAGATATTTGTAAATTCAGACGCATCGACAGAGGGTGTAAAAGGTTGTAGGTTCAGGCGGATCGACACAGGCTGTTGTGTGTTAGATTCAGACAGGTCGACAGAGACTTTAAAGGGTTGTTGAATCAGACGGATCGACAGATAATGTAAAGGGTTGTAGATTCAAAGGGATCGATAGAGGCTGTAAGTGGTTGTAGAGTCAGACAGATTGACAGAGGCTGTAAAGGATTGTAGATTCAGACGGATTGACAGATGCAGTAAGTGGTTGTAGATTCAAACAGATCAACGCAGGCTGTAAAGGGTTGTAGATTCAGACAGATCGACAGAGAATGTAAAGGGTTGTAGATTCAGACGGACCCACAGAGGCTGCCGGGATCTGTAGATTCAGTCAGATCGACAGAGGTTGTAAAGTTTTGTAGATTCAGTCGGATCGACAGAAGCTGTAAACAGTTGTAGATTCAGAGAGTTCGACAGAGACAGTAAATTTTTGTAGATTCAGACGTACCGACAGAGTCTGTAAAGGGGTTGTCGATTCAGACAGATCGACAGAGGCTGTAAAGACTTGTAGATTCGGACAGATTGACAGAGGCTGTAAGGGGTTGTAGGTTCAAACGTATCGACAGAGGTTGCAGGGGGTTGTAAATTCAGACAAATCGACAGAGGCTGTAAAGTGTTGTAGATTCAGACGGATTGACAGATGCAGTAAGTGGTTGTAGATTCAGACGGACCGACAGAGTCTGTAAAGGGTCGTAGATTCAGAGGGATCGACAGAGGCTGTAAGGGGTTGTAGATTCAGACGGATCGACCGAGGCTGTAAGGAGTTGTAGATTCAGATGGATCGACAGAGGCTACAGGGTTGTAGATTCAGACGGATCGACAGAGATTGTAAGGGGTTGTAGATTCAAAGGGATCGACAGAGGCAACAGGGTTGTAGATTCAGAAGGATCGACAGAGGCTACAGGGTTGTAGATTCATACGGATCGACAGAGAATGTAAGGGGTTGTAGATTCAGAGGGATCGACAGAGGCAACAGGGTTGTAGATGCAGAGGGATCGACAGAGACTGTAAGGGGTTGCAGATTCAGAGGGATCGACAGAGGCTGTAAGGGATTGTAGATTCTGACTGATCGAGAGAGGCTGTAAAGGGTTCTAGATTCAGACGGATCGTCAGAGGCTGTAAAGGGCTGTAGATTCAGACGGATCGATAGAGGCTGTAAAGGGCTGTAGATTCAGACGGATCGTCAGAGGCTGTAAAGGGCTGTAGATTCAGACAGATCGACAGAGGGTGTAAAAGGTTGTAGATTCAGACGGATCGAAAGTGGCGGTAAAGGGTTGTAGATTCAGACGGATCGACAGAGGCTGTAAAGGGTTGTAGATTCAGACAGATCGACAGAGGCTGTAATGGGTTGTAGATTCAGGCGGATCGACAGAGAATGTAAGGGGTTGTAGATTCAGAGGGATCGACAGAGTCAACAGGGTTGTAGATTCAGAGGGTTCGATAGAGACTGTAAGAGGTTGTAGATTCAGAGGGATCGACAGAGGCTGTAAAGGGCTGTAGATTCAGACGGATCGACAGAGGCTGTAAGGGGTTGTAGATTCAGACGGATCGACAGAGGCTGTAAAGGTTTGTAGATCCAGACGGATCGACAGAGGCTGTAAGGGGTTGTAGATTCACACGGATCGACAGGCTGTAAAGGGTTGTAGATTCAGACAGATGGACAGAGGCTGTAAGGTTTGTAGATTCACAGGGATCGATAGAGTCTGTAAGTGGTTGTAGAGTCACACAGATTGACAGAGGTTGTAGCGGATTGTAGATTCAGACAGATTGACAGATGCAGTAAGTGGTTATAGATTCAGACAGATCAACACAGGCTGTAAAGGGTTGTAGATTCAGTCGGATCGACAGAAGCCGTAAAGGGTTGTAGATTAAGACAGATCGACAGAGAATGTAAAGGGTTGTAGATTCAGACGGACCAACAGAGGCTGCCGGGATCTGTAGATTCAGACAGATCGACAGAGGTTGTAAAGTTTTGTAGATTCAGTCGGATCGAAAGAAGCTGTAAAGGGTTGTAGATTCAGACAGATCGACAGAGACAGTAAATGGTTGTAGATTGAGACGGACCGACAGAGTCTGTAAAGGGTTGTCGATTCAGACAGATCGACAGAGGCTGTAATGACTTGTAGATTCAGACAGATTGACAGAGGCTGTAAAGGGTTGTAGGTTCAAACGTATCGACAGAGGCTGCAGGGGGTTGTAAATTCAGACGAATCGACAGAGACTGTAATAGGTTGTAGATTCAGACAGATCGACAGAAGCTGTACGGGGCTGTAGATTCAGACGGTTCGACAGAGGCTGTAAGGGGCTGTAGATTCAGACGGATCGACAGAGGCTACAGGGTTGTAGATTCAGACGGATCGACAGAGAATGTAAGGGGTTTTAGATTCAGAGGAATCGACAGTGGCGGTAAAGGGTTGTAGATTCAGACGGATCGACAGAGGCTGTAAGGGTTTGTAGATTCAGACAGATCAACAGAGGCTGTAAAGGGTTGTAGATTCAGACAGATCGACTGAGGCTGTAAAGGGCTGTAGATTCAGACGGATCGACAGAGGCTGTAAGGGTTTGTAGATTCAGATGGATCGACAGAGGGTGTAAAGGGTTGTAGATCCAGACGGATCGACAGTGGCGGTAAAGGGTTGTAGATTCAGACGGATCGACAGAGGCTGTAAAGAGTTGTAGATTCAGACGGATCGACAGAGGCCGTAAGGGGCTGTAGATTCAGACAGGTTGACAGAGGTCGTAAGGGGCTGTAGATTCAGACATATCGACAGAGGCTGTAAAGGGCTGTAGATTCAGAGAGATCGACAGAGGCTGCAGGGATTTGTAGATTCAGATAGATCGACAGAGGCTGTAAAGGGCTGTAGATTCAGACGGATCGTCAGAGGCTGTAAAGGGCTGTAGATTCAGACGGATCCATAGAGGCTGTAAAGAGTTGTAGATTCAGACAGATCGACAGAGGGTGTAAAAGGTTGTAGATTCAGACGGATCGAAAGTGGCGGTAAAGGGTTGTAGATTCAGACAGATGGACAGAAGCTGTACGGGGCTGTAGGTTCAGACGGATTGACAGAGGCTGTAAGGGGTTGTAGATTCACAAGGATCGACCGAGGCTGTAAGGTGTTGTAGATTCAGACAGATCGACAGAGGCAACAGGGTTGTAGATGCAGAGGGATCGACAGAGACTATAAGGGGTTGCAGATTCAGAGGGATCGACAGAGGCTGTAAGGGATTGTAGATTCTGACAGATGGACAGAGGCTGTAAAGGGTTGTAGATTCAGACAGATCGGCAGAGGCTGTCACAGGTTGTATATTCACACAGATCGGCAGAGGCTGTAAGGGTTGTATATTCAGACAGATCGACCGAGGCTGTAAGGGGTTGTAGATTCAGACGGATTGACAGAGGCCGTAAAGGGTTGTAGATTCAGACAGAACGGCAGAGGCTGCAAGGATTTGTAGATTCAGACAGATCGACAGAGGCTGTAAGGCCTGTAGATTCAGACGGATCGACAGAGGCTGCAGATCGACAGAGGCCGTAAGGGGCTGTAGATTCAGTCAGATCGACAGAGGCTGTAAAGGGCTGTAGATTCAGACGTTTCGACAGAGAATGTAAGGGGTTATATATTCAGATGGATCAACAGAGACTGCAGGGATTTCTAGATTCAGACAGATCAACAGAGGCTGTAAAGTGTTGCAGATTCAGTCGGATCGACAGAGACCGTAAGGGGTTGTAGATTCAGACAGATCAACAGAGGCTCTAAGGGTTTGTAGATTCAGACAGATCGACAGAGTCTGTAAAGGGTTGTAGATTCAGACGGATCGACAGAGGCTGCAGATATTTGTAAATTCAGACGCATCGACAGAGGGTGTAAAAGGTTGTAGGTTCAGGCGGATCGACACAGGCTGTTGTGTGTTAGATTCAGACAGGTCGACAGAGACGTTAAAGGGTTGTTGAATCAGACGGATCGACAGATAATGTAAAGGGTTGTAGATTCAAAGGGATCGATAGAGGCTGTAAGTGGTTGTAGAGTCAGACAGATTGACAGAGGCTGTAAAGGATTGTAGATTCAGACGGATTGACAGATGCAGTAAGTGGTTGTAGATTCAAACAGATCAACGCAGGCTGTAAAGGGTTGTAGATTCAGACAGATCGACAGAGAATGTAAAGGGTTGTAGATTCAGACGGACCGACAGAGGCTGCCGGGATCTGTAGATTCAGTCAGATCGACAGAGGTTGTAAAGTTTTGTAGATTCAGTCGGATCGACAGAAGCTGTAAACAGTTGTAGATTCAGAGAGTTCGACAGAGACAGTAAATTTTTGTAGATTCAGACGTACCGACAGAGTCTGTAAAGGGTTGTCGATTCAGACAGATCGACAGAGGCTGTAAAGACTTGTAGATTCGGACAGATTGACAGAGGCTGTAAGGGGTTGTAGGTTCAAACGTATCGACAGAGGTTGCAGGGGGTTGTAAATTCAGACAAATCGACAGAGGCTGTAAAGTGTTGTAGATTCAGACGGATTGACAGATGCAGTAAGTGGTTGTAGATTCAGACGGACCGACAGAGTCTGTAAAGGGTCGTAGATTCAGAGGGATCGACAGAGGCTGTAAGGGGTTGTAGATTCAGACGGATCGACCGAGGCTGTAAGGAGTTGTAGATTCAGATGGATCGACAGAGGCTACAGGGTTGTAGATTCAGACGGATCGACAGAGATTGTAAGGGGTTGTAGATTCAAAGGGATCGACAGAGGCAACAGGGTTGTAGATTCAGTGGGATCGACAGAGAGTGTAAGGGTTTGTAGATTCAGACAGATCGACAGAGGCTGCAAAGGGTTGTAGATTGAGACGGATCGACAGTGACGGTAAAGGTTTGTAGATTCAGACGGATCGACAGAGGCTGCAGATATTTGTAAATTCAGACGGATCGACAGAGGCTGTAAAGGGTTGTAGATTCAGGCGGATCGACACAGGCTGTTGTGTGTTAGATGCAGACAGGTCGACAGAGACTTTGAAGGGTTGTTGAATCAGACGGATCGACAGATAATGTAAAGGGTTGTTGATTCAAAGGGATCGATAGAGGCTGTAAGTGGTTGTAGAGTCAGACAGATGGACAGAGGCTGTAAAGGGTTGTAGTTTCAGACAGATTGGCAGAGGCTTTAACGGGTTGTAGATTCAGCCGGATCGACAGAGGCTGTAAAGTGTTGTAGATTCAGACAGATCGAACGAGGCTGTAAAGGGTTGTAGATTCCGACAGATGGACAGAGGTTGTAAGGGGTTGTAGATTCAAAGGGATCGATAGAGGCTGTAAGTTGTTGTTGAGTCAGACAGATTGACAGAGTTTGTAACGGATTGTAGATTCAGACGGATTGACAGATGCAGTAAGTGGTTGTAGATTCAGACAGATCAACAGAGACAGTAAAGGGTTGTAGATTCAGTCGGATCGACAGAAGCCGTAAAGGGTTGTAGATTCAGACGGAACGACAGAGTCTGTAAAGGGTTGTCGATTCAGACAGATCGACAGAGGCTGTAAGGGGTTGTAGATTCACACGGAACGACCGAGGCTGTAAGGTGTTGTAGATTCAGATGGATCGAAAGAGGCTACAGGGTTGTAGATTCAGACGGATCGACAGAGACTGTAAGGGCTTGTAGATTCAAAGGGATCGACAGAGGCAACAGGGTTGTAGATTCAGAGGGATCGACAGAGACTGTAAGGAGTTGTAGATTCAGAGGGATCGACAGAGGCTGTAAGGGGTTGTAGATTCAGACAGACGGACAGAGGCTGTAAGGGGTTGTAGATTCAGACAGATCGACAGAGGCTGTAAAGGGTTGTAGATTCACAAGGATCGACAGAGGCTGTAAGGGATTGTAGATTCAGAAGGATCGACAGAGGCTACAGGGTTGTAGATGCAGAGGGATCGACAGAGACTGTAAGGGGTTGCAGATTCAGTGGGATCGGCAGAGGCTGTCACAGGTTGTAGATTCACACAGATCGGCAGAGGCTGTAAGGGTTCTATATTCAGACAGATCGACCGAGGCTGTAAGGGGTTGTAGATTCTGACGGATTGACAGAGGCCGTAAAGTGTTGTAGATTCAGACAGATCAACAGAGGCTGCAGGGATTTGTAGATTCAGACAGATCGACAGAGGCTGTAAGGCCTGTAGATTCAGACGGATCGACAGAGGCTGCAGATCGACAGAGGCTGCAGGGGGTTGTAGATTCAGACAGATCGACAGAGGCCGTAAGGGGCTGTAGATTCAGACAGATCGACAGAGGCTGTAAAGGGCTGTAGATTCAGACGGATCGATAGAGGCTGTAAAGGGTTGTAGATTCAGACAGATCGACCGAGGCTGTGAGGGGTTGTAGATTCAGACGGATCGAAAGAGGCCGTAAAGGGTTGTAGATTCAGGCGGATCGACACCGGCTGTTGTGTGGTAGATTCAGACAGGTCGACAGAGACATTAAAGGGTTGTTGAATCAGACGGATCGACAGATAATGTAAAGGGTTGTAGATTCAAAGGGATCGATAGAGGCTGTAAGTGGTTGAAGAGTCAGACAGATCGACATAGGCTGTAAAGGGTTGTAGATTCAAAGGGATCGATAGAGGCTGTAAGTGGTTGAAGAGTCAGACAGATCGACAGAGGCTGTAAAGGGTTGTAGATTCAGACAGATCGACAGAGACAGTAAATGGTTGTAGATTCAGACGGACCGACAGAGTCTGTAAAGGGTTGTCGATTCAGACAGATCGACAGAGGCTGTAATGACTTGTAGATTCAGACAGATTGACAGAGGCTGTAAAGGGTTGTAGGTTCAAACGTATCGACAGAGGCTGCAGGGGGTTGTAAATTCAGACGAATCGACAGAGGCTGTAAATGGTTGTAGATTCAGACAGATCGACAGAAGCTGTACGGGGCTGTATATTCAGACAGATCGACAGAGGTTGTAACGGGATGTAGATTCACAAACATTGGCAGAGGCTGTAAGGGTTGTAGATTCAGACAGATCGACCGAGGCTGTAAGGGGTTGTAGATTCAGAGGGATCGACAGAGGAAACAGGGTTGTAGATTCAGAGGGATCGACAGAGACTGTAAGGGGTTGTAGATTCAGATGGATCAACAGAGGGTGTAAAGGGTTGTAGATTCAGACGGATCGACAGAGGCTGCAGGGAGTTGTAGATTCAGACAGGTTGACAGAGGTCGTAAGGGGCTGTAGATTCAGACATATCGACAGAGGCTGTAAAGGGCTGTAGATTCAGACGGATCGACAGAGGCTGAAATGGTTGTAGATTCAGACGGATCGACAGAGGCTGCAGGGATTTGTAGATTCAGATAGATCGACAGAGACTGTAAGGGTTTGTAGATTCAGACAGATCGAGAGAGGCTGTAAAGGGTTGTAGATTCAGACGGATCGTCAGAGGCTGTAAAGGGCTGTAGATTCAGATGGATCGACAGAGGCTGTAAAGGGTTGTAGATCCAGACAGATCGACAGAAGCTGTACGGGGCTGTAGATTCAGACGGATCGACAGAGGCTGTAAAGGGTTGTAGATCCAGACAGATCGACAGAAGCTGTACGGGGCTGTAGATTCAGACGGATCGACAGAGGCTGTAAGGGGTTGTAGATTCACACGGATCGACTGAGGCTACAGGGTTGTAGATTCAGAGGGATTGATATAGACTGTAAGGGGTTGTAGATTCAGAGGGATCGACAGAGGCAACAGGGTTGTAGATGCAGAGCGATCGACAGAGACTGTAAGGGGTTGCAGATTCAGTGGGATCGACAGAGGCTGTAAGGGATTGTAGATTCTGACAGATGGACAGAGGCTGTAAAGGGTTGTAGTTTCAGACAGATCGGCAGAGGCTGTAACAGGTTGTAGATTCACACAGATCGACAGAGGCTGTAAGGGTTGTAGATTCAGACAGATCGACAGAGGCTGCAGGGATTTGTAGATTCAGACAGATCGACAGAGACTGTAAGTCCTGTACATTCAGACGGATCGACAGAGGCTGCAGATCGACAGAGGCTGCGGGGGGCTGTAGATTCAGACAGATCGACAGAGGCTGTAAAGGGTTGTTGATTCAGACGGATCAACAGAGAATGTAAAAGGTTGTAGATTCAGATGGATCAACAGAGGCTGCTGGGATTTCTAGATTCAGACAGATCAACAGAGGCTGTAAAGTGTTGTAGATTCAGACGGATCGACAGAGGCCGTAAGGGGTTGTAGATTCAGAGAGATCGACAGAGGCTGTAAGGGGTTGTAGATTCAGAGAGATCGACAGAGGCTGTAAGGGTTTGTAGATTCAGACAGATCGACAGAGGCTGTAAAGGGTTGTAGATTCAGACAGATTGACAGTGGCGGTAAAGAGTTGTAGATTCAGACGGATCGACAGAGGCTGCAGATATTTGTAAATTCAGACGGATCAACAGAGTCTTTAAAGGGTTGTAGATTCAGAAGGATCGACACAGGCTGTTGTGTGGTAGATTCAGACAGGTCGACAGAGACTTTAAAGGGTTGTTGAATCAGACGGATCGACAGAGGATGTAAGGGATGTAGATTCAGATGGATTGACAGATGTTGTAAAGGGTTGTAGATTCAGTCAGATCGAAAGAGAGTGTAAAGAGTTGTAGATTCAGACGGATCGACAGAGGCTACAGGGTTGTAGATTCAGACGGATCGACAGAGACTGTAAGGGGTTGTAGATTCAGACAAATGGACAGAGGTTGCAAGGGGTTGTAGATTCAGACAGATGGACAGAGGCTGTAAGGGGTTGTAAATTCAACGGGATCGATAGAGGCTGTAAGTGGTTGTTGAGTCAGACAGATTGACAGAGGCTGCCGGGATCTGTAGATTCAAACACATCGACAGAGGTTGTAAAGTTTTGTAGATTCAGTCGGATCGACAGAAGCTGTAAAGGGTTGCAGATTCAGACAGATCGACAGAGACAGTAAATGGTTGTAGATTCAGACAGATCAACACAGGCTGTAAAGGGTTGTAGATTCAGTCGGATCGACAGAAGCCGTAAAGGGTTGTAGATTAAGACAGATCGACAGAGAATGTAAAGGGCTGTAGATTCAGACGGACCGACAGAGGCTGCCAGGATCTGTAGATTCAAACAGATCGACAGAGGTTGTAAAGTTTTGTAGATTCAGTCGGATCGACAGAAGCTGTAAAGGGTTGCAGATTCAGACAGATCGACAGAGACAGTAAATGGTTGTAGATTCAGACGGACCGACAGAGTCTGTAAAGGGTTGTCGATTCAGACAGATCGACAGAGGCTGTAATGACTTGTAGATTCAGACAGATTGACAGAGGCTGTAAAGGGTTGTAGGTTCAAACGTATCGACAGAGGCTGCAGGGGGTTGTAAATTCAGACGAATCGACAGAGGCTGTAAATGGTTGTAGATTCAGACAGATCGACAGAAGCTGTACGGGGCTGTATATTCAGACGGATTGACAGAGGCTGTAAGGGGTTGTAGATTCACACGGATCGACAGAGGCTGTAAGGGGCTGTAGATTCAGACGGATCGACAGAGGCTACAGGGTTGTAGATTCAGACGGATCGACAGAGACTGTAAAGGGTTGTAGATTCAAAGGGATCGACAGAGGAAACAGGGTTGTAGATTCAGAGGGATCGACAGAGACTGTAAGGGGTTTTAGATTCAGAGGAATCGACAGTGGCGGTAAAGGGTTGTAGATTCAGACGGATCGACAGAGGCTGTAAGGGTTTGTAGATTCAGACAGTTCAACAGAGGCTGTAAAGGGTTGTAGATTCAGACAGATCGACTGAGGCTGTAAGGGTTTGTAGATTCAGATGGATCGACAGAGGGTGTAAAGGGTTGTAGATCCAGACGGATCGACAGTGGCGGTAAAGGGTTGTAGATTCAGACGGATCGACAGAGGCTGCAGGGAGTTGTAGATTCAGACAGGTTGACAGAGGTCGTAAGGGGTTGTAGATTCAGACATATCGACAGAGGCTGTAAGAGGTTGTAGAATCAGAGGGATCGACAGAGGCTGTAAGGGGTTTGAAGATTCAGACAGATGGACAGAGGCTGTAAAGGGTTGTAGTTTCAGACGGATTGGCAGAGGCTTTAACGGGTTGTAGATTCACAAAGATCGGCAGAGGCTGTAAGGGTTGTAGATTCAGACAGATCGACCGAGGCTGTAAAGGGTTGTAGATTCAGACAGATCGACAGAGGCTACAGGGTTGTAGATTCAGACGGATCGACAGAGAATGTAAGTGGTTGTAGATTCAGAGGGATCGACAGAGGCAACAAGGTTGTAGATTCAGAGGGATCGACAGAGACTGTAAGGGGTTGTAGATTCAGAGGGATCGACAGAGGCTGTAAGGGGTTGTAGATTCAGACAGATGGACAGAGGCTGTAAAGGGTTGTAGTTTCAGACAGATCGGCAGAGGCTGTAAAAGGTTGTAGATTCACACAGATTGGCAGAGGCTTTAAGGGTTGTAGATTCAGAGAGATCGACCGAGGCTGTAAGCGGTTGTAGATTCAGACAGGTTGACAGAGGCCGTAAGGGGCTGTAGGTTCAGACGGATCGACATAGGCTGAAATGGTTGTAGATTAATACGGATCGACAGAGGCTGCAGGGATTTGTAGATTCAGATAGATCGACAGAGGCTGTAAGGGTTTGTAGATTCAGACAGATCGAGAGAGGCTGTAAAGCGTTCTAGATTCAGACGGATCGTCAGAGGCTGTAAAGGACTGTAGATTCAGACGGATCGATAGAGGCTGTAAAGGGTTGCAGATTCAGACAGATCGACAGAGGGTGTAAAAGGTTGTAGATTCAGACGGATCGAAAGTGGAGGTAAAGGTTTGTAGATTCAGACGGATCGACAGAGGCTGTAAGGGTTTATAGATTCAGACAGATCGACAGAGGCTGTAAAGGGTTGTAGATTCAGGCGGAATGACACCGGCTGTTGTGTGGTAGATTCAGACAGGTCGACAGAGACATTAAAGGGTTGTTGAATCAGACGGATCGACAGAGGCTGTAAAGGGTTGTAGATTGAAAGGGATCGATAGAGGCCGTAAGTGGTTGTAGATTCAGCCGGATCGACAGAGGCTACAGGGTTGTAGATTCAGACGGATCGTCAGAGAATGTAAGGGGTTGAAGATTCAGAGGGATCTACAGAGGCAACAGGTTTGTAGATTCAGAGGGATCGACAGAGACTGTAAGAGGTTGTAGATTCAGAGGGATCGACAGAGGCTGTAAGGGGTTGTAGATTCAGACAGATGGACAGAGGCTGTAAAGGGTTGTAGTTTCAGACAGATCGGCAGAGGCTGTAACGGGTTGTAGATTCACACAGATCGGCAGAGGCTGTAATGGTTGTAGATTCAGACAGATCGACCGAGGCTGTAAAGGGTTGTAGATTCAGACGGATCGACAGAGGCTACAGATCGACAGAGGCTGCAGGGGGTTGTAGATTCAGACAGATCCACAGAGGCCGTAAGGGTCTGTAGATTCAGACAGATCGACACAGGCTGTAAAGGGTTGTAGATTCAGACGGATCGACAGAGAATGTAAAGGGTTGTAGGTTCAGATGGATCGACAGAGGCCGTAAGGGGTTGTAGATTCAGAGAGATCGACAGAGGCTGTAAGGGGTTGTAGATTCAGAGAGATCGACAGAGGCTGTAAGGGTTTGTAGATTCAGACAGATCGACAGAGGCTGTAAAGGGTTGTAGATTCAGACAGATTGACAGTGGCGGTAAAGAGTTGTAGATTCAGACGGATCGACAGAGGCTGCAGATATTTGTAAATTCAGACGGATCAACAGAGTCTTTAAAGGGTTGTAGATTCAGAAGGATCGACACAGGCTGTTGTGTGGTAGATTCAGACAGGTCGACAGAGACTTTAAAGGGTTGTTGAATCAGACGGATCGACAGAGGATGTAAGGGATGTAGATTCAGATGGATTGACAGATGTTGTAAAGGGTTGTAGATTCAGTCAGATCGAAAGAGAGTGTAAAGAGTTGTAGATTCAGACGGATCGACAGAGGCTACAGGGTTGTAGATTCAGACGGATCGACAGAGACTGTAAGGGGGTTGTAGATTCAGACAAATGGACAGAGGTTGCAAGGGGTTGTAGATTCAGACAGATGGACAGAGGCTGTAAGGGGTTGTAAATTCAACGGGATCGATAGAGGCTGTAAGTGGTTGTTGAGTCAGACAGATTGACAGAGGCTGCCGGGATCTGTAGATTCAAACACATCGACAGAGGTTGTAAAGTTTTGTAGATTCAGTCGGATCGACAGAAGCTGTAAAGGGTTGCAGATTCAGACAGATCGACAGAGACAGTAAATGGTTGTAGATTCAGACAGATCAACACAGGCTGTAAAGGGTTGTAGATTCAGTCGGATCGACAGAAGCCGTAAAGGGTTGTAGATTAAGACAGATCGACAGAGAATGTAAAGGGCTGTAGATTCAGACGGACCGACAGAGGCTGCCAGGATCTGTAGATTCAAACAGATCGACAGAGGTTGTAAAGTTTTGTAGATTCAGTCGGATCGACAGAAGCTGTAAAGGGTTGCAGATTCAGACAGATCGACAGAGACAGTAAATGGTTGTAGATTCAGACGGACCGACAGAGTCTGTAAAGGGTTGTCGATTCAGACAGATCGACAGAGGCTGTAATGACTTGTAGATTCAGACAGATTGACAGAGGCTGTAAAGGGTTGTAGGTTCAAACGTATCGACAGAGGCTGCAGGGGGTTGTAAATTCAGACGAATCGACAGAGGCTGTAAATGGTTGTAGATTCAGACAGATCGACAGAAGCTGTACGGGGCTGTATATTCAGACGGATTGACAGAGGCTGTAAGGGGTTGTAGATTCACACGGATCGACAGAGGCTGTAAGGGGCTGTAGATTCAAACGGATCGACAGAGGCTACAGGGTTGTAGATTCAGACGGATCGACAGAGACTGTAAAGGGTTGTAGATTCAAAGGGATCGACAGAGGAAACAGGGTTGTAGATTCAGAGGGATCGACAGAGACTGTAAGGGGTTTTAGATTCAGAGGAATCGACAGTGGCGGTAAAGGGTTGTAGATTCAGACGGATCGACAGAGGCTGTAAGGGTTTGTAGATTCAGACAGTTCAACAGAGGCTGTAAAGGGTTGTAGATTCAGACAGATCGACTGAGGCTGTAAGGGTTTGTAGATTCAGATGGATCGACAGAGGGTGTAAAGGGTTGTAGATCCAGACGGATCGACAGTGGCGGTAAAGGGTTGTAGATTCAGACGGATCGACAGAGGCTGCAGGGAGTTGTAGATTCAGACAGGTTGACAGAGGTCGTAAGGGGTTGTAGATTCAGACATATCGACAGAGGCTGTAAGAGGTTGTAGAATCAGAGGGATCGACAGAGGCTGTAAGGGGTTGAAGATTCAGACAGATGGACAGAGGCTGTAAAGGGTTGTAGTTTCAGACGGATTGGCAGAGGCTTTAACGGGTTGTAGATTCACAAAGATCGGCAGAGGCTGTAAGGGTTGTAGATTCAGACAGATCGACCGAGGCTGTAAAGGGTTGTAGATTCAGACAGATCGACAGAGGCTACAGGGTTGTAGATTCAGACGGATCGACAGAGAATGTAAGTGGTTGTAGATTCAGAGGGATCGACAGAGGCAACAAGGTTGTAGATTCAGAGGGATCGACAGAGACTGTAAGGGGTTGTAGATTCAGAGGGATCGACAGAGGCTGTAAGGGGTTGTAGATTCAGACAGATGGACAGAGGCTGTAAAGGGTTGTAGTTTCAGACAGATCGGCAGAGGCTGTAAAAGGTTGTAGATTCACACAGATTGGCAGAGGCTTTTAGGGTTGTAGATTCAGAGAGATCGACCGAGGCTGTAAGCGGTTGTAGATTCAGACAGGTTGACAGAGGCCGTAAGGGGCTGTAGGTTCAGACGGATCGACATAGGCTGAAATGGTTGTAGATTAATACGGATCGACAGAGGCTGCAGGGATTTGTAGATTCAGATAGATCGACAGAGGCTGTAAGGGTTTGTAGATTCAGACAGATCGAGAGAGGCTGTAAAGCGTTCTAGATTCAGACGGATCGTCAGAGGCTGTAAAGGACTGTAGATTCAGACGGATCGATAGAGGCTGTAAAGGGTTGCAGATTCAGACAGATCGACAGAGGGTGTAAAAGGTTGTAGATTCAGACGGATCGAAAGTGGAGGTAAAGGTTTGTAGATTCAGACGGATCGACAGAGGCTGTAAGGGTTTATAGATTCAGACAGATCGACAGAGGCTGTAAAGGGTTGTAGATTCAGGCGGAATGACACCGGCTGTTGTGTGGTAGATTCAGACAGGTCGACAGAGACATTAAAGGGTTGTTGAATCAGACGGATCGACAGAGGCTGTAAAGGGTTGTAGATTGAAAGGGATCGATAGAGGCCGTAAGTGGTTGTAGATTCAGCCGGATCGACAGAGGCTACAGGGTTGTAGATTCAGACGGATCGTCAGAGAATGTAAGGGGTTGAAGATTCAGAGGGATCTACAGAGGCAACAGGTTTGTAGATTCAGAGGGATCGACAGAGACTGTAAGAGGTTGTAGATTCAGAGGGATCGACAGAGGCTGTAAGGGGTTGTAGATTCAGACAGATGGACAGAGGCTGTAAAGGGTTGTAGTTTCAGACAGATCGGCAGAGGCTGTAACGGGTTGTAGATTCACACAGATCGACCGAGGCTGTAAGGGGTTGTAGATTCAGAGAGGTTGACAGAGGCCGTAAGGGGCTGTAGATTCAGACATATCGACAGAGGCTGTAAAGGGCTGTAGATTCAGACGGATCGACAGAGGCTGTAAAGTGTTGTAGATTCACACAGATCGGCAGAGGCTGTAAGGGTTGTAGATTCAGACAGATTGACCGAGGCTGTAAGGGGTTGTAGATTCAGACGGATCGACAGAGGCTGTAAAGGCCTGTAGATTCAGACGGATCGACAGAGGCTGCACGGGGTTGTAGATTCAGACAGATCGACAGAGGCCGTAAGGGGCTGTAGATTCAGACAGATCGACAGAGGCTGTAAAGGGTTGTAGATTCAGGCGGATCGACAGAGACTGTAAAGGGCTGTAGATTCAGACGGATCGACAGAGGCCGTACAGGGTTGTAGAGTCAGACGGATCGACAGAGGCTGTAAAGGGTTGTAGATTCAGACAGATCGACAGAGGCTGTAAAGGGTTGTAGATTCAGACGGATCGACAGAGGCTGTAAAGGGTTGTAGATTCAGACGGATCGATAGAGGCTGTAAAGGGTTGTCGATTCAGACAGATTGACAGAGGCTGTGAAGGGTTGTAGGTTCAAACGTATCGACAGAGGCTGCAGGGGTTGTAAGTTCTGACAGAACGACAGAATCTAAAAAGGGTTGCAGATTCGGACAGACGACGGAGGCTTTAAAGGGTTGTAGATTCAGACGGATCGACAGAAGCTGTAAAGGGTTGTAGATTCAGCCGGACCGAAAGAGGCTGTAAGGGGTTGTAGATTCAGATGGATCGACAGAGAATGTAAGGGGTTGTAGATTCAGACAGATCGACAGTGGCGGTAAAGGGTTGTAGATTCAGAGGGATCGAAAGAGACTGTAAGGGGTTGTAGATTCAGAGGGATCGACAGAGGCTGTAAGGGGTTGTAGATTCAGACAGATGGACAGAGGCTGTAAAGGGTTGTAGTTTCAGACAGATCGGCAGAGGCTGTAACGGGTTGTAGGTTCACACAGATCGGCAGAGGCTGTAAGGGTTGTAGATTCAGACAGATCGACCGAGGCTGTAAGGGGTTGTAGATTCAGACAGGTGGACAGAGGCCGTAAGGGGCTGTAGATTCAGACGGATCGACAGAGGCTGTAAAGGGCTGTAGATTCAGACGGATCGACAGAGGCTACAGAGTTGTAGATTCAGACGGATCGACAGAGAATGTAAGGGGTTGTAGTTTCAGAGGGATCGACAGAGGCAACAGGGTTGTAGATTCAGATGGATCGACAGAGGCTGTAAGGGGTTGTAGATTCAGACAGATCGACAGTGGCGGTAAAGGGTTGTAGATTCAGACGGATCGACAGAGGGTGTAAGGGTTTGTAGATTCAGAGGGATCGACAGAGGCTGTAAAGGGTTGTAGATTCAGACAGATCGACTGAGGCTGTAAAGGGCTATAGATTCAGATGGATCGACAGAGGCTGTAAGGGTTTGTAGATTCAGATGGATCGACAGAGGGTGTAAAGGGTTGTAGATCCAGACGGATCGACAGAGGCTGCAGGGAGTTGTAGATTCAGACAGATCGACAGAGGCTGTAAGGGTTGTAGATTCAGACATATCGACTGAGGCTGTAAAGGGCTGTAGATTCAGACGGATCGACATAGGCTGAAATGTTTGTAGATTCAGACGGATCGACAGAGGCTGCACGGGGTTGTAGATTCAGACAGATCGACAGAGGCCGTAAGGGGCTGTAGATTCAGACAGATCGACAGAGGCTGTAAAGGGTTGTAGATTCAGGCGGATCGACAGAGACTGTAAAGGGCTGTAGATTCAGACGGATCGACAGAGGCCGTAAAGGGTTGTAGATTCAGACGGATCGACAGAGGCTACATGGGTTGTAGATTCAGACAGATCGACAGAGACTGTAAAGGGTTGTAGATTCAGACAGATGGACAGAGGCTCTAAAGGGTTGTAGTTTCAGACAGATCGGCAGAGGCTGTAAAGGGTTGTAGATTCACACAGATTGGCAGAGGCTGTAAGGGTTGTAGATTCAGAGAGATCGACCGAGGCTGTAAGCGGTTGTAGATTCAGACAGGTTGACAGAGGCCGTAAGGGGCTGTAGGTTCAGACGGATCGACATAGGCTGAAATGGTTGTAGATTCATACGGATCGACAGAGGCTGCAGGGATTTGTAGATTCAGATAGATCGACAGAGGCTGTAAGGGTTTGTAGATTCAGACAGATCGAGAGAGGCTGTAAAGGGTTCTAGATTCAGACGGATCGTCAGAGGCTGTAAAGGACTGTAGATTCAGACGGATCGATAGAGGCTGTAAAGGGTTGTAGATTCAGACAGATCGACAGAGGGTGTAAAAGGTTGTAGATTCAGACAGATCGAAAGTAGAGGTAAAGGTTTGTAGATTCAGACGGATCGACAGAGGCTGTAAGGGTTTATAGATTCAGACAGATCGACAGAGGCTGTAAAGGGTTGTAGATTCAGACAGATCGACAGAGGCTGTAAAGGGTTGTAGATTCAGGCAGAATGACACCGGCTGTTGTGTGGTAGATTCAGACAGGTCGACAGAGACATTAAAGGGTTGTTGAATCAGACGGATCGACAGAGGCTGTAAAGGGTTGTAGATTGAAAGGGATCGATAGAGGCCGTAAGTGGTTGTAGATTCAGCCGGATCGACAGAGGCTACAGGGTTGTAGATTCAGACGGATCGTCAGAGAATGTAAGGGGTTGAAGATTCAGAGGGATCTACAGAGGCAACAGGGTTGTAGATTCAGAGGGATCGACAGAGACTGTAAGAGGTTGTAGATTCAGAGGGATCGACAGAGGCTGTAAGGGGTTGTAGATTCAGACAGATGGACAGAGGCTGTAAAGGGTTGTAGTTTCAGACAGATCGGCAGAGGCTGTAACGGGTTGTAGATTCACACAGATCGGCAGAGGCTGTAATGGTTGTAGATTCAGACAGATCGACCGAGGCTGTAAAGGGTTGTAGATTCAGACGGATCGACAGAGGCTACAGATCGACAGAGGCTGCAGGGGGTTGTAGATTCAGACAGATCGACAGAGGCCGTAAGGGTCTGTAGATTCAGACAGATCGACACAGGCTGTAAAGGGTTGTAGATTCAGACGGATCGACAGAGAATGTAAAGGGTTGTAGGTTCAGACGGATCAACAGAGGCTGTAAAGAGCTGTAGATTCAGAGGGATCGACAGAGCCCCTTAGTGGTTGTAGATTCAGACAGATCGACAGAGACAGTAAGTGGTTGTAGATTCAGACTGACCGACAGAGACAGTAAAGGTTTCTCGATTCAGTTAGATTGACAGAGGCTGTAAGGGGTTGTAGATTCAGACAGATCGACAGAGGCTGTAAAGAGTTGTAGATTCAGACGGATCGACAGAGTCTGCAGAGTTGTAGGTTCAGACGGATGGACAGAGGCTGTAAGGGGTTATAGATTCAGACAGATCGACAGAGGCTGTTTCGTGTTGTAGATTCAAACGGATCGACAGAGGCTGTAAAGGGTTGTAGATTCAGACGGATCGACAGAGGCTGTAAAGGGTTGTAGATTCAGAGAGATCGAAAGAGGCTGTAAGGGGTTGTAGATTCAGATAGATCGACAGAGGCTGTAAGGGTTTGTAGATTCAGACAGATCGAGAGAGGCTGTAAAGGGCTGTAGATTCAGACGGATCGTCAGAGGCTGTAATATTT